>NC_048569.1:71487941-71838774 GCF_013265735.2 Oncorhynchus mykiss | reverse complement strand
CCTGGTATGTTGACTGATGACCTGAACCAGATTGCAGGCACTGGTTACAGCTTGGAACTTATTTTTGAGTGGAGGATGGAGGAAGGGTAAGTGAAGTCAGGAAAAAGCTGACATTGAGCAACACTGAATACAAACATCTAAAATGCACTTCATTGGGGAAATAGTCCTTAGAAAGAGGGGTTTTGTTCAAACATGAGTCTAGAGATAAAGAAAGACTTATGAAGCTTATAACCCAGTGCCTCCAGTCTATAGATGTGGGACAACCACGAGCCCTGAGCATTCTGAAACACCAAATTACTTGAAGATGATATTTTCACTCAAAGCAAAACTGCTTTCATGGGATCAAAGACAATTGTATAATAAAACCAGAAAGATTAACGTGCAAACAGACACACACACTAGCTCCTCTACAAAGATAGCATGGCTAAATACAATACTTCAGAATGCTGAATCATAAACTGAATGCCCTGTGACTGTCTGTCTGTGGCCAGGGAGTTTATTGGACCAGAGGTGGTGCTAGGTTTGGCTGCTGATTTGGCTGATGCCAGCTCAGCTGTGGGTGTCCGTGAATCGTGGTACTGTGGTGTTGACTTAGTCTCTCATGAAGAAGGTTAATAAATACACCCCCCCCCCCCCCCCCCCCCCCACCACACACACACACACACACACACACACACACACACGGGGTGGCAGTTAGCCTAGCGGTTAAGAGCGTTGGGCCAGTAACCGAAAGAGCCAGTATTCGAATCCCCAAGCCAGCAAAGTGGAAAAATCTGCCGTTCTGCCATTGATCAAGGCACAACAACTGTTTCCTGGGCGCTGATGATGTCAAGGCAACCCCCTGCACCTCTCTGATTCAGAGGGGTCTGGTTAAATGAGGTCCGGAAGACACATTCCAGTTGAATGCATTCAGTTGTGCAGTTGTGCAGTTGAATGCATTCAGTTGACTAGGTATCCTCTTTACACACACACATGCTTTTCACCCGCTGGCTACCACATGTCTGGCCATGAGGTTGTAAATGTGTGTATTTTCTAAACAGACTCCCCTTTTCTAAACATCATCAGTTACTGCTACAGTATGAGGTCCAAGACAGGCTGTATAGGGAGAACGGGGACTAGACTCTATAACGTCACAGTCTGAGAGTGGGGACTAGAAGCCAACCGGAGAATGGTGGATTGGGGATAGAACCCAACATCACAGTTTTTCACACATAGCCACTGCTCTCTCTCTCAAGCCATACTTTATTGCGTAAAGTTGTCCCCAGTCTCTGTTACGAGGACAAGGGAGTGACTGAGAATGCCTTGTTGTTTATGAATGAGGATGTGTACTGTAGTGTGCCCATTTGGACAACGTTATGATTATTTAATGTGATTTAATTCAAAAACAGCACAATTCTGAATGGAATGGATGTGTTTTAAGGACACAGTACACATGGATTATTGAGGATGCCTTGTTACATATTAAATTAATGGGAAGGTAGACAGTAGTTTGGCAATTGGACCTCCTTAAGAACCACCTTATCATTAATGAATGTGTTTTAAATCAGAAGAAAAGAAGCCATGAACAGATGAATGAAGGAAACAAGATACATTTTTCAGAGAACTTCAGTGAAGTATTTAAGTATTTCAAACACAAGCCTATAAACAACATTGGGTTTGTCTCTGGTCTTTTCCTGGAGCAAGAGTTACAGTATGACCGATCAGAAAATGAATGGGAGAAAGACAGAGAGAGAAAGAAAGAGAGACCAGCCGAGCCCCCCTTCTCATGCATCTCAAAGACTTTGTCCATGGTTCAACATCATCATCGTCATCAAAAACACACTGAGACGAGGTGAAAGCATTGCACTGACCTCCAGTCAACTACTGATGACATCAAACAGTTTAATCACACTGATCAGACAGACCATTATCATTACCATCCCCAACAGACGCCACAGAGAAATAAAATGACAACACAAATCACTGAAACAGAGCTTTTATGGAGCATTAAACTAGTTGAGACCTCACTAACCTAAACCCTTGCCAGGAAGACCACATGCCTTGGAAGGAAGGTGTTGGGACATTAATCAAACAAACTCCATCAACAATAGTTCCTCTCTTCCTCTTTCTCTCCATAAAGGAAGACAAAGATAGTATAAGATGATACTTTATTGATCCCTGCAGGGTGATGTTATTTCAGCAGACAGTATATCAGACACACTCAGTACATAAAGACAACATCAGGAGTTGTAAAGAGTCAGTCTTTCTTTTTTATGTCCCAGGTCATCCTTCTCAGGTCTAATGCTGGGGGACTGATTTAAATGTTGCACCGGGGGACTGATTTACTTTTGGCGCCAGGGACTGATTTAGGCTTGGCACGCTGGAGACAGTAGGTAGTAAAGATGGTGGGGTAGATAGTGACCCAGGCAGTGAGAGAGGTGTGTGTGTGTGTGTGTGTGTGTGTGTGTGTGTGTGTGTGTGTGTGTGTGTGTGTGTGTGTGTGTGTGTGTGTGTGTGTGTGTGTGTGTGTATATAATTGGTCATCAAGGAGCTACGTCATTAAAGCAGCAGTGATTTCTGTCCAGAGGTTAGGGGAAGATGTGGTCTAAACTCCACTAATTACTTACACGCACACAAACACACACACACACACACACACACTGACACACACACACTGACACACAGAGCTAGAGGTACATTGGGACTTTATGAGAGATAGCAGTACAAGATGGTATAGTTATAAGGATAAAATACATTCTGTGTCATGTTTAATGCAATGACACTGGGCATACAAAAGGATTTTATGAGAATAGATAGACTCTAGTTTTATTGTTGCAGTATAGTTGAGTGGGATGGGTTACAGACAGTTATTTTAAAATACACTAACTATTTGGTCTGAAAGGGTGGTGCTGTTTATTGTGAATATGTAAACATTTTAACCCAAATCAGGAATAAGAAATCAAAGTTGTTCATCATTCATCAGTTTAATCTAAATATAGACATAGCCAAGTGTCCCAGTGCCCCAGATACACAGTAAGACCACAACACTGTCCTCTGTGTGTGGAACCATTGAAGAGAAGACCACTCAGATGTAGTGTTTGAGCTCTTCTACCATGGGCATCTATGGCAGGTGGGTCGTGACTAATTATTTTGGGCTGCCTACTTTAGTCAGGCTAAAGACCCTGGCCTTCGCCACTTGGTGGGTCCTGAGAAAACTCCTAAATCTTTAGGTGGGCCATACGGTATAGTTAAATTGTTTGGGAACCATAGGCTAATATAATCACAGTGTTTTACTGGGTGTCCAGGTAAATAAAAGTCTGTGTTTGTGGCCAACTACAAGAAAAGTCTGACCTCTGTGATTGCCAACAAGGGTTTTGCCACCAAGTACTAAGTAATGTTTTGTAGAGGGGTCAAATACTTATTTCGCTCATTAAAATGCATTAAAATGTTTTTTTTTTTTGTTATTCTGTCTCTCACTGTTCAAATAAACCTAGCATTAAAATTATAGACTGATAATTTCTTTGTCAGTGGGCAAACATACAAAATCAGCAGAGGATCAAATACTTTTTTCCCCAAATACTTTTCCCTCACTGTAGATACTTTTGTACCTGTTTCCTCCAGTATCTTCACAAGGTCCTTTGCTGTTGTTCTGGGATTGATTTGCACTTTTGGCACCAAATTAAGTTCATCTCTAGGAGACAGAACACGTCTCCTTCCTGAGCGGTATGACGGCTGCGTGGTCCCATGGTGTTTATACTTGCATACTATTGTTTGTACAAATGAACATGGTCCCTTCAGGCATTTGTAAATTGCTCCCAAGGATGAACCAGACTTGTGGAGGTCTACAAAAAAATATATATTTTTTTCCCCCCGTGATGTCAAGCAAAGAGGCACTGAGTTTGAAGGTAGGCCTTGAAATACATCCACAGGTACACCTCCAATTAGCCTACCAGAAGCTTCTAAAGCCATGACATCATTTTCAAGCTGTTTAAAGACACAGTCAACTTAGTGTATGTAAACTTCTGACCCACTGGAATTGTGATACAGTGAATTATAAGTGAAATATTCTGTCTGTAAACAACTGTTGGAAAAATGACTTGTGTCATGCACAAAGTAGATGTCCTAACCGACTTGCCAAAACTATAGCTTGTTAACATAACATTTGTGAAGTGGTTGAAAAACAAGTTTTAATGACTCCAACCTAAGTGTATGTAAACTTCCAACTTCAACCGTATCATGTCATCTGCAGGTTAATGTTTTCATGGATCTCAGGACTCCTAAAAAACAGCGGTGCTTATTGCTGAATGGACTATCCATCCTGGTTAAATAAAGGCCTGCCCTGGGCCAATACATAAACACAGTAGTGAATGGATATAATTTCTCTCATTGTCCTCAAACAGACACACAGATACAGATAAAACGTCTAATAACTGATGTCCTGTATAACTTCATAAGCAAATGTTAGTCTATTATTCATTCAATCAAACAACGACATTCATCAAGACAATTATTCAAACACATCATTATTTGCATCATGGATAATAAAACAGTAACACATTACCTCAGGGCTGATCATGCAAAGTTTCTGGAAGCAGGGGAAGTCTGTCTGGCAGAAAATAATTTGAATCTCTATAAAAATATTTATATATATTATATTTTCTGTGGAAAAATACATAATGCAGCATAGACCTATATATTGGATAACATACATCTATGAACTGTACATATCAAGGGAATTTTCCAAATACACACTGTCTATCCCGCTATTACTCTCTGTGAGCGCTAAGCCGCGGGTAACTAGATATTCAAAAACCACACGTCATTCCACAATGCACCGCGCCCCTTCACTTGCATTACCTCATCCCATCAGCCAACGCGAGACCGAGAATCTTCTGGGTGGTCGTCTAGGCAACGCGCCTTATCTGGCAACAGGGAACGCCCCGCAAACGCCTGCAGCCAATGGAAGACTCCAGAGGTGACATCATGTGTATTTTTAGAGAGGCAGTGGCTGCAGATAAGCTTTGCCTCCACGCTGGAAGAGTCAGTATACACACAGAGAGCTAGAAAGGCGCGCTTTGAGCAGGAATGCTGTTGAACTATAAGAACGTATAGCACTTACCGCGTCTCATTCGAAGACTGTCAAAAAACTGTGGACAGTTTGAAGAAGTTTGAAGAATTTATACAGCGTTCTGAGTCAGACTATCAGTGAAGCTGAACAGAATACTTTTTCTCGGGACAAGGAGTGCGCTTACAAATTAGAAGTGTGTGTACGGGACACGATTTTATTCCAGACTCTTGGCTCGGCTTCGGAGGTTGAAAGCATTGTCTGACACAGTATGACACTTTTCTCCGAGTTTTACAACGGAAAGAACGAGAGAGAGGTAACCGAAACACACATATCTTATGTTTGAGTAGCCTACTAGAGACATTTCAAACTGAGTGTTTGGTTTATATTCTATGTCTACCAAGATGGAAACTACTTTCTACGACGACTCGCATAACGCTTTCTCCCAGCAGCAGAACGCGGGCTACGGATACAACCCCAAAGCTCTGAAACACAGCATGACACTGAACCTGGCTGACCCAACCATCACACTCAAACCTCACCTCCAGGCTAAAGCCAGCGATATCCTCACCTCTCCGGATGTGCAGCTCCTCAAACTTGCCTCCCCAGAGTTGGAGCGACTCATCATTCAGTCCAGCAACGGCCTGATCACCACCACACCTACCCCGACGCAGTTCCTCTGTCCGAGGAACGTGACTGATGAGCAGGAGGGCTTTGCCGAGGGGTTCGTTAGAGCTCTGGCTGAGCTCCATCATCAACACGTCTTGCCCAACGCACCTGGGGTCCCAGTCACCTCCACCGGGCAGACAAGAATCAACAACTCGACCACACTCCCACCTGTTTGCTCCGTGGCTGGGAGCACTGTTTATAACAACGTAGCCATGCGCTCTGAGTCACCTGTCTACGAAAACTTGAACACTTTCACCCCGGCTGTCACCACCAACTCAGCCCCGGGTTACACCACCTCAGTGCCGACTATGAGCTTCCCCTCTGCCCCGCCTCAGCTCCCCATCTATGGGCAGCAGTCTCACCCCCACCCCAGGCTCACAGCCCTGAAAGAGGAGCCCCAGACGGTACCTGAGATGCTCGGGGAGACCCCTCCACTCTCTCCCATCGACATGGAGAATCAGGAGAGGATCAAAGCCGAGAGGAAGCGCATGAGGAACCGCGTCGCCGCTTCCAAGTGCAGGAAGCGGAAGCTAGAGCGCATCTCCCGGTTGGAGGACAAGGTGAAGAACCTGAAGACTCAGAACTCCGACCTGGCTTCCACAGCCAACATGCTGAGGGAACAGGTAGCCCAGCTCAAACAGAAGGTGATGAACCATGTTAACAGCGGCTGTCAACTCATGCTCACGCAGCAGCTCCAGACCTTCTGAAGAGGAGATGACACTTGGGGAAGAATAGAGAGTTTGAACGAAAAGGACAGATCGTTTATAAGTGACTGGATGGCTGTTCCGTGGCTCCGTGGCATTGTGACAGGTAGAATGGGACAGTAACAGCACGAGAATGGTGGGAGGGAACCGTGACTGGCTGGCTGCCCCTAACCGGGTGCTTCGCGCGCCACCGTTGCGCACAGGAGTTGGGGCTCCGGACAGAGCAGAGCGTGTGAAGGAAAAGAAACAGCAACAAACAGGACAAACGGATGTTTTGTTTCGTGTTGTTTTTATTGACTGGCCATTTGTTGGCGTTGACCAAGCTGTGCTTTTATGAATGGACCTTCGTGATGATTCAGTATTATAAAAAACAAAGACAGTAGATTTGAAAACTTCCTGGCGCTTAAGGAGAAGGCGTGTAGCCTAGTCTAAACAGATGAAACCGTTTAACAAAAGCTGCCTAACTTTTGAGTTACAATGTATTGTTTATTCTTAATTGTATTGAATTAAGTTAGAAAAAAGCTTAGTTACTTGTTTTTCTTCTGAAGTTGTGTAATGGGGTTCCACTCATTGTTATTAGTTGTATATAAGATTGACTTGGAGTACTTACATTTACAATTTGTAATAAGAAACAATATAATTTTGTATGTTCATTTTCTGAGCACTTCAGAAACAAATCAATATTTAAGAAATGTAATAAAACATATGTGAACTGAATACAATGCCTCTGTGTGTGTTGTGAAAGGGTGTGTATTGTGTGTGTACACTGAAACATGTTGCAACATGTTACGAGAGCAAGCAAGTTATCTGTACCATGAATGCCTTATTGATCCTGAGGTTAGTGATGTTTCACAGTCAATGACCCTTTTATCTCTCTACAGCACACTAGTTAGACATTGCTGTGGGACTGAGTAATCTGGTCCTAGACCTGTGGTTATAGGCACAACCTCTACAGCAGGGAATGCCTTATTGATCCTGAGGTTAGTGATTGAGTTTCAGTCAATGACCCTTCTATCTCTCTAGTGTAGATTCGAGTGCAACATGAGTGGACCACCTAACACCTCAGCTCCACTTGAGTCTCACCATCTAACAAGGTTTAAGGAACACAGATACTCTGTATGTTCTGAAGTGGTCTACATTCACAGGCCTCCAAGGCAAATGCTTCTGACACACTACTATGGTTGAGGGACCTATAAAGTAAATCATGATTATAACTTCAATTACTCAATCATAATACGTTTTCAATCATTTCTAAAGTTATTTTTAATGCATTGCAGCCAAAGTGTTTAGTAAATTCATAGCACAGCTGAATTGTGTGTAGTGGTGACATGTTCTGTCCCTATATTGTATCCTAAACTTAACTTCCTGTTGCCCTGGTCAACATGACTATAGGGTTGCTCACGCAGCATCACAAGCAGGATCACTGTAAACAACAATAACACCAGAGGAATAAGCGACAGGAAGAAACATGGTGGTAACTAATGTAAACAAACATATTTACAAACAAAACATTTGAGTATAGGCCTATGGTTACATTGTATCTAGTAGACATGTTATATTGAGGGGTGGGCACTGGGCAAAGTCATACAATTGTAATAAATAAGAGCATAATCATAACGTTTTAATAATAACTATCCAGCTAGATGGCAGATGAGCACCTGCTAATACAGAAACAGTAAAGAAAACATACTGTATGAGCAGAAAGTCTCATTTCCTGTAGGACTCTGAAATATTCACAGGAGGGCGACATTGCCGATGAGATGAGCACAGTTTTAAAAAATCAGGGTATTTTCTCCAGGGCCAAGGCTGTAGTTTATTACTGATGAAGACCATGTTTAGGACAATACAGAACAAATAAAATCATGTTTATATTACAACAGTACTCATAGAGGAAAATATTCTGATGTTCAAGAAACAAGTAGTTGTTCACTACACAAATAAATGTTCCCTATAATTAAAAACAGGAATATCTAGAAGTATCTAGAAGACGTAATATCTACACAATGTACTACAAATATACAAACTACAAAGTAGGTCAAACTAAGATTTAAAATCCCATGAAAAAAATACATAGTCAGCCTAGAAGCAGCCTAACCAGAGAGCTCCTTTAAATATGTAACATGTAAATGTACAAATAAGTGTTTTTAATTGAGTTTTTTTATCAGCTGTTTTGTTTTTGATGACATTGAGTTTATTGCATATTTCTGGTGGTTTTGACCCACAGATTTGCAGATGGACTGGCAGATCAACTCTTTTGTCTATTTAGCTGGCTAATTGTTTTTGTTCAAATGATGGATCTGGATACTATACCAGCTTTTTTGTTTCACCTGACTGCTATCTCCTGATCTTTTGAAATCATATCATATCGACACAATATCTGTTAGCAAAGGTGTCAGCTAGAGATGACGTGCAGGAGCTTGCAAGGATTTGTAGTTTTGCATGATGTCTAGTTTGATGGAAATTAGCATTTTCGAATCAGAGAGAAAGTAGAGCCAAATATATTGATAAAAGTAACTTTGTCCAAGAGAGATGTACATTGTTATCAAAACATCACGCCAGGATAAACACACAAGAAACACAGCCCTTATTTGAAGTGTTCCTAAAATTCCCTATGGGAAAAATAAATGGTGGAAAAACGATTGGAACCATTTCCCTGTTTGACCGTAAGGTTTATGGGTATTATGACACCTCCACTGTGGGGCTCTATGGGAGATGCAGTACTAAGAGAGAGGGCTCATAGAGAGGATGACTGACTACTAGTCTGAACTGTGTGTGGTGTCCTTTATGGCACCCAAAGCTGCTGATGCATCACTCAAGTGGGTGTCATATCGTTAAGGAGGTCCAGTAGATGCACGACTCAGGCCTGATCGTCACCAGACTCTTCATCAACCATCTCCCTGACCACCTTCCTATGATAAAGCCATGAACTGTACCTCTCCATCTTTGGAAGATGCATGCACTCAAAGACTTGGCCTCTATTGGTTGATCTAACTATAGCCAGGCTACTCATGATGATGAGTATTGCTTGTTTATTATTTGCTTTTGAAGCGCTTTGAGATTGTTATGAAAAGCGCTATAGAAATTATTATTACTGTTCAGGTTTTATTCTGTAGGCTACTTATAAGACCTAATTGAGAAAGTATAACTAATAACAGTCTTATAGAAGAACATTGAGCCTGTATTTTAAGTCAGATAAACAGACATAATCATTTACACAATATTTGAGTGGGTCAGAGTCTCAAACTGATTTTTATCAGTCTGCTCTAATTTGATTACCCTAACTTGGCGAAATATGACGTCATATTGGAACACATGGGGAACTTACCTGTCCATGGGTGTGTTTGTAAATTCACTCTGGAGTGGAAGACTGCACTATGGGCTTTCGTAATTTCAGAGCATTTTCAAATTGTAGCTCTCAGAGCACACTGGACGCTCTGACAGGGGAGTAGGATTGATCTGAGCGTTCTGACCTAACAACAACAGTCAAGCACCCTAGCTAACTGGCTAAAGTTGGCTAGCTTTAGCTTACATCTCATTCGGACCATTTTACTCCCATAGCAGAGTTGGTTTGGCTCTTTTAACGTTATCTAGCGCGTTGGTGCTTGTCACTGTGCTGTTGGCAACAACTGAATTACGTTTTTTTTGCCGATGTGCTCACATTCAACGGGTGTTGCCTTTTCATAAATTAATCAGTTATTCTATGCTCTGGCAAACTCAGACGAGTGCTCTTAAATCGGATTAGATAGCCAGAGGGAATTTACGAACGCGGGGTCCGTTCGATATGACAGCGTACGGTCGGAAGACCTACGTCACCCCGCCAGATAAGCACACATGCCGCGTTCATGTCCTAGTCAGAACTAGGAAACTCGTACATTTCAGATTTGTTAAATTGTTGTAGTTATACACGTGCTGCGTTCAACTAGTTAGCAAGTCGAAACATTTTTAAACACAAGAGTTTCTAAACGCAGATGCGCAACATCGTGACAGTTCTGGGAAAGCTTGCGAAACAGACAAAGCAGACCAGGCCGGGTTTGAGATGTCAGTGAGAGAAGTGAACAATTCTTCCTTAGTTGTTAATTTTCTCGAAATCGAAAGACACAACCAATATCCGAGCCAATGTCTTAAGTAGTTGAACATGTTATTACTCCAACCTCGTGAAAGTGACAAACTGACACGTTTTCATTCTTGTAAAAAAAAAGTTATATTGGTGGAGTGGCTTTGATTTTAACGGCATGCACATGCGCAGTTTGGCGCAAGACGAACGTTAGACCCGATGACGTGTTTCTGAGCATGAGTTTAGATAGCCAAAGTCGCCATGACATCGCCTATAGGCGTTATCGGGTATTTCTATTGGAGAACCAGTTTCACCCCATCTTCATAAGAAGTATGCGTGTTTCACTGGAAGTGGAGATTACTCTCTAATCTTGGCGCGGGACAGACCAAAGCATCCTGCGTTGCACTTGAATGAGCGTTCACTGCACGTTGTCCTCCAAGCAGGTTGTTTGTTTGTTCAAAGGCAAATAACTAAAGACATAACCTTTATTTAACCAAGCAAGTCAGTTAAGAACAAATTCTAATTGACAATGACGGCCTACACGGGCCAAACCCTAACCCAGACGATGCTAGGCCAATTGTGCGACTCCCAATCACGGCCGGTTGTGATACAGCCTGGACGCCTCTAGCACTGAGATGCAGTGCCTTAGACCGCTGTGCCACTCGGGAGCCAAATACATGGTGAAATTATATAATCTAATGTTAAGCAGAATTAAATATATAAAAGTTAGTAATTTAAGAATAGGCCAATCAATTATTCAATTTCTAAATTAACCCTTGCAAAGATTAGGTTTATTAATTGGCCACAAAAGGTTGTTTAAAAAGGATGACATTTCTGATGTTTATGAAGCTTATAACAGCTTATAACAGTTTTCAGGATGGTCACAAACTGTAGCATAGTGTCGTCTATAAGTATGCATAGCAGCCATCTATTTTGTTTTTCAATTTCACAGACACTATGAGAGACAAATGTGGATTGTTCAATAACAAGGTTGGTTTCATAGCCTATATTAACCTTAAATTCATCTAACGTTTTCAGTACTGTATTCCTTAGCGTGCAAAGACGTTGAATATGAATATGAAGTTTACCATTACTGTTGCCTCCCCGATTTTTTAAACTAATATATACATATATAGTTACATTTGTTTTATTTAAACAACAATACAATAAAATACAAAGTCAATAAGAATGGCCGCTCCCACCAGGGAGTACTCTGGTTCGTGGTTGTTCATTTTTAACATCTGAGATGCACAGTGCGGCTAGAACACAGACAACCTGGAACGAGTCCGTCCATCGTGTCACATGACTTGGCTAGACAATTATGTGACATTTTGTTGATGTGTTGCTGGTAAGGTTTCGAATGACAGAGGAGTGGGAATATATACTTATATATTTAGTAGTTTATGTTCCCTGTAGTGTAATTTACTTTCCTTTAGTTCATTGTTTAACCCCCACCCAATTGGTGACGACGATACACTTTTTTGTGTGTAACGTTCGCCAATATACCCAAAGAAGAAGAATGTCGCTGGTAAATTAGCGTGTCCCTCCCAAATGGCTAGAAACGAGGAGAAACAACTGGGGAAATTGAACAGATTATGGCTTCAAAAAGAAAGAGATGGCAAGTGGCAATCAATCGTCTTTCAGTAGATTAAGTATTCCGTTTGTATTTTTAGTTACACGTTAATTATGGCTCTTTGCAGTGCTAGCAAACATTGTTAGTATTATCTAGCTAACTAGTTAGACTTCCTATCAAGTTAATTTCGCTCTGGCAAGCTTGCTACTAGCCTATAGCTAGAAACACACACTGCCTTTAGCTATCAGCGAGCTAGCCTGTTCTTAACAAGCTAGCTAGTTACATTATATATCTGGTCCACGATGATATGTTCGATTTGAGTATTTTTCAACGCCATGCAGCATTCCATTAATCGCTCCAAAAATTATATCCCCACCGATTTGATCAATAGTGTGCCACTGCAGCCCGCAATTCGAGCATTCCTGCCTTTGGCCATCTGCAGGAATGCCCCTCCACGTCATAAATTGACAGATTGAGGGAGTTTGCTAGTAGGGGAACTAGGAAACTAGGACATTTCCAACTTGCTAATTGGTTGTAGGTAATCACGTGCTGCGTTCAACAATTAGCAAATTGGAAATGTATGAGTTTTCTAGTTCTAGCACAAGAACGTGGCATTATCTTGCCTGGCCTTGTTAGTGTCTGAAAGTTGATTACATTCGATTTAGAACCAGACTGACTCCCGGGCATGAGCCATGTGACGTAATTAAGCATGAGTGGTAATTAGTAGGATTCTGTGTTTTCCCATGCAAAAGTGATTGCTTTTGATAAAAACGCTTTATCTAGTTAAAACATTCTAACATGTATGTAGGGAAATAAGTGGAATCAGAGTATGGGCATCCGTGGCAGGGAGAAGTGTCCATCCATAATTTATACAGGTAAAGTAGTCTAGCTAGCAACATTTTCAGATATGACACTTTTCTAATTTTGACAAAGTCGTTTTAATTTCAAGTTGAAGTGTACTGTTAGCTAGCTAACATTAGCTAGCTGGCTCGCTAGCTAATGTTACGTGTATGATCTTATTATTTGTATCTCAGAGCCATTTGCTTTGCTAGTTATAGCCTAATGTTAGCTAGCTAACATTGAACCTGGTTGGTTAGCTACCAGATTCATGCATGGTAGTAAAGTCATGAGTTGGGATTATGGTTCATTGTTTAGCTAGCTAGCTACCTACGTGTCTTAACAAAAGACTCCACTATGTAAGTATCCATTTCAAGAATGTCACTGCGACAACTGTTGACAGACGTAGCTGGTAAATTCTGTCTGGCTATCTACCCTGATTTCAGAGCACTCTCGTCTGTGCCAGAGCGCAGAACAAATGAGGAATTTACGAACGCTCAACACCCGTTGAATATGGCCGGTGTCAGTAAACGTTGGCAGAAAAGCGTAAATTGTTTCCAACGCTCTGGAGTTGCAGTCACCAACACTCCGGATAACATAAAAACAGCCTAACCAGCTCTGCTAGGATGAGTAAAATGGTCAGTGAGCTGTTTTCTCATATGTGTCTGAAAGTAGCTAGCCAGTTAGCTTGGGTACTTGAATGCCGTTGTTAGAACAGAACCCTCGGATCATCCATTAAAGAGATGGGTGGGGCTAAAGCTTAAGAGGGTGTGAACAATGCTGAATGGGTGTAGGCAAAGAGGAGCTCTCCAGTAGGTACCAAACCATTCAAAGGGCATTTTCTGAAAAGTGAGGTTACAAATGTATCAACTTTCAAAGCAAAATTACTTTTCCATTGTTCCTCAAATGCAGTATACGATATACCATTTTGTAGATCTGTCTCTCTGCTTTTATCCAATGTAAAACACACAATTTCAAAATTTGATGCATAAGACTGAATCAAGGCGGTCGGTCACCATTTTAAATGGTCATCCAAATCAGAATTCCAAGTCAGAAACTCAGGCATCTTTCTAGAACTCTGACTTTCCGACCTGAAGATCACCGACGGACGTTATGATTTGACCTCATTATTTCCAGAGTTTGCAGTTGTTTTAAAAACACCATGACACACATTTTTACCACCAAACTAGCTCTGGTCCATGCATATGTGTTGTCAGCTTGTAGTACAGGTTAAAGGCCTTCACAGGTCCAAAACGTTGGACCTGTTCGGAAATGGATGTGGCTTTCCCATCCGTACCTGATATGCATGAATAACAATATAGAGACCCGTTCCGAACGGACCCCAGGACAACTAGACAGACCCATTCCATATAGACCTGGTCGGCGCAGAGTGAGAGAAGCAGCAGAAAAATCAAATTTTTAGCTACTTTTAAGAGTGAGGTAGACCGAAGTGGCGCTCTAGCAGCTTTCGGGTTGTGTCTGTAGGCTACTGTGAGTTTGAGCGAGTGACACTGGCAACAGGGAGGAGGGAGGGAGAGACAGAAACCAACCAAGCTGACTTGCGTTATAGAATATGATTACCTAGAACCGGTCTTGACTACATCAAACCGGGAGAAGCTAGCTAGGCTAATGGAGGCATGCACTTACTCGTCCTACACAGTAAAAAAAAAATCTGCGCCGACTACAACAGGTTCACCTTACAGTGAAATGCTTACTTACAAGCCCTTAACCAACAATGCAGTTTTAAGAAAAAAGTGTTAAAGTATTTACTAAAATAAACTGAAGTAAAAAATATATTTTTAAAAATAACAAATAATTAAGGAGCAAACCATAAAATGACAGTAGAGAGGCTATATACAGGGGGTACCGGTACAGAGTCATTGTGCGGGGGGTCACCGGTTAGTCAAGGTAATTGAGGTAATATGTACATGTAGGTAGAGGTAAAGTATACATGGAAAATAGAAAGTAGCAGCAGCATAAAAATGGGGAGTGGGGTAGGAAGACCTAGATGGATGTATCTGCCATTAGAATGAATCTGATTTAAAAGGAATATTTTTCACCAGACTTTTCTATCCTCTCCAGATGGCCCCTTTGCATTCGGAAAGTATTCAGACCCCGTTCCATTTTTCCACATTTTGTGACTTTACAGACTTATTTAAACATATATTAAATGTTTTTTTTTTTAAATACTCACCAATCTACAGACAATACACCATAATAACGGAGCGAAAACAGTTATTTTTTTCTTTTTTTCTTCTTGCAAAAGTATATATATTTTTTACATACCTTATTTACAGAAGTATCCAGGCGCTTTGCTTTGAGACATTAAATTGAGATCAGGTGCATCCTGTTTCCGTTGATCATCCTTGATGTTTTAACAACTTGGGGCGGCAGGGTAGCCTAGTGGTTAGAGCGTTGGACTAGTAACCGCAAGGTTGCAAGTTCAAAACCCCGAGCTGACAAGGTACAAATCTGTCGTTCTGCCCCTGAACAGGCAGTTAACCCACTGTGTTCTTGGGGACCTTCAATGCTGCAGAAATGATTTGGTACCGTTCCCCAGACATGTGCCTAGACACAATCCTGTCGCGGAGCTCTACAATTCCTTCGACCTCATGGCTTGCTTTTTGCTCTGACATGCACTGTCAAGGCAAGTCAGTTAAGAACAAATTCATTGAAAATAAGAATTTGTTCTTAACTGACTTGCCTAGTTAAATAAAGGTTAGGTTGACAGTGCATGTCAGCGCAAAAAGCAAGCCATGAGGTCGAAGGAATTGTAGAGCTCCGCGACAGGATTGTGTCTAGGCACATGTCTGGGGAACGGTACCAAATCATTTCTGCAGCATTGAAGGTCCCCAAGAACACAGTGGCCTCCATCATTCTTAAATGGAAGAAGTTTGGAACCATCGCCCAGCCAAACTGAGCAATCTGGGGAGAAGGGCCTTGGTCAGGGTGGTGACCAAAACCAGGTGGTCACTATGCACTCTGACAGAGAGGTCCTCTATGGAGATGGGAGCCTACAGACACAACCCGACATCCATCTCTGCAGCACTTAACCAGCCAGCCGGAAGCCACTCTTGGAGTTTGCCAAAAGGCACCTAAAGGGCTCTCAAACCATGAGAAACAAAATGATCTTGTCTGATGAAAGCAAGATTGAACTCTTTGGCCTGAATGCCAAGCATTACGTCTGGAGGAAAGCTGGCACAATCCCTACGGTGAAGCATGGTGGTGGCAGCATCATGCTGTGGGGATGTTTTAACAGCCATATCTAACATCAACTGTTCTCAACATCAACTGTTCAAAGGAGACTGCGTGAATCAGGCCTTCATGTTCAAATTGCTGCAAAGAAACCACTACTAAAGGACACCAATAAGAAGAAGAGACCTGCCTGGGCCAAGAAACACGAGCAATAGACATTAGACCGGTGGAAATCTGTCCTTTGGTCTGATGAGTCCAAATTAGAGATTTTTGGTTCCAACCGCCATGTCTTTGTGAGATGCAGAGTAGGTGAATGGATGATCTCTGCATGTGTGGTTCCCACCATGACTCATAGAGGAGGAGATGTGATGGTGTTGGGGTGCCTTCTGGTGACCCTGTCAGTGATTTATTAAGAATTCAAGGCACACTTAACCAGCATGGCTACCACATCATTCTGCAGCGATACACCATCCCATCTGGTTTGCGCTTAGTCCCACTATCATTTGTTTTTCAACAGGACAATGACCCAAAACACACTTCCAGGCTGTGTAAGGGCTATTTGACCAAGGAGAGTGATGGAGTGCTGCATCAGATGACTTGGCCTCCACAATCACCCGACCTCAACCCAATTGAGATAGTTTGGGATGAGTTGGACCGCAGAGTGAAGGAAAAGCAGCCAACAAGTGCTCAGCATATGTGGGAACTCCTTCCAAACTGTTGGAAAAGCTTTCTTCATGAAGCTTGTTGAGAATGCCAAGAGTATACAAAGCTGTCATCAAGGCAAAGGGTGGCTACTTTGAATAATAACACTTTTTTGCTTACAACATGATTCCATTTGTGTTATCATAGTTTTGATGTCTTCACTATTATTCTACAATGTAGAAAATAGTAAAAATAAAGAAACTCTTGAATGACGGGGTGCCCAAACTTTTGACTGCTACTGTATGTATAATCTGTCCACAATGTTGACCTGAAATAAGGAAAATTATATAATAATAATAATAATAATAATAATAATAATAATAATAATAATAATAATAATAATAATAATAATAATAAAATATGTATCTAAAAATATACACTGCTCAAAAAAATTAAGGGAACACTAAAATAACACATCCTAGATCTGAATGAATGAAATATTCTTATTAAATACTTTCTTTACATAGTTGAATGTGCTGACAACACAATCACACAAAAATTATCAATGGAAATCAAATTTATCAACCCATGGAGGTCTGGATTTGGAGTCACACTCAAAATTAAAGTGGAAAACCACACTACAGGCTGATCCAACTTTGATGTAATGTCCTTAAAACAAGTCAAAATGAGGCTCAGTAGTGTGGGTGGCCTCCACCTGCCTGTATGACCTCCCTACAACGCCTGGGCATGCTCCTGATGAGGTGGCGGATGGTCTCCTGAGGGATCTCCTCCCAGACCTGGACTAAAGCATCCGCCAAGTCCTGGACAGTTTGTGGTGCAACGTGACGTTGGTGGATGGAGTGAGACATGATGTGCTCAATTGGATTCAGGTCTGGGAAACGGGCGGGCCAGTCCATAGCATCAATGCCTTCCTCTTGCAGGAACTGCTGACACACTCCAGCCACATGAAGTCTAGCATTGTCTTGCATTAGGAGGAACCCAGGGCCAACCGCACCAGCATATGGTCTAGCAAGGGGTCTGAGGATCTCATCTCGGTACCTAATGGCAGTCAGGCTACCTCTGGCGAGCACATGGAGGGCTGTGCGGCCCCCCAAAGAAATGCCACCCCACACCATGACTCACCCACCGCCAAACCGGTCATGCTGGAGGATGTTGCAGGCAGCAGAACGTTCTCCACGGCGTCTCCAGACTGTCACGTCTGTCACATGTGCTCGGTGTGAACCTGCTTTCATCTGTGAAGAGCACAGGGCACAGGGCGCCAATCTTTGTGTTCTCTGGCAAATGCCAAACGTCTTGCACGGTGTTGGGCTGTAAGCACAACCCCCACCTGTGGATGTCGGGCCCTCACCACCCTCATGGAGTCTGTTTCTGACCGTTTGAGCAGACACATGCACATTTGTGGCCTGCTGGAGGTCATTTTGCAGGGCTCTGGCAGTGCTCTTCCTGCTCCTCCTTGCACAAAGGCGGAGGTAGCGGTCCTGCTGCTGGGTTGTTGCCCTCCTACGGCCTCCTCCACGTCTCCTGATGTACTGGCCTGTCTCCTGGTAGCGCCTCCATGCTCTGGACACTACGCTGACAGACACAGCAAACCTTCTTGCCACAGCTCGCATTGATGTGCCATCCTGGATGAGCTGCACTACCTGAGCCACTTGTGTGGGTTGTAGACTCCGTCTCATGCTACCACTGGAGTGAAAGCACCGCCAGCATTCAAAAGTGACCAAAACATCAGCCAGGAATCATAGGAACTGAGAAGTGGTCTGTGGTTATCACCTGCAGAACCACTCCTTTATTGGGGGTGTCTTGCTAATTGCCTATAATTTCCACCTGTTGTCTATTCCATTTGCACAACAGCATGTGACATTTATTGTCAATCAGTGTTGCTTCCTAAGTGGACAGTTTGATTTCACAGAAGTGTGATTGACTTGGAGTTACATTGTGTTGTTTAAGTGTTCCCTTTATTTTTTTGAGCAGTGTATATTTGACCTTGAGCGAATCAATGTAGTCGGAACTGAATTCCACAAAGCCTGGTCCCTGCTCAACTCCGTTGTTTGAGTTCATCAGACAATTCCTTCACCATGGAGTTTAGTCAGCTATATGAAGAGTTACATGTGAAGATGCAGCAGGGCGTTGAAGAAGGCTTAAGCCGCAAGTAACGCCTTGGACCAGAGCTAGCTACAGATCGATCTTGGGTGGAGAGACTTTTGTTACAGCTGTTCTGAACAAACAGAGTAAAAACTCACGGACAACTAGAAAAAGCTCAAACCAAGTTTGTTCACCCCACTGGGTCATACAGCTGTAAAAGACTAAGCATGATTACACAAGCACATATATTTATTACCTCCAACTATTCGGGGTCAACTCCTTATACATCTAGACAGCCAATACATCTGTTGTTAGGCAGGAACTTAATTAGATATTTTCACTGGTGTAGTCATGGCCCTGCCTGATGTTAGAACCTTTGTGGAAGTGTATGCGTATGAAATTGGACTGTTTCTTCTCACTTCATCTGACCTGACCTCGGGCCGAATTCCTCTCTCCTCCCTAATCCGCCACTGTCCTACCTTATCAGTGACGGAAACCAGACAGTTCTTCTTTTACCTCCCTTTTTTAGGAGCCTTGATCTTCAGCAATGTGACGTTCCATACACCACATTCCTATACATCCTTCATTGACCCCAACCTATACCTTCCTTATACATGTAAAGTAATCTATAAGTTCTAGTATGGTAACATGAATAAGTATATTTAAAGCTAGAACCCAACACCTTTCAACTTATTCAGATCTGGGTGATCAGTTGAATCCAGTGTGTTATGCAGGGCTTGAATAAAAGCCAGTGTTGAACATTACTGTAATGTGTAGCTAAATGTAATTCCTTCTCTGTGCCCTGAAACAGAGGGCCGTATCAAAGATGTTCATGAACCTAGACCCAAACTGGTGAGTTCTACACATTTAATCTAATTGACAGTAATTCACACATGCTTTATTGGGGATAAATATGATTTGCACTTACGAACTGTTATGTTCTTTTTCTTCCACAGTCAACACTCAATTCAGCCTCATCCATTAAAAAGTGGATCCCAAGCATCAAGAATGAAATCGAGTATTATCTGCAGGTAGGCTTGTGAAGTGATGAGACAGTAATAATGCTGTTGTTTATTGACTTGTGTGTGTTTATGGGTGTGAAGAAAGGATACCCACACTGAAGTTTCATGTTAAAGTGAGTATGGCACACTTTATTTTTTTCTCCTCTCTCTCAGCAGTCCCAGTTGTCTCACTACCCTGAGAGGAAGATAGCAGAGTTCCAGCTGAGCATCCAGGGGCTGGAGAAAGAGTATAAACGCTTCATCTGTAAACTGCAAGCCCTGGACCCGACCTGTAAACACCAGCCCTGGTCACCTAGAGCATACACCAAGAGGAGTGCAGACACACACATCTCCCCCAACACCGGTCAGTTTAACAGGGTTTGGCTCTGTTGTCTAGTTCTGACCAGTTTTGTTGTCTTACCTCTAACATAAACAATCAGCTTTCATATGCTATATGTGTTGTCTTCTATTAAGAAGAGAGGTTCCCAATTTAGTTTTTTAATATGACCATAGTCATAACCAACGTAAAATACATTGTGGCCCATAAAAAATACCAAACCTATTTTAGTCAGGTTCCCGTCTTTAGCCTTGATCCCAAATATATCAGGCATGACTAACATTTTGAGAAACTCTGGTCTAGAGAAAGGAAATACTTTTTTTTTTAAAGGTAATTCCTGGTTTCTCTCATCTGTAGCCAAGAAACCACGCGGTCTCCAGTCATGTGATCTGAGCAGGCCGGTGGGTGGAGCACAGAGTAACTGGGTCGTTAAAAGAAGTGATGCAACCTCAGCCTCTGAGAACAAGGTACACTTCCACCAATCAGGGACTTTCCTCAGCACATTTCCAGTTGATCTGACTAATCCCAGCCCAGAGTCCACCAATCCAGATCAGGACCAGCCCCTGAACTTTGATCGCACCCGTCTGGCGGTGGTTCTAGCTGGGTCCAGAGGCCCATTACAACCAGGGTCGTCTCACACTCAGAGCCTGGCCAGGGTGCTGCTCTCTGGGCTACCCAACCTCCACAGCTCCCCACTGGGAAGGGCCATTGCTGCACAGGACAGAGACGATACAGGGGGAGAGAGACGAGACAGCACAGGGGCAGGAGGAGCCCATAGCACCGTTAATGATGAAAAGAGCACCGTTAATGATGAAAAGAGCACAGGGCATGTACTGGGACTAGGCTGCTACTCATCCTCAGACGATGAAGCCGACACATGACATGGCTCTGTTATTAACACTGGATCCCTGATCACTACTCAGAACTCAATCTGCCATTCATGGACATCCCATGCTTCAGTACTTGTCCAGTTTGCCCTGAACTCCAATCAGCTGTTGTGAACCACAGGTTCTTTCTTTTCCTATTGTACATTATGTAAATACACAATAAAAAGGGAAATGATACAAAATACTTAAAGGGCTTTTCTTTTTCTTGAGAAAACAAATGTGACCCGACAGACAGACCCTTCTGAAATTGTGGTGCTGAATTCTACTTTAGAAGTAATATAAGAACCAATAATAATTAGTGGGACAGACATTCACTCCATTCTGATTGTTTGATTAGAACACGAAACAATAAGTGTAACAGATGACCTGCTAAGGCGATGACGAGAATAGGATGTCTATATTTCAGGGTAACATATTAGCTGGCACTCTCAGGTTGCAGCTCTGTCTCTGTTGCATAATCAGTCTCCTCCAATACCAGCCAGTTTAACAGGGTTTGGCTCTGTTGTCTAGTTCCAACCAGTTTTGGTGTCTTACCTCTAACATAAACAATCAGCTTTCATATGCTATATGTGTTGTCTTCTATTAAGAAGAGAGGTTCCCAATTAGTTTTGTAATATGACCATAGTCATAACCAACCTAAATGTATTGTGGCCCACAAAACCAAACCAATATTACAGCCAGGTTCCTGTCTTTAGCCTTGGCTCCAAAAATATCAGGCATGACTAACATTTTGTGAAACCCAGATCTAGAGAAAGGGCAAATATACTATTCTTGGTTTCAGTCTTATGTCAGGGGAGTTTCTCACTTATGACGTGTACTGTATCTCTCGTCTGTATCCAAATAAACACGCAGTCTCCAGTCATGTGATCTGAGCAGTCCGTTGGGTAGAGTAGAGAGTAACTGGGTTGTTGAAAGAACAGGAAGTGATGCAACCTCAGCCTCTGAGAACTATGGACACCTTCACCAACCAGGGACCTTCAGCTCATTTCCAGTTGAGCTGACCAACCCCAGCCTAGCAGTCTCAGTCCACTAATCCGGATCAAGACCAGCCTCTGACCTTTAATCGTACACATCTGGCAGTGGCTCTAGCTTGACCCAGAGGTCCAGTACAACCAGAGTCATCTCACACTCAGAGCCAGGGGCGTAGGCACAGGTGGGCCTGGGTGGGTGGATGCAGTCCCACCCACTGGGGAGCCAGGCCCACCAAATCAGATTGAGCAAACGGGACATTTTTAATTTTACCTAAGCACAGTACTTGATTTCTTTAGGAGCTAACTGGAAATGATTACCGGCTTTACTTTAGTTCCTGCACCTCCTGTAGAATATTTGCTCGAGAGTTCCTGCACTTCAATATAAACATACTGGCACCCAAAATGAGTACCAGAACTAATGTCAGTCCTAGTCAAGCACTGCAAAAATGTATACTGAACCATAATATAAACGCAATGATTTTACTGAGTTACAGTTCATATAGGGAAGTCAGTGAATTGAAATAAACAAATTAGTCCCTAATCTATGGATTTCATTTGACTGGGCAATGGGACAGGCCTGGTAGGGCATAGGCCCACGCACTTGGGATCCAGGCCCACCCACTGAGGAGCCAGGCCCAGCCAAACATAATTTGTTTTTCCCCACAAAGGGGCTTTTCTCCTCAGTTTCATCAGATGGTCGGTCTCAGACGATCATGCAGGTGAAGAAGCCGGATGTGGAGGTCCTGGGCTGGCGTGGTTACACATGGTCTGTGGTTGTGAGGTTGGTTGGGTATACATCCAAATTCTCGACGACGTTGGAGGCAGTTTATGGTAGAGAATTGAACATTAAATGATCTGGTAGCAGCTCTGGTGGACATTCCTGCAGTCAGCATGCCAAGTACACGCTCACTCAACTTGAGACATCTGTGGAGTTGTGTTGTGTGACAAAACTGCACAATTTAGTGGCCTTTTATTGTCCCCAGCACAAGATGCACCTGTGTAATGATCATGCTGTTTAATCAGATTCTTGATATGCCACACCTGTCAAGTGGATGGATTATCTTGGCAAAGGAGAAATGCTCTCTAACAGGGTGTAAACAAATTTGTGCACAACATTTGAGAGACATTTCTGGGATCTTTTATTTCAGCTCATGATTTATGCAAAGCTGTCATCAAGGCAAAGAGTGGCTACTTTGAAGAATCTAAAATATATTTTGATTTGTTTAACACTTTTTTTGGTTACTACATGATTCCATGTGTTATTTCATAGTTTTGATGTCTTCACTATTATTCTACAATGTAGAAAATAGTAAAAAAGAAAGAAAGAAAAACCCTTGAATGAGTAGGTGTTAACAAACTTTTGACTGTTACTGTATATTTCAAATCAAATGTTATTGGTCACACATGGTTAGCAGATGTTAATGCGAGTGTAGCGAAATGCCTGTGCTTGTAGTTCCAACCGTGCAGTAATATCTAACAAGTAATCTAACAATTTCACAACAACTACCTTATATACACAAGTGTAAAGGAATGAATAGGAATATGTACATATAAATATATGGATGAGCGATGGCCGTGCAGCATAGGCAAGATGCAGTAGATGGTATAGAGTACAGTGTATACATATGAGACGAGTAGTGTAGGGTATGTAAACGTGATATAAAGTGGCATTGTTTAAAGTGACAAGTGATACATTTATTACATCCAATTTTTAATTATTCAAGTAGCTAGAGATTTGAGTCAGTATGTTGGCAGCAGCCACTCAATGTTAGTGATGGCTGGAAGGATATTGACCTCATCCCGTCAGTTGAGGATGACTGGTCATTCTTTAAAAGTAACTTCCTCACCATCTTAGATAAGCATGCTCCGTTCAAAAAATGCAGAAATAAGAACAGATATAGCCCCTGGTTCACCCCAGACCTGACTGCCCTCGACCAGCACAAAAACATTCTGTGGCGGACTGCAATAGCATCGAATACTCCCCGCGATATGCAACTGTTCAGGGAAGTCAGGAACCAATACACTCAGTCAGTCAGGAAAGCAAAGGCCAGCTTTTTCAAGCAGAAATTTGCATCCTGTAGCTCTAACTCCAAAAAGTTCTGGAACACTGTAAAGTCCATGGAGAACAAGAGCACCTCCTCCCAGCTGCCCACTGCACTGAGGCTAGGTAACACGGTCACCACCGATAAACCCATGATAATCGAAAACTTCAACAAGCATTTCTCAACGGCTGGCCATGCCTTCCTCCTGGCTACTCCAACCTCGGCCAACGCTAGTAAAACCAAATGCATGCTTTTCAACCGTTCGCTGCCTGCACCCGCATGCACGACTAGCATCACCACCCTGGATGGTTCCGACCTAGAATATGTGGACATCTATAAGTACCTAGGTGTCTGGCTAGACTGTAAACTCTCCTTCCAGACTCATATCAAACATCTCCAATCCAAAATCAAATCTAGAATCGGCTTTCTATTTCGCAACAAAGCCTCCTTCACTCACGCTGCCAAACTTACCCTAGTAAAACTGACTATCCTAACGATCCTCGACTTCGGCGATGTCATCTACAAAATAGCTTCCAATACTCTACTCAGCAAACTGGATGCAGTTTATCACAGTGCCATCCACTTTGTTACTAAAGCACCTTATACCACCCACCACTGCGACCTGTATGCTCTAGTCGGCTGGCCCTCGCTACATATTCGTCGCCAGACCCACTGGCTCCAGGTCATCTACAAGTCCATGCTAGGTAAAGCTCCGCCTTATTTCAGTTCACTGGTCATGATGGCAACACCCACCCGTAGCACGCGCTCCAGCAGGTGTATCTCACTGATCTTCCCTAAAGCCAACACCTCATTTGGCCACCTTTCCTTCCAGTTCTCTGCTGCCTGTGACTGGAACGAATTGCAAAAATCGCTGAAGTTGGAGACTTATCTCCCTCACCAACTTTAAACAGCTGCTATCTGAGCAGCTAACCGATCGCTGCAGCTGTACATAGTCCATCGGTAAATAGCCCACCCAATTTACCTACCTCATCCCCATACTGTTTTTATTTATTTACTTTTCTGCTCTTTTGCACAACAGTATCTCTACCTGCACATGACCATCTGATAATTTATCACTCCAGTGTTAATCTGCTAAATTGTCATTATTGGCCAGGTCGCAGTTGTAAATTAGAACTTGTTCTCAACTAGCCCACCTGGTTAAATAAAGGTGAAATAAAAATACAAAAATGGCTGTTTAACAGTCTGATGGCCTTGAGATAGAAGCTGTTTTTCAGTCTCTCGGTCCCAGCTTTGATGCACTTTGATTCACGGATTACAAAAAGAAAACCAGCCCCGTCGAGGGGAGGACAATACAGTGCCACTGACAAGGCCTGCTACCAAAACATGCGGGCTCTCCTTCACCGCAGCCAACGTGAGTAAAACATTTAAATGTGTTAACCCTCGCAAGGCTGCCGGCCCAGACGGCATCCATAGCCGCGTCCTCAGAGCAGGCATACCAGCTGGCTGGTGTGTTTACAGACATATTCAATCAATCCCTATCCCAGTCTGCTATTCCCACATGGGCCACCATTGATCCTGTTCCCAAGAAAGCTAAGGTAACTGAGCTAAACGACTATCACCCGTAGCACTCACTTCCGTCATCATGAAGTGCTTTGAGAGACTAGTCAAGGAACATATCACCTCCACCCTACCTTATACCCTAGACCCACTCCAATTTGCTTACCGCCCCAATAGGTCCACAGACGACGCAATCACACTGTACAGTCCCCTAACCCATCTGGACAAGAGCCCTCTCCTGTACTCCCTGTTCACCCATGACTGCGTGGCCATGCACGCCTCCAGCTCAATCATCAAGTTTGCAGACGACACTCGTGGACTCATGATCGTGGACTTCAGGAAACAGCAGAGGGAGCACCCCCCTATCCACATCGACGGGACAGTTTGGAGAAGGTGGAACGTTTTAAGTTCCTCGGCGTACACATCACGGACAAACTGAAATGGTCCACCCACACAGACAGCTTGGTGAAGAAGGCACAACAGCGCCTCTTCAACCTCAGGAGCCTGAAGAAATTTGTCTCGTCAACGAAAACACTCACAAACTTCTACAGATCGAGAGCATCTTGTCGGGCTGTATCACCGCCTGGTACGGCAACTGCTCCGCCCACAATTGTAAGGCTCTCCAGAGGATAGTGAGGTCTGCACAACGCATCACCGGGAGCAAACTACATGCCCTCCAGGACACCTACACCACCCGATGTCACAGGAAGGCCAAAAAGATCATCAATGACAACAACCACCCGAGCTGGGCAATAAGGCACGAGGGTGTGTGATATATGGCCAATATACCACGGCTAAGGGCTGTTCTAATGCATGTTGCCTGGAGTGCCTGGACACATGTATATTGGCCATATACCACAAACCCCTGAGGTGCCTTATTGCTATTATAAACTAGTTACAAATATATGTTCCATTGCCATACTGACCGGCAACGTTCTTATCCGTTGCTTGCTAGCTTGCCAACTACAGCTAACTTATTGTCACGTCAAAAAGTGCAGCCAAATTAACAGCAAAGTAGACGCATTTGCATTTTTTAAAGCTGTTTTCTAGTTACATTTATTTGGATACATCCATAACAATGAGCTAATGAGGCGCAATTTCACCTGGCATAGATAATTTGCTCACTCATTAGGGCACTGTTGTTCGGAGGAGCTATCCATCAACACAGCTAACACAATCACTTCAAACTAAAGCTGGAAAGACTGCAAACTATCTTCACTTCGTTTCGTTTGACCTTTTTTCAATTGTCCTGAATGCCAAGCATCACGTCTGGAGGAGACCCGAGCACCATCCCTACGTTGAAGCATGGTGGTGGCAGCGTCATGCTGTGGGGAGGTTTTTCAGAGGCAGGGACTGGGACACTAGTCAGGATCGAGGGAAAGATGAACGGAGCAAAGTACAGAGAGATCCTTGATCCTTGCTCTACTTTCCGGCTACCCGGATAAAGCACTAAATAAACTTCAGTTAGTGCTAAATACGACTGCTAGAATCCTGACTAGAACCAAAAAATGTGATCATGTTACTCCAGTGCTAGCCTCCCTACACTGGCTTCCTGTCAAAGCAAGGGTTGATTTCAAGGTTTTACTGCTAACCTACAAAGCATTACATGGGCTTGCTCCTACCTATCTCTCTGATTTGGTCCTGCCGTACATACCTACACGTACGTTACGGTCACAAGACGCAGGCCTCCTAATTGTCCCTAGAATTTCTAAGCAAACAGCTGGAGGCAGGGCTTTCTCCTATAGAGCTCCATTTTTATGGAACGGTCTGCCTACCCATGTCAGAAATGCAAAATCGGTCTCAACCTTTAAGTCTTTACTGAAGACTCATCTCTTCAGTGGGTCATATGATTGAGTGTAGTCTGGCCCAGGAGTGGGAAGGTGAGCGGAAAGGCTCTGGAGCAACGATCCGCCCTTGCTGTCTCTGCCTGGCCGGTGCCCCTCCTTCCACTGGGATTCTCTGCCTCTAACCCTATTACAGGGGCTGAGTCACTGGCTTACTGGGGCTCTCTCATACCATCCCTGGGAGGGATGCGTCACCTGAGTGGTTTGAGTCACTGATGTGATCATCCTGTCTGGGTTGGCGCCCCCCCCCCCTTGGGTTGTGCCGTGGCGGAGATCTTTGTGGGCTATACTCAGCCTTGTCTCAGGATGGTAAGTTGGTGGTTGAAGATATCCCTCTAGTGGTGTGCTTTGGCAAAGTGGGTGGGGTTATATCCTTCCTGTTTGGCCCTGTCCGGGGTGTCCTCGGATGGGGCCACAGTGTCTCCTGACCCCTCCTGTCTCAGCCTCCAGTATTTATGCTGCAGTAGTTTATGTGTCGGGGGGCTAGGGTCAGTTTGTTATATCTGGAGTACTTCTCCTGTCCTATTTGGTGTCCTGTGTGAATTTAAGTGTGCTCTCTCTAATTCTCTCTTTCTTTCTCTCTCTCGGAGGACCTGAGCCCTAGGACCATGCCTCAGGACTACCTGACATGATGACTCCTTGCTGTCCCCAGTCCACCTGGCCGTGCTGCTGCTCCAGTTTCAACTGTTCTGCCTTATTATTATTATTGGACCATGCTGGTCATTTATGAACATTTGAACATCTTGGCCATGTTCTGTTATAATCTCCACCCGGCACAGCCAGAAGTGGACTGGCCATCCCACATAGCCTGGTTCCTCTCTAGGTTTCTTCCTAGGTTTTGGCCTTTCTAGGGAGTTTTTCCTAGCCACCGTGCTTCTACACCTGCATTGCTTGCTGTTTGGGGTTTTAGGCTGGGTTTCTGTACAGCACTTTGAGATATCAGCTGATGTACGAAGGGCTATATAAATAAATTTGATTTGATTAAAACCTGCTCCAGAGCACTCAGGACCTCAGACTGGACAGTTGTTTATACATTTGCAAAAATGTTTGTTTTTTTAAACTGATTTTGCTTTGTCACTATGAGGTATTGTGTGTTGATTGATGAAAAAATATATATATTTAATCCATTTTAGAATAAGGCTGTAATGTAACAAAATGTGGAAAAGGTCATGGGGTCTGATTACTCTCTGAATGCATTGTATCGCCATAAAAATGGCGCCTGCCTGTCTGTCTTGTCCTGACTCCTGACACGTTCATTACTATGGGACCGCTGGAGATCGAATTTGAATATTGAAACAATGTTGCAAATGCCCTAGACAGACAGCAAGGTTTATAAAAATCTCCACTGTTGAAAACTAAATGTTAGTCTAAAAGAAATGTGAGATAATGTCTAGATGCTTTTTATAGTGGAGATCAAGTTTATAAATTGCTTGGCTGGGCTGATGAGACACTGGATTGCGCAGTCAGATAGGCATTTTAACTTAATAGATTTAGTCAGTGGTAACTTGTGGAATAGACACCGTCTGGAACGCGTTTTTAACCAGTCAGAGTTCTGGATTAGACCCACTCTTTCTATAAATATATTTTTACCATGGCATTGTTGAATACTCCTTTCTGATTGGCTTGAAGGGCACTGTATATTTGCACTGTAGAATTCAATGGCTATAGTACATTTTTACATGTTTTGTTTGAGCTGCTTTTGAAAGCAAAAGTCCAATTGATAACCTTATTGGTATTGTTGAATTAGATTTTCAGAATAGCAAGCTAGGACGTATGGTTTGGTTAGCTAAACTAGCAAGTCTGTTTGTTTGGTTAAAACAGCAACTACTGTAGATATCCTGTAAGATTACTATCTACTTCAGTGGCCGTTGAACACATTTCTACCAGCAAATAAACACATTTCTACTGGCAATGGTATAAAAGGGATAATCAACTCAAGGCTCTGTGTTCTCTGGAAAATAATGAAATTCTGTGAAAGGTCAGTTCCACTCCTCTAGCGCGTCGTGCAACACACCTTCCACGTCATTCATTATTTTCCATAGAACACATAGCCCCTTGTTGATTATCCCTTACATATACCCAGTGAAAGCAAATACCCTTGAGGGTTCTATCCCTACCCCAGAGTGTAATGGAGATTTTAGAAATCAATAGCTAACAAAAGTTAGCCCAGTCACATCAAACTCTGAAATGACAGCTAACATTCCCTTTTAATTTGTTTTAGCTGTTACATGTATATCCATATCATGCTGCTGCATGATTTCTCCTGTTCAGAAAAATGGCTAGCTGACGTCTGACACTTCGCTCTATGGCATGAGGAAGATCTAATGAATATTTTCCAACATTGTTGCAGAGGTCTGAGTGGCAAACAGCTAGGTTCATACAAACCTGTGCTGTTGCAAACTAAATGCTCCCATGGAAGCAAGAGTAAAGAATGGCTTTAATAAAAGCATACACTTGTCCTCCAGATGTGACGCTTGGCATTCAGGCCAAAGAGTTCAATCTTGGTTTCATCAGACCAGAGAATTTTGTTCCTCATGGTCTGAGAGTCTTTAGGTGCCTTTTGGCAAATTCCAAGCGAGCTGTCATGTGCCTTTTACTGAGGAGTGTCTTGCATCTGACCACTCTACCATAAAGGCCTGATTGGTAGAGAGCTGCAGAGATGGGAGAACCTTCCAGAAGGACAACCATCTAAACAGGAATTCTGGAGCTCTATCAGAGTCACCATTGGGTTCTTGGTCACCTCCCTAACCAAGGCCCTTCTCCCCCGATTTCTCAGTTTGGCCGGGAGGCCAGATCTAGGAAGAGTCTTGGTGGTTCCTAACTTCTTCCATTTAAAAATGATTTGAGGCCACATTGTTCTTGGGGACCTTCAATGCCGCAGACATGTTTTGGTACCCTTCCCCAGATCTGTGCCTCGACAAAATCCTGTCTCGGAGCTCTACAGACAATTCCTTCGACCTCATGGCTCGTTTTTTTTCTTCTCTGACATGCACTGTCAACTGGGACCTTATATAGACAGGTGTGTGCCTTTCCAAATCATGTCCAAACAATTAAATGTACGACTGGAGGACTCAAATCAAGTAGTAGAAGGATGATCAATGGAAACAGGATGCACCCGATCTCAATTTCGAGTCTCAAAGAAAAGTGTCTGAATACTTATGTAAATAAGGTATTTATGTTTTTTTATTTTTAATACATTTTTAAATATTTCAAAAAATCTGTTTCCGCTTCATCATTAGGGGGAATTGTGTGTAGATTGATGAGGAAAAACATGTATTTAATCCATTTTAGAATAAGGCTGTAAAGTAACAAAATGTGGAAAAAGTCAAGGGGACTGAATACTTTCCGAATTAACTGTATATAGAACCTTTTGGATCTCTCAATTCAAAATGATAACTGCCATTCCGATTCAAAAACCAACTGCCAATCCATTCCAGCATGACAACACGAGGACGGTCAGTCAATCCAGAAAATGTCAAGAACCGCTACAATGAAACTGACTCATGAGGACCGCCACAGGAAAGGAAGACCCATAGTTACCTCTGCTGCAGAGAATAAGTTCATTAGAGTTACAGTAATTACAGTAAGATTTCAGCCTAAATAAATGCTTCACAGAGTTCAAGTAACAGACACATCGCAACATCAACTGTTCAGAGGAGACTGCGTGAATCGGGCCTTCATGGTCGAATTGCTGCAAAGAAACCACTACTAGGACACCAATAAGAAGAAGAGACTTGCTTGGGCCAAGAAACACGAGCAATAGACATTAGACCGGTGGAAATCTGTCCTTTGGTCTGATGAGTCCAAATTTGAGATTGTTAGTTCCAACCGCTGTGTCTTTGTGAGACGCAGTGTAGGTGAACGAATGGTCTCCGCATGTATAGTTCCCACCGTGAAGTATGGAAGCGGAGGTGGGATGGTGTGGGGATGCTTTGCTGGTGACACTGTCAGTGATTTATTTACGCACACAACCAGCATGGCTACCACAGCATTTTGTAGCAATACGCCATCCCATCTGGTTTGCGCTAAGTGGGACTATCATTTGGTTTTCAACAGGACAATGACCCAACACACCTCCAGGCTGTGGTAGCCATGCTCACTAGAAGGAGAGAGATGGTGCTGCATTAGATGACCTGGCCTCCACAATGAAATCAAATTTATTTATATAGCCCTTCGTACATCAGCTAATATTTCAAAGTGATGTATAGAAACCTGGCCCTAAAACCACAAACAGCAAGCAATGCAGGTGTAGAAGCACGGTGGCTAGGAAAAACTCCCTAGAAAGGCCAAAACCTAGGAAGAAACCTAGAGAGGAACCAGGCTATGAGGGGTGGCCAGTCCTCTTCTGGCTGTGCAGGGTGGAGACTATAACAGAACATGGCCAAGATGTTCAAATGTTCATAAATGACCAGCATGGTCAAATAATAATAATCACAGTAGTTGTCGAGGGTGCAGCAAGTCAGCACCTCAGGAGTAAATGTCAGTTGGCTTTTCATAGCCGATCATGAAGAGTTTCTCTACCACTCCTGCTGTCTCTAGAGAGTTGAAAACAGCAGGTCTGGGACAGGTAGCACGTCAGGATTCCATAGCCGTAGGCAGAACAGTTGAAACTGGAGCAGCAGCACGGCCAGTTGGACTGGGGACAGCAAGCAGTCCTCATGCCAGGTAGTCCTGAGGCATGGTCCTAGGGCTCAGCTCCTCCGAGAGAGAGAAAGAAAGAGAGAATTAGAGAGAGCATACTTAAATTCACACAGGACACTGGATAAGACAGGAGAAGTACCCCAGATATAACAAACTGACCCTAGCCCCCCGACACAAACTACTGCAGCATAAATACTGGAGGCTGAGTCAGGAGGGGTCAGGAGACACTGTGGCCCCATCCGATGATGCCCCCAGACAGAGCCAAACAGGAAGGATATAACCCCACCCACTTTGCCAAAGCACAGCCCCCACACCACTAGAGGGATATCTTCAACCACCAACTTACCATCCTGAGACAAGGCCGAGTATAGCCCACAAAGATCTCCGCCACGGCACAACCCAAGGGAGGGGGGGGCGCCAACCCAGACAGGAAAATCACATCAGTGACTCAACCCACTCAAGTGACACACCCCTCCTAGGGACGGCATGAAAGAGCACCAGTAAGCCAGTGACTCAGCCCCTGTAATAGGGTTAGAGGCAGAGAATCCCAGTGGAAAGAGGGGAACCGGCCAGGCAGAGACAGCAAGGGCGGTTCATTGCTCCAGAGCCTTTCCGTTCACCTTCACACTCCTGGGCCAGACTACACTCAATTATATGACCCACTGAAGAGATGAGTCTTAAGTAAAGACTTAAAGGTTGAGACCGAGTCTGCGTCTCTCACATGGGTAGGCAGACCATTCCATAAAAATTGAGCTCTATAGGAGAAAGCCCTGCCTCCAGCTGTTTGCTTAGAAATTCTAGGGACATTTAGGAGGCCTGCGTTTTGTGACCGTAGCGTACGTGTAGGTATGTACGGCAGGACCAAATCAGAGAGATAGGTAGGAGCAAGCCCATGTAATGCTTTGTAGGTTAGCAGTAAAACCTTGAAATCAGCCCTTGCTTTAACAGGATGCCAGTGTAGGGAGGCTAGCACTGGAGTAATATGATCACATTTTTTGGTTCTAGTCAGGATTCTAGCAGCCGTATTTAGCACTAACTGAAGATTATTTAGTGCTTTGTCCAGGTAGCCGGAAAGTAGAGCATTGCAGTAGTCTAACCTAGAAGTAACAAAAGCATGGATTCATTTTTTGCAACGTTACGTAGATGGAAAAAAGCTGTCCTTGAAACAGTCTTGATATGTTCGTCCAAAGAGAGATCAGGGTCCAGAGTAACGCCATGATCCTTCACAGTTTTATTTGAGATGACAGGACAACCATTAAGATTAATTGTCAGATTCAACAGAAGATCTCTTTGTTTCTTGGTACCTAGAACAAGCATCTCTGTTTTGTCCGAGTTTAAAAGTAGAACGTTTGCAGCCATCCACTTCCTTCTAGCGAGGGCAATTTTGGGGCTTCACCAATTTTCATTGAAATGTACAGCTGTGTGTCATCTGCATAGCAGTGGAAGTTAACATTATCTTTTCGAATGACATCCCCAAGAGGTAAAATATATAGTGAAAACAATATGGTCCTAAAACGGTCCTAAAACGGAACCTTGAGGAACACCGAAATTTACAGTTGATTTGTCAGAGGACAAACCATTCACAGAGACAAACTGATATCTTTCCGACAGATAAGATCTAAGCCAGGCCAGTACTTGTAGACCAATTTGGGTTTACAATCTCTCCAAAAGAATATGGTAATTAATGGTATCAAGAGCAGCACTAAGGTCTAGGAGCACGAGGACAGATGCAGAGCCTCGGTCTGATGCCATTAAAAGGTAATTTACCACCTTCACAAGTGCAGTCTCAGTGCTATGATGGGGTCTAAAACCAGACTGAAGCATTTCGTATACATTGTTTGTCTTCAGGAAGGCAGTGAGTTGCTGCGCAACAGCCTTTTCTAAATTTTTTGAGAGGAATGGAAGATTCGATATCGGCCGATAGTTTTTTATATTTTCTGGGTCAAGGTTTGACTTTTTCAAGAGAAGCTTTATTACTGCCACTTTTAGTGAGTTTGGTACACATCCGGTGGATAGAGAGACGTTAATTATGTTCAACATAGGAGGGCCAAGCACAGGAAGCAGCTCTTTCCGTAGTTTAGTTGGAATAGGGTCCAGTATGCAGCTTGAAGGTTTAGAGGCCATTATTATTTTCATTATTGTGTCAAGAGATATAGTACTAAAACACTTGAGTGTCTCTCTTGATCCTAGGTCCTGGCAGAGTTGTGCAGACTCAGGACAACGGAGCAGCCAACAAGTGCTCAGCATTCCAGGTGATGCTGGTTGAGAGAATGCCAAGAGTGTGCTAAGGTGTCAAGAAAAAGGGTGGCTACTTTGAAGAATCAAAAATATAAAATATATTTTGATTTGTTTAACACTTTTTTTGGTTACTATATGATTCCATATGTGTTATTTAATAGTTTTGATGTCTTCACTATTACTCTACAATGTAGAAAATAGTAAACAAATAAATAAAAACCCTTCAATGAGTACGTGTGTCCAAACTTGACTGGTACTGTAAATTACAGAAAATACACATCAAAATATAAGCAGAAAGAAAACACTGCCATGAAAAGCAAACAGTAATAAGGTCCTCAATCAGCTTTCGGAATTACCCTAGAGGCACCACAACATCAAATTTAACATTTTGAACACCAAAAGCTGATTTACCTAAGTCAGTTCATGATTGTCCAGAGTTAGCCATCCTTGAGACTGGTGTGGTAACTCGTATGTCTAAAGTTTAGTAATGATGTTAGGTTCAGTGGGACTTTTTGTTAAAGGGCCTTATAAATGAAAACATAGCAATCTATCAACCTACTTGACATCAAAGAGGGCCAACCAACTTTCTGGTAGAGAATACAGTAATTACTAAAATTGTAGCCCGTAATAAAGTGCAGTGTGCTATGATAAACTGCATCTAATGGCTTTAATGAAGTGGCAGCTGTGTTCGTTTAGATGATGTCGCCATAGTCCGATAGGAACTTCGACAGAATAATCCGCTTTCTACTATTTAGCGAGAGTTTAATTAGGTTATTAAGTTAGTTTGAACCAACTTGCAAGTAGGCTACCAATGAGTACATTATTTTAAGTGTATTAAGGTAAGCAATGTTGATTATTTAATTCAAATATATGAAGCTAAAGTCATATGAAACTGTAGGCTAGATAAATCAAGTTTAAACGTTATTACAATTTTAGCTAGCTAACTCAACTATCTAAACAGAAAAATCTAGGCTAGCCAGCTAACTCTTTCAAATAAACATCATTGTTTTATTATGGGGTATGCCAAATAAAGCTAAAGACCCAGCCTGACATTTGCAATTCTAATTGTTTCTTTTATTTCAGTGTGGAGTAAATTGAGGGGACTAGCTTGTGTTTCATGAAGCCATTCGAAGACTGTTGCGGACTGAGAGGAGGCATCTACTGTATAAATTATTTATAATAAATGATGTATAATAAGTATTGGTGATTCATAAGCCTAGTTAATCATTACATGACTTTAACACATTATGTTTTGCTCAGCAGAGGATCTCTTTCAGCTGCTGCTGACAACACAACTGCATGTAAGTTGTTCTTCTACATCATAATAATTTATACAGTATGTCTTCATTTTTGCAGATTAACTCATGCTTTTTCTGAGGTTTAACTCATGTTTTTCCTCCTTTTTTTCTTCTTATCTGGAACCAGTCAAGCAGGTAGCTCAGCGGCTAAGGAGTTGGACCTGTGGCCAAAAGATGGCCGGTTCGAATCTTGAGCTGGGCACTGGATAAAAAGCAAGGCCCTTAACCCCACAACATGCTCTCCATCCAGGGGTACTGCATTCAGCTTGAACCTGTGCCTGCTGTTTGAGAACAAAGCAGAAGACATATTTTTATTGTTCACTGTAACTAATGGACAAAGTATATTGTATTTTATTGTAAAGAAGTCAGAGTTGATGTGGGCCATCATTCAAACAAAGAGATGCCTCCCTGGCCACCAGTGCATATTTCCAAACTATGTTCGCATATGATGACAATCTATTTAACTTCTTTAGCATACTGGTTATTGTTCGGAATTTTGGATGACTGACGTGCCCAAAGTAAACTGCCTGTTACTCAGGCCCAGAAGCTAGGATATGCATATATGCATTGGTAGCATTAGATAGAAAACACTCTGAAGTTTCTAAAACTGTTAAACTTGTGTCTGTGAGTATAACAGAACTGATATGGCAGGCGAAAACCAGAGGAAAATCCATCTGGATATTTTATTTTTTAGGTGACAGGCCATTTCAATGCTAGCCTACGGGATATACAAATACAGTGGTGCAAAAAAGTATTTAGTCAGCCACCAATTGTGCAAGTTCTCCCACTTAAAAAGATGAGAGAGACCTGTAATTTTCATCATAGGTACACTTCAGCTATGACAGACAAAATGCGAAAAAAAATCCAGAAAATCACATTGTAGGATTTTTAATGAATTTATTTGCAAATGATGGTGGAAAATAAGTATTTGGTCAATAACAAAAGTTTATCTCAATACTTTGTTATTTACCCTTTGTTGGCAATGACAGAGGTCAAACGTTTTCTGTAAGTCTTCACAAGGTTTTCACACACTGTTGCTGGTATTTTGGCCCATTCCTCCATGCAGATCTTCTCTAGAGCAGTGATGTTTTGGGGCAGTTGCTGGGCAACACGGACTTTCAACTCCCTCCAAAGATTTTCTATGGGGTTGAGATCTGGAGACTGGCTAGGCCACTCCAGGACCTTGAAATGCTTCTTACGAAGCCACTCCTTTGTTGCCCGGGCGGTGTGTTTGGAATCATTATCATGCTGAAAGACCCAGCCACGTTTCATCTTCAATGCCCTTGCTGATGGTAGGCTTTGTTACTTTGGTCCCAGCTCTCTGCAGGTCATTCACTAGGTCCCCCCGTGTGGTTCTGGGATTTTTGCTCACCGTTCTTGTGATCATTTTGACCCCATGGGGTGAGATCTTGCGTGGAGCCCCAGATCGAGGGAGATTATCAGTGGTCTTGTATGTCTTCCATTTCCTAATAATTGCTCCCACAGTTGATTTCTTCAAACCAAGCTGCTTACCTATTGCAGATTCAGTCTTCCCAGCCTGATGCAGGTCTACAATTTTGTTTCTGGTGTCCTTTGACAGCTCTTTGGTCTTGGCCATAGTGGAGTTTGGAGTGTGACTGTTTGAGGTTGTGGACAGGTGTCTTTTATACTGATAACAAGTTCAAACAGGTGACATTAATACAGGTAACGAGTGGAGGACAGAGGAGCCTCTTAAAGAAGAAGTTACAGGTCTGTGAGAGCCAGAAATCTTGCTTGTTTGTAGGTGACCAAATACTTATTTTCCACCTTAATTTGCAAATAAATTCATTAAAAATCCTACAATGTTATTTTCTGGATTTCTTTTCTTATTTTGTCTGTCATAGTTGAAGTGTACCTATGATGAAAATTACAGGCCTCTCTCATCTTTTTAAGTGGGAGAACTTGCACAATTGGTGGCTGACTAAATACTTTTTTGCCCCACTGTAGGTAGGACCCAGATTGCAGTTCTTATGGCTTCCACTAGATGTCAACAGTCTTTAGAAAAGTTTTCAGGGTTGTTTTTTGAAAAATAAGCAAGTAGTTGTAGTTTTTCCAAGGTGTCTTTCATTAGAAAAGTAGTCTTGTTGGCGCGTGAATGAGGTGCGCGCTTTTCGTTATTTATCTTCCCTATTGAACATACCATCTTAAATATGATCATTTATTTGGATATTAGCGTGTCTGAGGATTAATTAGAAACATCGTTTTACTTGTTTGGACGAACTTTACCAGTAACATTTTGCATTTGTTTGTATGCATGTTGAACGATTGGATTACTGAGATCATTGGCGCAAACTAAACAAACTTTTTGGGATATAAAGAAGGACTTTATAAAACAAAACGACCATTCAATGTGTAGCTGGGACCCTTGTGATTGCAAACAGAGGAAGATCTTCAAAGGTAAGTGATTTATTTCATCGCTATTTGTGATTTTATGATGCCTGTGCTGGTTGAAAAAGTATTTTGATGTGGGGTGCTGTCCTCAGATAATTGCATGGTATGCTTTCGCCGGAAAGCCTTTTTGAAATCTGACAACGCGGTTGGATTAACTAGAAGTTAAGCTTTTAAATGATGTATGACACTTGTATTTTCATGAATGTTTAACATTACGATTTTTGTATTTTGAATTTCGCGCTCTGCAATTTCACCGGATGTTGTCGTAGGTGTCCCGCAAGTAGTTCATGCGCCCAAACACGTCTATTTAAAAAAGAATGCTGATATTCTTTTGTCCATTATTTAATTGTTTAAAAAAATTATATTCTTACCTCAAAGTATTACTATTTAATAGTAGTAGCCATAATTCATGAATGGCACCATGCAGGGTTCCATATGGAACCATTTTGGTTCAGTTAAGAAGAACCTCTGAGATTCTGATCAAAGAGCCCTACAATTCTATATATAAAGAAAGCGATAGAACCCTTTTTGGTTCTATAAAGTACCTTTTTTTCTAACACGGAACCCAAACCGGATGTGCACCTGCGTCATCATGCATTAGCTTGCACTTTCTAGCTAATTTGTCCTATTTAGCTAGCTTGCTGTTGCTAGCTAATTTGTCCTGGGATATAAACATTGAGTTGTTATTTTACCTGAAATGCACAAGGTCCTCTACTCAGCCAATTAATCCACACATAAAACGGTCTACCGAATCGTTTCTAGTCATCTCTCTTCCTTCCAGGCTTTTTCTTCTCTTGACTTTATATTGCGATAGGCAACTTTCATAAATTAGGTGTATTACCGCACTGACCTCATTCGTCTTTCCCACCCACGTGGGTATAACCAATGAGGAGATGGCACTTGTGTACCTGCTTCTATAAACCAATGAGGAGATGAGAGGCAGGACTTGCAGCGCGATCTGCGTCAGAAATAGAACTGATTTCTATTTTAGCCCGTGGCAACTCAGATGCAATAATTGAATAACATAGGTTTCTAAATGTATTTTGCAACACGCGAGCAGTGTAGTCAGCCTGTAAGAGTGAATGGCCTATGGTTTATTATGTGTGGGTCTATGTGAGTTGCATGTTAAATGCAAGAGTCATGGATTTATGTACTGTAGGCCTGAAAGATGATTTGGTCTGTAATGTGAAATCACATGTTAGATGGGTTGTTGTGTGTGACAACAACCCACTGTTGTCGGTTACAGTAGGGTATAGGGTAGGCTATGGTTTTATGATAATTTAATGATGATTTGAGTGCCCAAATTTTGGCCCAACTACATTTTTGCTGGCCCTGCCATCAACTTATTTCTGCCCACTGCTCAGAGCCTGGCCAGGGTGCTGCTCTCTGGGCAACCCAACCTTCACAAGACAAAGACAATACAGGGGGAGAGAGACAAGACAGCACAGGGGCAGGAGGAGCCCATAGCACCGTTAATGATGAAAAGAGCACAGGGCATGTACTGGGACTAGGCTGCTACTCCTCATCAGACGAAGAAGCCGACACATGATATGGCTCTGTTATTAGTGATCCCTGATCACTACTCAGAACTCAATCTGCCATTCCAGTACTTGTCCAGTTTGCCCTGAACTCCAATCAGCTGTTGTGAACCACAGGTTCTTTCTTTTCCTATTGTACATTATGTAAATACACAATAAAAAGGGAAATGATACAATGTACTTCAAGGGCTTTTCTTTTTCTAGAGAAAACAAATGTGACCTGACAGACCCTTCTGAGATTATGGTGCTGAATTCTACTTTGGAAATAATATAAGAACCACTAATAATTAGTAGGACAGACTTTCACTCCATTCTGATTGTTTGATTAGAACATGAAACAATAAGTGCAACAGATGACCTGCTAAGGCGATGATGAGAATAGGATGTCTATATTTCAGGGTGACATATTAGCTGTCACTCTCAGGTTGCAGCTTCTGTCTCTGTTGTTGCATAATCAGGCTCCACCACTTCCAGCAGCTTTATGCAACAGACACCTCGCTGTGAAGACATGCTGACTCAATGTTAGCCAGACTGCTTATTCATATAAAAACTCACAGCCCTGACGATGCACAGCCCACGGCCGATCCTAACCCCCCCCCCCCCCCCCATTTCTGTGGGGACCTCTATCAGCATGGCACTTCTGGGAAACAGGCGTGTTATATACCCAGAGAGAGTAGGAACTAGGAAACCAGAACAGTGTCTCTGGTTGGGCTGACGTGGTGGTGGTGAGGTGCCCTTTTAGTCAGAGCACAGTTACTGCAGAACCTGTTACCTGCAGATTTGTGCTGTTATTATATGGGGGAGGGGGGGGTAGTTTAGTGTTAGCACACAGTTACGCAACATACTCTACCAGGATAAACTTCCACACTTCATCCCGCAGCTGACACCACCAACCGGGTCAAGGACTGTCCCTGCCAGGAAGCCTTGATAACTACATCAGGTGCTGCCAAACTCAGTGAGGAAAATAGTGGAAGAGGATGTTATGTTGGAATCTGAAAGCGTGTTGAGTGGAGATGAGTGTGAGAAGAATTGGATTACAGTGGTGAATGCAAAAGGAAATAAGAGAAGTAAAGCGGTAGTGGAATTTCGTAAATCCAAGGCTAATTTTGACAATATTTTGGTCGAAGTAAGGGTTTTGGAACTGGGAGATCCGTTTGAAGTGTCTATACAAATTGTGGATGCGCTGGATGAGGTAGTGTTGATGAGAGTAACAAGAAGTGGGCTTATTCTAATTTTTGTTGTGTATCTATGGAACAGGAGGAACATACTCTGCGCCTAAAGAAGATATCAGAGTGGAATGTGTGGTGTGTGGATCTTCGAAGCAGGGTGCATATCAAAGGTGTTATATCTGGGGTGGCGGTAGAAGGAAATGCAAAGAATATACAGTACCAGTCAAAAGTTTGGACACACCTGCTCATTCAAGGGGTTTCATTTTTACTATTTTAGACATTGCAGAATAATCGTGAAGATGTCAAAACTATGAAATAACACATATGGAATCATGTAGTAACCAAAAAAGTGTTTTATATTTGAGATTCTTCAAAGTAGCCACCCTTTGCCTTGATGACAGCTTTGCACACTCTTGGCATTCTCTCAACCAGCTTCATGAGGAATGCTTTTCCAACAGTCTGGAATGTGATAGGTGGTATGGGATGAGAGTGGCTGAGGGTTGGGATTAAATAGCTTATGTTTTGTAATGTATTATTATTATGTGATTGCTTTATATAAAAGTACCATGTTGCAAAATGTGTATAAAATGTACAGTTGCTTGTGAAAGTATTCAACACCCTTGGCATTTTTTGTTGCCTTACAACCTGGAATTAAAATAGATTTTTGGGGGGTTTGTATCATTTGATTTACACGACATGTCTACTAGATGCTAAATATTTCTTATTGTGAAACAAACATGCATAACTATTCCCCCCCCCCCCCCCCCCCCCCCCAAAGTCAATACTTTGTAGAGCCACCTTTTGCAGCAATTACAGCTGCAAGTCTCTTGGGCTATGTCTCTATAAGCTTGACACATCTAGCCACTTGCATTTTAAACTGCTCCAGCTCCTTCAAGTTGGATAGGTTTCGCTGGTGTACCACAATCTTTAAGCTTTGAATAGGCCGTTCCAAGACAGGTACATTTCCCCTTAAACCACTCGAGTGTTGCTTTAGCAGTATGCTTAGGGTCATTGTCCTGTTGGAAGGTGAACCTCCGACCCAGTCTCAAATCTCTGGAAGACTGAAACAGGTTTCCCTCAAAAATTTCCCTGTATTTAGCGCTATCCATCATTCCTTCAATTCTGACCAGTTTCCCAGTCCCTGCCGATGGAAAAACATCCCCACAGCATGATGCTGTCACCACCATGCTTCATTGTGGGCATGGTGTCCTTGGGGTGATGAGAGTTGTTGGGTTTGCACCAGACATAGCGTTTTCCAAAAAGCTCAACTTTAGTCTCATCTGACCAGAGTACCTTCTTCCATATGTTTGGGGAGTGTCCCAAATGCTTTTTGGCGAACACCAAACGTGTTTGCTTATTTTTTTCTTTAAGAAATTTATTTTTTCTGGCCACTCTTCCGTAAAGCCCAGCTCTGTGGAGTGTATGGCTTAAAGTGGTCCTATGGACAGACACTCCAATCTCCGCTGTGGAGCTTTGCAGCTCCTTCAGGGTTACCTTTGGTCTCTGTGTTGCCTCTCTGATTAATGCCTTCCTTGCCTGGTCTGTAATTTTGATGGGGGGCCCTCTCTTGGCAGGTTTGTTGTAGTGCTATAATCTTTCAATTTTTTTCATAATGGATTTAATGGTGATCTGTGGGATGTTCAAAGTTTCAGATATTTTTTTATAACCCAACCCTGATCTGTACTTCTCCACAACTTCATCCTTGACCTTTTTGGAGAGCTTCTTGGTCTTCATGGTGCAGCTTACTTGGTGGTGCCCCTTAGTGGTGTTGCAGCCTCTGGGGCCTTTCAGAACAGGTGTATATATACTGAGATCATGTGATAGATCATGTGACACTTAAATTGCAAACAAGCAGACTTTATTTAACTAATTATGTGACTTTGAAGGTAATTCTTATTTTGGTGATTCATAGCAAAGGTGGTGAATACGTAAGCACAAACTACTTTTCCATATTTTTTTCATTTCACTTTACCAATTTGGACTATTTTGTGTAAGTCCATTACATAAAATCCAAATAAAAATCAATTTAAATTACAGGTTGTAATGCAACAAAATAGGACAAACGCCAAGGGGGATGAATACTTTTGCAAGGCACTGTATATGTAACATGTATGTATATTATGCAAAAAAGCTGTAAAAAAACTGAGATATTTGTCCTCCGAAGAGGGCGGGTAGTGGAGGGGTTAATAAAAAATTAATAAATAAATTGTTGGCTGCTTTTCCTTCACTCTGTGGTCCAACTCACCCCAAACCATCTCAATTGGGTTGAGGTCGGGTGATTGTGGAGGCCAGGTCATCTGATGCAGCACTCCATCAATCTCCTTCTTGGTCAAATAGCCCTTACACAGCCTGGAAGGGTGTTGGGTCATTGTCCTGTTGAAGAGCGCAAACCAGATGAGATGGCGAATCACTGCAGAATGCTGTGGTAGCAATGCTGGTTAAGTGTGCCTTGAATTCTTAATAAATCAGCAAGTGTCACCAGCAAAGCATCCCCACACCATCACACCTCCTCCATGCTTCACGGTGGGAACCATACATGCTGAGATCATCCATTCACCTACTCTGCGTCTCACAAAGACACAGCATTTGGAACCAAACATCTCAAATTTGGACTCATCAGACCAAAGGACAGATTTCCACCGGTCTAATGTCCATTGCTCGTGTTTCTTGGCCCAAGCAAGTCTCTTTTTCTTATTGGTGTCCTTAAGTAGTGGTTTCTTTGCAGCAATTCAACCATGAAGGCCTGATTCACGCAATCTCCTCTGAACAGTTGAAGTTGAGATGTGTTGGGCTGCAATCTGACATGCAGTTATCTCTAATCAACTTATCCTCTGCAGCAGAAGTAACTCTGGGTCTTCCTTTCCTGTGGCGGTCCTCATGAGATCCAGTTTCATCAAATGACTTGATGGTTTTTGCGACAGAACTTGAAGAAACTTTCAAAGTTCTTGAAATTGTCCATATTGACTGACCTTCAAGTAATGATGGACTGTCATTTCTCCTTGCTTATTTGAGCTGTTCTTGCCATAATATGGACTTGGTATTTTACCAAATAGTGCTATCTTCTGTAAACCACCTCTACCTTGTCACAACACAACTGATTGGCTCAAACACATTAAGAAGGAATGAAATTCCACAAATTAAATTTTAACAAGGCCTGTTATTAATTGAAATGTATTCCATGGGACTTCCTCATGAAGCTGGTTGAGAAAATACCTAGAGTGTGCACTTTTGACTAGTACTGTATGTGAAGAATTGGATCAAGTGGTCGGTGCACACCGAAGCCCACTCCATCTGTTCTATTGTTTTTTGATGAAGTCTCTCATTTCTTACATGTATTTGGGTTTTATGCGATACCCTGTGACAGCCTTCATGCCCAAACCCATGCAGTGTGATAAATGCAATTATTTGGTCATGTGTATGTAGACGGAAGGATATCTTATGTCTAAATGCTGCAATTGTGGCGGTGATAATGCACCCATATTTCTGAATGGTCCTATTAGGGTGAAGGAGACGGAGGTGGCAAGAATGTCCAGCATGTCTCCTATCCGGAGGCGGTGAGAAAAGTGGAAGAAATTAGTGAAGTTGAAGAAATAATGATATTAGTAGTAGCTAACTGTGGCTATGGTTTATAGCATTTGTTTAGAGTTATCTCTTGGGCTTTGAGCATGTGCAGGTATTGGTTAGTTAGCTGTGAGCTAGTGGCTAACTAACTTTTGCCAGTCGATTTATTGGTTCTGTTTGGCCTACTGATTTTGACTATGGGGCATTTGAGCCGGCAGTGTGTTTTGTAGAGATAGTTGGGTTTTTTCTCAGGCTAATGAGGGATCGTTATGTCAGGTGACAGAAATGCTGGAGGTTGAAATAGCAGAGGAGTTTAACAAGTGAGACGTTGCAGTGATGTTTTGGGAGAAGTGGAGTGAGTTCTTGCCGCCGGTTCTGGTGTATACAGGAGATGGCACTGCTGAAACAGCAGAATAATTGAAGACTGCATGTTGTGTTGCCAGTCAGTCAGACAGTCTTGTCACTAAACCAGTTTCCCGCCAGTGATCAGTGATGAGCTAGTTTCCTCAAATGATCTGGTTTGTGAAACGTCAGGTGTAATCGGGGCCCGGAGTCTCAAGGAGAGTTTTGAGGTGAGGTATCCCCAGTTTGTGAAATTACTCACATTCAGAAAAGTGCTGATGGCAAACCAGATGAGGAAGGAGGAGGATTTGTGTGGGGACTTTTGTGTGGGAAACATTCCTTGGCCAAACTAGACAGTGGTTCCTAGGAAATGGTTCTCCCTTGTGAGGAAGGTGATTAATTGTGTGTCTCTAGCTGAGACCTGGGCAGAGTAATGATGTAGTGTGCCCTCTGCAGGTTGAGGATGAGGTTGATTCAGGTGTCAATTTGGGGACACGTTCTTTGCCATGGTAGAGGAGATTGGTTGTTGATCATTGCTGACTATGAGGTTGTTTGGGTGTCAGGTATTGATTTAGCTGACACGTTTCTTACTGAGCTGTGGAAAGGAGATACTTTCCAGTCATGTTGTGAGGATTTTCTGGAAGACGCAGCCTGTGTTTTGCAGGGTAACATGGCTGCCTAGCGATGAGAATCAGGAGCTTGAAGAATTGAGTTTGATGGAAAAGCCAGATCCACCAGTATTGTCACTCTCAGTAGGTTGTCTGATGAGTGAGGAGGATATGAGGAAAAAAACAGTTCCCCTCCAGTGAGTGCTCGGGGCTGGAGAAAAGGGTTGTTTGGGAAGATGGATGGTGTGAGTTGGCTGAAGTTGTAGTCGATGTTCACTTTTCCCTGGTGGTGTTTGCTCCAAGTCTTTTAACGCTGGCTACATATCAGATGGAGCTTGTTGCTTGTGACCATGGGCCTAGTGAAGGAAGTTGGTCTCTCAATTTAGAACCAGATGGGTCACAGCGGTCCCTTTGTTTGTTCAAGTTAGACTATTTGGCAGGAAGACATTTCCTGTGCAGAGCAGTGAATTTTATGGTTTGTCTGGTTTTCTAGAATGTCTATCTCAGACTTAAGGTTTTCTGTAGTCAGTTAGTTAGGTAGTTAGACAACACTACCAGGATACACTTCCACACTCCATCCCTGAGGTGGCAACACCAACCGGGTCAAAGGCCAGGAAGCCTTGATAAGCACATCAGGTGCTGTCAATTAGGGTTCAGCATGGCGAGCCATGAGGCTGTTGGTTTGTTTGCTGACCATGTTTTGGTTTTGAAAATGTCATTTGGGCGTGCCTGTGTGTGGTTTCTTTTTTGAATATATTTATTTCCCACACCACCAACTGAACAACAGTAATCCATTTGTGCTGGCTGACCATGACGTCAAGAGAGCAAGAGCTGGCCCTGGACCAAGGTAAGGTTGCTATCTCCTGGGTACATACACTTACTTATAATATTAATACACACATCAAATCAGGTTACAGACCAGTTAACTAGACCTAAGACCCCTAGACTTAGCGATTGCAAAAATATTAGCAGACTAATTGTTGGTTTAGTAAGTGTCAGTGAGCAAAAAGTTGGTTTGGTTACCGGGAGATATGAGACATACTGTATTGCCTGTTTTATACTGAGATTTTCTTTGTATTGCAACACACAGTGTATACATTAACATTATCACAGTCAATACAATGTTGCCATGTTACTTAATCTACAGTGCCATCAGAACATTTTCCTCCCTGACTTATTCCACATTTTATGTTACAACGTGAATTCAACATGTCTACACATTATTATTTTCACAATTCTCCAAACTCTGTCAAATTGGTTGCCGATCATTGCTGAACATCCATTTTCAGGTCTTGCCGTAGATTTAAGTCAACTGTAACTCGGCCACTCGGGAATAGTCATGGTCTTCCTGTTTAGCAACTCCAGTGTAGATTTGGCCCTGTGTTTTAGGTTATTGTCCTGCTGAAAGGTGAATTCATCTCCCAGTGTCTGGTCAAAAGTAGACTGAACCAGGTTTCCCTCTAGGATTTGCCTGTGCTTAGCTCCATCCCAGTTATTTTTCATCCCAGTCCTTAAAGATTACAAACATACCCAAAACATGATGCAGCCACTACTATGCTTGAAAATATGGAGAGTAGTACTCAGAAATGTGTTATATTGGATTTGCCCCAAACACACGTTTGTCCTGTATTCTTGCTTTGCCACTATTTTTGTTTTGGAATATATTTATTCTGTACAAGCTTCCAACATTTAACTACAATGTTGTTGGGCCATAATAAGTTTTCTCCTGTCACAGCCATTAAATGAACTGTTTTATTAAAGTCACCATTGGCCTCATGGTGAAATACCAGAATGGTTTCCTTCCTCTCCAGCAACAGTTAAGGACACCTGTACATTTGTAGTGAATGGGTGTACTGATACACCATTCAATGTGTAATTAATAACTTCACCATGCTCAAAGGGATATTCAATGTCTGTTTTTTTTTTTTTTTACCCATCTACCAATAGGTGCCCTTTGCGAGGCATTGGAAAATCTCCCTGTGTTTGAAATTTACTGTTCGACTGAGTGAACTTAGTCACTGGGTACAGAGATGAGGTAGGCATTCAAAATCATGTTAAACACTGTTATGCACACAGTCCATGCAACTTGTTAAGCACATCTTTACTCCTGAATTTATTTAGGCTTGCCATAACAAAGGGGTTGAATACTTATTGACTCAATACATTTTAGCTTTTCATTTTTTATTAATTTAATAGTTTTTGTATTTCATTAAATTGTATTAATAATTCCACTTTTACGTTATGGGGTATTGTGTGTAGGCATTTGACAACAAAAAAAAATCACAATTGAATCCATTTACAATTCAGGCTGTAACAACTAAATGTGGAAAAAGTCAAGGGGTGTGAATACTTTCTGAAGGCATTGTGTGTGTGTGTGTGTATGTATGTATGTATGTATGTATGTATGTATATATATATATATATATATATATATATATATATATATATATATATATATATATATATATATATATATATATATATATATATATATATATATATATATATATATATATATATATATATATATATATATATATATATATATATATATATATATATATATATATATATATATTTAACTTTCCTGCCACTAACTGCACATTTACTGAGGTTCTCGCTTGCAGTTTTACTGGTGTGTAGGAGTGCCACCATCGTAACCATTTATCATAATTTCAGTTGATTTTAATCTGGTCAACCGAACTGTGAGGATTGTGATGCCCTTTCAGTTTAACCACTGCCTGACTGTTTCAGTGTAACCGCTATTACTCATTCCTTCACTGGAATCAGGCCCTCCCTGAGATCTGACATTGATGTTCAGACCCTCCCTGAGCACTGACATGCAGTCTCATGGAAACCTCCAGAACCACAGTAGAGAAGAGATTAGGGCATTGTTTTTTCCAGAAGTTATAATGATCAAAGAGTTTGTGATGTCTAAGATTTATACTATGGATGTTGTTTTGAGTACCATCACAAACATGTGTACTATAAACCAATTCGATGTGCCGTGAAGGGGAACTGGAGAAAGACCATTTAAATGAAAATTACTGAAAGGAATAAGTAATTTATCTTAGCTTCATATGCTAAATCTATATATTTTAACATTTTCAGTGAAGTTGCTTGATGCAGAACATGTCAGATAATCGTTTGATGGCAGGAATCACAGAGTAGAGATGAGATGAGGGGAGGATTTTATTACATAAAGAGACATAACAATTGATAATGGTTAATACTTACAAATTAATGTATTGCGCAGAGCCAGAAGTTTACATACACTTAGGTTGGAGTCAAGAAAACTCGTTTTTCAACCACTCCACCAATTTCTTGTTAACAAACTATAGTTTTGGCAAGTCGGTTAGGACATCTACTTTGTGCATGACACAAGTAATTTTTCCAACAATTGTTTACAGACAGATTATTTCACTGTATCACAATTCCAGTGGGTCAGAAGTTTACATACACTAAGTTGACTGTGCCTTTAAACAGCTTGGAAAATTCCATAAAATGATGTCTTGGCTTTAGAAGCTTCTGAAAGTCTAATTGACATAATTTGAGTCAGTTGGCGGTGTACCTGTGGATGTATTTCAAGGCCTACCTTCAAACTCAGTGCCTCTTTGCTTGACATCATGGGAAAATCAAAAGAAATCAGCCTAGACCTCAGTAAACAATTGTAGACCTCCACAAGTCTGGTTCATCCTTGGGAGCAATTTCCAAACTTCTGAAGGTACCACGTTCATCTGTACAAACAATAGTACGCAAGTATAAACACCTTGGGACCATGCAGCCGTCATTCCGCTGTCACGACGTTGCCCTCTTTGGGTACAGCAAGCCCCATCCCCCTCTCCCTCTCTTCTACACCCAGGCTGCTGTGGTCAGAGAGAGGTCGTAAATTCCTGGAGGAGATTATCTCCTCATGGCCACAGTATAGAGACAGTGAATTTTCATAGAGAACAAAGGAATTTCTTCCACCTCACAGAACTTGAGGTATGAACAACATTTATGTTCTGGAGAAGGTATGAAAGATCGGTGAAGAATCCAGCTACGAACTGGTCCGTTTGGTACCATTTTGTGACACTCATGGGAGACAATATGACCACATTACCATAACGTTGTTTATATAATAGCCTCAGATATGAGGTTTACGTCTAATTGTTGTATAAGATGAATGAGTGAGGATGATACTGTTTGTAAAATTGTGTAATGTGATTTTGGACTGTTTAATGAAGGAAACTCCAATTCCCTTTTGAGTTTAACTAAATCAGAGGACCGCCCATGAGCCCAGTTAGGGTTGGGCATCTTGGGACAGGCCCTTTTCTGCAACTCCCGAATAAAACCCCCACTTTGAGAATTTCTCAACAGACCATGTTTCCCTCAATTACGAGAGGACAAAGGTTGCAGACCAGCTTACCTCGATAACGAGAGGGCCAAGGTTTGAGTAGATGGCTGAATCTTTTAACCATACCACGTGGTTAAACTCTTAGACTAACGATACCGACAGAATAAGAACAAGTCTTTGATATGAATTACTAGTCTGCAGCTAGGAATTCAGTATCATTGAACGGGAAGAAACATCTCTCCATAACGACATGAATGAATGTCACTCTGAACTATCCATTCTAACCACGACAGAGAGGACGGACAAACTCTCCAACAGAAACAAACTTTTCAACAGAGACCCCCACTTCCCTTTTGTCTAACAAGCTGCCATGCCGGTTTAGCCCACTAGGGCACATTCCCCTATCATTTCTTGTAACCATATTTACCTTGTTTGTGCACTTCTGTGATTGTTTAGTTAGTTAACTTGTTATGGCTGCAATCCCGCAAATGGGATCGATATGACAACTACCAGTGAAAATAGAGGGTGCCAAATTCAAACCACAGAAATCTCATAATTACAATTCCTAAAACATACATGTCTTATATCATTTTAAAGTTAATCTTGTTGTTAATCCCACCAAAGTGTCCGATTTCAAATATCCTTTTCAGCAAAAGCACTACAAACGATTTTGTTAGGTCTCCACCAAACCACAGCCATTTTCCAGCGAAATATGGCATTCACAAAAAGCAGAAATAGAGAAAATTAATCACTAACCTTTAATTATCTTCATCAGATGACACTCATAAGACTTCATGTTACACAATACATGCATGTTTTGTTTGATACAGTTCATATTTATATAAAAAAATATTGAGTTTACATTGACGTATTAGATTCACTAGTTCCAAAAACATCAAGTGATTTTGCATAGCCACATCGTTTCAACAGAAATACTCATCATAAATGTAGATGACAAGTTATACACATGGAATTATAGATATACCTCTCCTTAATACAACCGCTGTGTCAGATTTCAAAAAAGGTTTTACGGAAAAAGAAACCCATGCAATAATCTGAGACGGAGCTCAGAACAGTAGCCAAATTAGCCTCCATGTTGGAGTCAACAGAAACCAGAAAATACATGATAAATGTTTCCTTACCTTTGATGAACTTCATCAGAATGCAGTCCTGGAATCCCAGGTCCACAATAAATGCTTGATTTGTTCGAAAATGTCCGTTATTAATGTCCAATTAGCTACTTTGGTTAGCGCGTTTGGTAAACAATTCCAAAGTCACAAAGCGCGTCCACTATAACGTGACGAAATGTCCAAAAGTTCAACAGTCAGTAGAAACATGTCAAACGATGTACTGAATCAATCTTTAGAATGTTGTTTACATATATCTTGAATAACATTCCAACCGGAGAATTAGAATGACTTCAGATGACCAGTGGAACGCAGGTCCATCCCCTGTGAACGTGCATGGTCAACTCGTGGCAGTGGTGACTATTTCCTGTCTCATTCGACCCCCCCCCCTTCACATTAGTGTCATCAGACAAAGTTCTATTGACTGTTGACATTAGTGGAAGGCGTAGGAAGTGAACTCATCCATATCTCGCTGTAATTTCAATGAGAGCTGAGCTGTCAGTTTTTCTTCCTGCAATATGAGTTCTGTTATACTCACAGACATAATTCAAACAGTTTTAGAAACTTCAGAGTGTTTTCTATCCAATACTAATAATAATATGCATATATTAGCAACTGAGACTGGGGAGCTAGCCGTTTACAATGGGCACCGTTTCATCCAAGCTACTCAATACTGCCCCTGCGGCCATTAAAAGTTAATAAATAAATAATTTAAGACAATTGATGTATGGATGGCTCATAGTGAAGACTGGGTTCGTGCAGATAACCAACAATTTACAACGTTTGGAATGAGTCTAACGTGAGGTAAAATAAATCATTAATTCAGAAGACTATTGATCAGATGTGAAAATATCTGAAAAGTTATATTAGGAAAATTATAACTTTGTAATCTGAATATTTTCCTTGCTGCCCCGACTTCCTAGTTAATTACAGTTACATGATTAATCAGTTTAATCGCGTAATACTAATTACAGAGAATCTTTAAAAACTGAAAGTCTTCATTTAATGATAGTAAAGACACGACACCGCTCAGGAAGGAGACGAGTTCTGTCTCCTAGAGATGAACGTACTCTGGTGCAAAAAGTGCAAATCAATCCCAAAACAACAGCAAAGGACCTCGTGAAGATGCTGGAGGGAAAAGGTACTAAAGTATCTATATCCACAGTAAAACAAGTCTTATATCGACATAACCTGAAAGGCCACTCAGCAAGAAAGAAGCCACTGCTCCAAAACCGCCATATAAAAGCCAGACTACGGTTTGCAACTGCACATGGGGACAAAGATCATACTTTTTGGAGAAATGTCCTCTGGTCTGATGAAAAAAAAATAGAACTGTTTGGCCATAATGACCATCATTATGTTTCGAGGAAAAAGGGAGAGGTTTGCAAGTCGAAGAACACCATCCCAAGCGTGATGCACGGGGGTGGCAGCATCATGTTGTGGGGGTGCTTTGCTGCAGGAGGGACTGGTGCACTTCACAAAATAGATGGCATCATGAGGCAGGAAAATTATGTGGATATATTGAAGCAGCATCTCAAGACATCAGTCAGGAAGTTAAAGCTTGGTCGCAGATCTTCCAAACAGACAATGACCCCAAGCATACTTCCAAAGTTGTGGCAAAATGGCTTAAGGACAGCAGTCAAGGTGTTGGAGTGGCCATCACAAAGCCCTGACCTCAATCCTATAGAAAATGTGTGGGCAGAACTGAAAAAGCGTGTGCGAGCAAGGAGGCCTACAAACCTGACTCAGTTACACCAGTTCTGTCAGGAAGAATTGGCCAAAATTCACCTAACTTATTGTGAGAAGCTTGTGGAAGCCTACCCGAAACATTCGACCCAGTGAAACAATTTAAAGGGCAATGCTAGCAAATACTAATTGAGTGTATGTAAACTTCTGACCCACTGGGAATGTGATGAAAGAAATAAAAGCTGAAATAAATCATTCTCTCTACTATTATGACATTTCACATTCTTAAAATAAAGTGGTGATCCTAACTGACAGGGATTTTTTTTTGTTGTTGTAAACTTCCGACTTCAACTGTATGTTCCGTTAACATACAGTATATTATATCAATCATTTTCCCCTTTAGATTTTCAGTAAAGTTGGTTTGTGCAGAAAATGTCAGAAGCGTTTGATTGAAACCTCCGCTACAGAAGGGGATACTGAGTGTTTTTTTGATCCACACCCCTATCTGTGACCAACAGATGCCTATCTATATTCCCAGTCATGTAAAATCTGTAGATTGTTGCCTAATTAATTAATTTCAATTGACTGATTTCCTTATATGAAATGTAATTTAGTAAGATCTTTGAAATTGCTGCATGTTGCATTTATATTTTGTGTGTGTGTGTGCAAAATATAAAGGATGGTCAATCGCACAAAGGACAACCAGCCAACTTGACACAACTGTGGGAAGTGTTGGAGTCAACATGGGCCAGCATCTCTGGAACGCTTTCAACACCTTGTAGAGTCCATGCCCCAACAATTGAACCTGTTCTGAGGGCAAAAGGGTGTAACTCAATATTAGGAAGGTGTTCTTAATGTTTTGTGCACTGTGTATATTAGGAACTCACTCAACTTACTATTGAGAGTAAGAATAGTAGAATACACCAGGTACATTTCGAAACTTGGTTGTGCATCAGCAGTTTTTCTGTCAGTCACTGACAGTCACTCAATTAGCCATGTCAATTAACCATTTTAAGATTGGTAGTTAGTTTAGCCAGCCATCTAAACTTGATTTAAAAACTTTGTTAGTCATTCTCACTCATATCAAATTAACATGGCATAAGTCGTTAGAAAATGTGTAGAATTGCATTTTCTCTCTAACCCCCAACCATATCTTGCTAAGGGCCTCCAAAAGGCTGTCCAGAGAAGGGACAATAGACACTACTGGATACAATTCTTTGAGTGCAGAGAGGAGGTGCAAGAGTGTCACTTTCCTGTAAACCCAGGTTAGTTAACGTTAGGGGGTTCTGAGTCGATATGACGTCTTCCTTCGCCTGGTTAGACCGCACAAACACCATACACACTAACACTTCTCACGAAGCGCAGCAGACTCTTGATGAAAGCAGGCTGAGTAGCTGTAAGCTTTTTCATGTGGCAGTTCCTACTTCCCACTGAGAAGTGTGTGTGCTTCTGAAACTATCATTTTCTGCTGCATCACTACTTACAAATAAAAAAATATAGATGCACAATCCTCTCTAACTTTCATGTTTAATTATATAGGTGCAGCAGTCCCCCTACTCTACCCAAAAGCTCAAACTTTCCTCATAGGTCACATGTAGTTCTGTGGGGCTGTGAGTACAAGTGAGGGGTTTTCTCAAGAAGTCTTTCTAGGTTGTCCTCTTTGTCTGGCCCCACGATGAGATGAACAAAGTGGTGAGAAGGGCGGAGGTCAGCTAAACACCCCACGTCCTCTCTTTGTAGCTTTGCACTGTGCAAAGACCCCACTAAGGAGAGGTGGTTTGGAGAGCATATTAAAGAGACACTTTTTCAGTGTTTAATGACACTGTAATAAATTATCACTGCATGTTTAACTTCCATTTTCTAAGTCTGTGAGCGCATGTGCACATGCATGTATGAAAGTCTGTGCGAAAAGTGTAAATTAGTTTCTCTACTCTCTACTCTGAGGTCATTATCTACCTGCCCTGCAAGAGCACCAGTCACCTGTCTAAGTTTCATTTTGACAGGAGAGAGGATGTCGAGAGAGTGCGAGGTGGTGTGGGCTTGTCACACACCCACCCAGCGTAGGGGTGGAAGCTGTGGGTTCCAGTCGCCTTGATACATTTTTTTTGTATATATATTTTTTTAAGACCATGGCTCAGATATAGAACCACACACCTCCTGCACACAGAGGCAACACACACTCCTCTCACACACACTGCAGCATGAGCGGTACCCAGGGCTATACATACCCCCAGATGTTTCTAGTGAACTACAGTGGAGGTTCACAGCCGTCGGTCCAACCTCCAGGCCTGGTACCTTGCTGGTCCTTCCCTCCTGCCCAGGAGAGGGTAAGGGAGCAGGGCAGGGCCAGAGGCTGCAGGGGGGTTGGCTCCTGGAGCCTGGTTGTGGCTTTGCTGTTTCTGCTGCTGCTGGTGTTTGGGGCTCTGGGGCTGGGAGCCTACCAGATACACAAGTTACAGACTCAACTGGATGGGATACAACAGGTGAGGGGTTTTGCTCAGTGTTTGTGTGGGGTTCTCCTGGAGCAAGTCTGCTCTGATTTCTATTTGTATCAAAGTATCTCGTCACTTCTGTCTCAATGCTCTTTCTGTAGGATATTATAAGAGCATCTCTCTTTGCAATGACACTGCACTGCTCCTCTGCAAAAAAAATATCAATGAAATGGATGCAGGGAGGAATCTGTGGTAGTTCATATTTAGCATCTTGTTGCATTTCATTGTTTTGTTGTTGGGAACATCTTAACTTACTGATGAGGAAAACAGGCATATAGAAAGCAATAGAAATGGCGACCTTTTGTAGGCACTAAGTCCACTATGGCTCGCTGGGCAAAAATGTTCCTATGGGGAAATGAATGGGGTTTTTGGATGAACGCTGAAAATAGTCTGTGGTAAACACATGCTTAGGAGATCTTATGTTTTGTTTTTTTGATCATCTTCATCAGCTAACGTCACTTTTTGAGTTTAAGCATTTATGTGCTGAAAACGAGCACAAAAAAGTCTTCATAATTCATAAAAGTCATGTTAACTGACTGATATTATCTAGAACAAAATGCATAATATCCCCTAAGACTGTGATAACCTCAGATCTCATTTTTGGCATTTATCCCAAATCCTATTTTTAATTTCCCCCATAGGGGCAACATTCATTTCCCCCATAGGAATAGCTGGACGAAACAGACATAATTCACTTCTGGCTTTTAGTACTACAAGCTGGCGAGCTCTGTAGTCTGTTTCCCCCCCTCCCCTAAAATGCAATACAACGTGCAACAACGGTTGAAAACTCTGAACCTAAAAAGAGATGATTGTGACCACTGGAAATTGAGTGGGAGACTGGTGAGAGGTAGGTGGTACAAACAGACTGAGGTAAAGGGTAGATGAAAAAAGGTTTGACTTTCATGCAAGTTTTATTGCTGCCTCTGCATCTCAGACTATTAAGTAGCAATGACATTTAAAGACCGGAATCTGTTCAGAATTGTGGTCACCAGTCCAGCGCTGCTACAGGATATCCTTGACTCATATCAAAGAACACGTTCAGAAAGGAGCTGATGTTCAACGCACATTAGCGCAACATTTCTCTATAACCCTTAACCCCAAAATGTAATTTAAAATAACCTGTGTGCATGTTAACGTGATGTGACATTGTCTTTTTTTCTTCTTATTTCACAGGTTAACATTGAGAGCCAAGGTTGTGCGCCTGAGAAGCTAGTGGGTGACCTTCCAGAGTCTGATCCAGACACAGGGAAGAAGGCCAGCAGACCTGCAGCACACGTCATAGGTAAGTAATGGGGTGTGCAGGCTTTTGCTCCAGCCCTTCTCAAACACCTGATTCTAGTAATCGGCTGCTAATCAGGACCATGATTAACTGAATCAGGTGTGCACCCCTGATGTAGAGTAGGGACTGTAAAATCCAGTGAAGTCTCATATCTAACCCCACTCTCCCTTCTGTCTCCTTCAGGCCGGATCGAGAAGGATGTTTCCCAGAATACCTTGCGTTGGGAGCCCAAGGCAGGGCGGGCCTTCACTGAGGGAGGCGTGGTCTATCGGGATGGTGGTCTGCAGGTCAACGAGACTGGGCTCTACCACATCTACTCCCGGGTGCAGTTTGAGGCCAATCACTGCACCCCTACAGATGCCTTGATTCACTCTGTGTTTGTGAGGAGGCCCTGGAGCTCCAAGCCTCTCACCTTGATAGAGGCGCACAGGGAGGGCTACTGCAGCTCGGGCTCTAATGGGCGTGTCTGGACCTCTGGGAGTTACCTGGGCTCCACACTGCAGCTGGAGAAGCAGGACTGGGTCTATGTGAACGTCTCCCACCCAGCCATGCTCAGCCACACTCATCATGCCAACTTCTTTGGACTCCACAAGATCTAGCGAAAAAGGATGAAATCTGGAGTTGGTTTCAACTGATATTTCACTCAGAGAACCTTAACACTAAAATGGAGAAAAAAGTAGTATTTATTATGATAAAGATCTGACACTGATTCCAACTGCAGGTGCATGTTTGGGATTTTATATCCGTCAACAGGGATCCAATTGTTTATATTCTAATAAATGTATTTAAAAAAAATTAAAGTTCAGACTGAGATCTTTGTCAGAAGTGATTGTATAACAGGAGGATGATTAGTGTTATTTTATTGTGTTTGTGTTTTTTGTTATGTCCCTTACATTTTGTTCTCTCAATCTGTTACTCCCTTGCTTCATTAAAATTGTATTTTTTTAAATGTAACCTTTATTTAACTAGGCAAGTCAGTTAAGAACAAATTCTTATTACAATGACAGCCTAAATATTTCATCACAGTTTGCAGACCTCCAAGTTTATGGTTGAGCCGGTGCGGACATGAAACTAAGATTAGGGTTGAGATATGAAAAGGGCTAACTGATTTCCAGTGATTATACAGAACTGTGGGGAATTGTTTCTATCGCTGAGCACCTTGGAGTCTGGCCCTGAATGACATGAAATGCAATGCTCACTTTACTCTAAAGGGGGTCAGGGTCATTTTACCCACAAACGCAAGCAGACTTTCCCCTGTAATTGTCAGGTTGTGCGCTACTGGTGTAGAAGTCAGGTTCCGTAGAGCAGAGAGTTGTGATCAGGCGCACACTTTATTTGGCAGAAGCAAACAAACGGACGCAACTGTATCAAACAAACCTCCAGCAAAAGCTCAAAGTCACCAAGATGCTAAATGTTTAACAATTAAACATACTATGTGTTGAACATGGTACCCGGAGAAAAACCAGCCTGGCGCATCACACAAAACACGTAACAAAAACAATTCCACACAAAGACATGGGGGGGGGGACAGAGGGAATATATATGTAGCGTGATTAGGGATGTAAACCAGGTGTGTGGGGAAACAAGACAAAACACATGGAACAATGAAAAGTGGAGCAGCGACGGCTAGAAAGCTGGTGACCTCGACCGCGGAACGCCGCCCGAACAAGGACAGGAGCCGACTTCGGTGGAAGTCGTGACAGTAATGCTGAGTTATGGGGATTATTGTGTAACAGGAATGTACATAGCAACACAATAGTGAATGAGGGGGAACAGCCAGAGCAGGGCATCCCGTGGCCTTGTCCGAATACACATATTTGCATCCTAAATAGTAGGCCGTTTGAGTATGCGATAAAGTAACATTTATTGGATGCGACATTTCAAAAATGAGTATACTTTAAAGGCCCGGATGTTATACTCATTCCGGCTTTGACAACAGCTGACCAATTAGATTTGCGGATGCACTACCTAAATCAACGAATAGAGGAAAATGGCGAATTCTCAGTATGTGAAAATAGAATGTTTAATAGAATACGGCATGTCGAAAATCGTGTATGGTTTGAATGCCAGGATGCTATACTAATTTCAGCTCTACATCTAGTATTATTCGATGCACACTTTATTGGAAGAGGTGGGCTGAGAGTGATGGGCCCTAGTTCTCTTCAAGTAGCCAACAACAAAACTATGCTACTTAATTGGGAAAATGCCAAAGCTTCTGCAGTGGTTCTCACTGAAAAGTGTTTCTTGTTCTGTTTGCCTTCATCAGAGCTTTTAAACGAAATACTAAACCACCTTTTGATTTCTGAATGTGTGGCACCGAGGACTCAGGATGTTGCTGCATTATTGATGTCATGTAAAATAGGCCTTTTGATTTGAACATATGGATTGTTTTTGTTTTATAGGCTATTTAATTAATTCATGGATCAAGCCTTCACAGTCATTCTGAACTCGTTCCCAATGATCAGTCAGAGTAAGTAAGTTTGTTGCTGTCCAGCGGTTCTGAATATGCAATGCACCCGACTGTCCACGTTTTTCTGTGCAATAGACTTATGATTTGAACATTTTAAAAGTGTTGGTGTGTGTACTAGGCTATTTGATTTAAATGTATATGTGTTACACCACTGGTTTCACTAACAAGTATGTTGAAATGGAACCAAATAATCTGTTTCTGTCTTCAGTCCTTTTAAAAATAAAATAGATTGGCTATATGGTCTACTACAGTATACTGTAGGTTGAATGTGATAGTCTGCCTATAATGAGCCTGTGTTGGCTTATAACTGCATTGCTATTCTATTCAGAATGAGAGAAATGTACAAAATTGGAAATGAGCTATTACCAGGCTGGTTAAAATGCAGTGCAGGTCTGTTGAATTTGGAAAAATCCACCTGCACTCGGCCCCGCCCCACCTACTTAGCCAATCAGAAGCCGCTACTGCATTGCGGCTGTGGCATACTGCAGACTTTTTAGGGAGTGGTTCCTAATCCATGACAGGATCTTTTATTTCTAAGGGCCCAGGGTTCCGGTCTAGAAGCACGGTTTCAACAGCTCCTACAGTTTTGCTTCGGTACTGCAGTTTAACTGACTCCCAGCACAGAAAGACAATTTCCATACACAGCCACACAGAGAAATTAGAATTGAACTTTTCTAATAAGACACTTTAGTCATCGACTTTGAACACAAAACATCCATTAAAATTCTGCAAATAATTATCGCTGGGGCAGATATTTTTTTACCACTCACAGCCGAAGATAATAACATTTTATATTCTGCAATATAGGGGTGGCAGATAGCCTAGTGGTTAGAGCATTGGGCCAGTAACTGCAAGATTGCTGGATCAAATCCCTGAGCTGACAATGTGAAAGTCTGTTGCTCTGAACAAGGTAGAAAACACCCTGTTCCTTGGTAGGCTGTAAATAAGAATGTGTTCTTAACTGACTTGCCTGGTTAAATAATTTTTAAAAATCAATGTCTGCCATGTTTTTGGATGAGGTGACGAGGTAGTCTCTGCTCTCGCTTACGCATGTGATGTTGGTCCATATAAACCGAGAAGGGGGTAGCTGCCTCCCAATTATGGCAACCAGAATATGGGCAAGTGGGTATGTAGAAAGGAAAGTAGTGGGCATGTGGAAAGGAGTGGGTGTGTGGACAGGAGTGGGTGTGTCGAAAGCACTCTGTTATTGGTTAGACTGTTGAGATTGAGCTGTGTTGTTTTTCTGACTGCTGTACAATGAGTTACCATACCGTGAGAGTTTTGACTTTTGCTTTTAAACCAGATGATGAGTCTGAGTTGTATTTCACTGTTAGTTTTGTATCAAGGTGACATCTAGATGGTTATCAATATAAGTTATTTCTTGTGTAGGCTGCTGTCCTATTTGGAAAAAAAATCATGTGAGAGAAGAAAATGGCCAAGTTAGCTACCACCGGCAACAAGACCGTGATACCCATTAGGAAGCACTGGTGCACTGGTCGCTGGCTTATCTCATCATACAGTCCAATCAGACACGCCAAACAGTCTTGAGTGGCAACAAATCTGCCCAATTAGCTGATTCGATTTCTATACACACACACTTTTCAACACACCCACTTGCCCATACTCCGGTTGCCATATTAGGCTGCAGCTATCCATACTGGAAGCAACCCGGATATATGTATCGGGGTATGTAAACCTCAGTAGATTCCCTTGGACCCAGTCTCCAGTTATTTTTATACCTCAGTGCTCCATATCCCTGAGTGTGCATATTTTTGCAGGATCTGAAACCAGATTAAATACATACAGTTGAAGTTGGAAGTTTACATACACTTAGGTTGGAGTCTTTAAAACTCGTTTTTCAACCACTCCACAAATTTCATGTTAACAAACTATAGTTTTCGCAAGTCGGTTAGGACATCTACTTTGTGCATGGCACAAGTCATTTTTCCAACAATTATTTACAGACAGATTTTTTCACTTATAATTCATTGTATCACAAGTTACATACACTAAGTTGACTGTGCCTTTAAACAGCTTGGAAAATTCCAGAAAATGATGGCATGGCATTAGAAGCTTCTGATAGGCGAAATTACATCATTTGAGTCAATTGGAGGTGTACCTACCTGTGGATGTATTTCAAGGCCTACCTTCAAACTCAGTGCCTCTTTGCTTGACATCATGGGAAAATCAAAAGAAATCAGCCAAGACCTCAGAAACATTTTTGTAGACCTCCACAAGTCTGGTTCATCCTTGGGAGCAATTTCCAAATGCCTGAAGGTACCACGTTCCTCTGTACAAACAATAGCATTCAAGTATAAACACCATGGGACCACACAGCCGTCATACCGCTCAGGAAGGAGACGAGTTCTGTCATCTAGAGACGAACGTACTTTGGTGCGAAAAGTGCAATTAAATTCCAGAACAACAGCAAAGGACCTTGTGAAGATGCTGGAGGAAAAAGGTACAAAAGTATCTATATCCACAGTAAAACAAGTCCTATATCAACATAACCTGAAAGGCCGCTCAGCAAGGAAGAAGCCACTGCTCCAAAATCGCCCAAAAAAAGGCAGACTACGGTTTGCAACTGCACATGGGGACAAAGATTGTACTTTTTAGAGAAATGTCCTCTGGTCTGATGAAATACAAATAGAACTGTTTGGCCACAATGACCATTGTTATGTTTGGAGGAAAAAGGGGATGCTTGCAAGCTGAAGAACACCATCCCAAACGTGAAGCACAAGGGTGGCAGCATCATGTTGTGGGGGTGCTTTGCTGCAGGAGGGACTGGTGCACTTCACAAAATAGATGCCATCATGAGGCAGGAACATTTTGTGGATATATTGTTGCAACATCTCAAGACATCAATCAGGAAGTTAAAGCTTGGTCGCAAATGGGTCTTCCAAATGGACAATGACCCCAAGCATACTTCCAAAGTTGTTGCAAAATGTCTTAAGGACAACAAAATCAAGGTGTTGGAGTGACCATCACAAAACCCTGACCTCAATCCTATAGAAAATCTGTGGGCAGAACTGAAAAAGCGTGTGCAAGCAAGGAGGCCTACAAACCTGACTCAGTTACACCAGCTCTGTCAGGAGGAACGGGCCAAAGTTCATCCAACTTATTGTGGGAATCTTGTGGAAGGCTACCCGAAACATTTGACCCAAGTAAAACAATTTAAAGGCAATGCTACCAAATACTAATTGAGTGTATGTAAACGTCTGACCCACAAGGAATGTGATGAAATAAATAAAAGCTGAAATAAATCAATCTCTCTACTAAAATAAAGTAGTGATCCTAACTGACCTAAGACAGTGAATTTTTACTGATTAAATGTCAGGAAACTGAGTTGAAATGTATTTGGCTAAGGTGTGTGTAAACTTCCGACTTCAACTGTAGCTAGTTAAATCAGAGTTAAATGCCAACAAGATAATATTCGCAATTACACTAAGCAAGAAACAAACAACCAAAATATGATTTTGTCATGAATTTAGTAGACCTACCATTTACCATTTACATTTTGCGGACCCACACCAATTGTCATTAGCTAGCCACTCTAGCTAGCTAGCAAGCTCTAGTCTAGTCCATGTGGCTAGCTAGATCACCAGCGGTGACAGTGAGGTCCATATGAGATTCAAGGCTCTAATAAGTAAAGAAAATACAGTTTGATGAGCTAGTTAAGTTAACTAGCAATGTACAGTACCAGTCCAAAGTTTGGACACATCTACTCATTCAAGAGTTTTTCTTTATTTTTACTATTTTCTACAAAAATAATACTAGTGAAGACATCAAAACTATGAAATAACACATATGGGATCATGTTGTAACAAAAAAGTGTTTAGAGATATTTCAAAGTAGCCACACTCTTGGCATTCCCTCAACCAGGTTCACCTGTAATGCTTTTCCAACAGTCTTGAAGGAGTTCCCACATATGCTGAGCACTTGTTGGCTGCTTTTCCATCGCCTCTCCCGAGTCCATACCGAGTTGCAGCGATAGGACAAGACTTTAACAACCAATTGGATATCACAAAATTGGGCAGAAAAGGTGGTAAAAAGTAAAAAATAAGATGGCACAATCGATCATGTTTTTAAATTTACGGATAGCCAGGGGCACACTCCGACACTCAGACATCATTCAGAAACAAGGCATTTGTGTTTAGTTAGTCCCACAGATCAGAGGTAGTAGAGATGACCAGGGATGTTCTTTGATAAGTTTGTGAATTGGACCGTTTCTGTCCTGCATAGCATTCAAAATGTAACGAGTCATTTTCTCTGTCAGGGAAAATTAATGGAGTAGAAAGTACATCGTTTTCTTTAGGAATGTATTGAAGTAAAAGTGATCCAAAATATAAATAGTGAAGTAAAGTACAGATACCCCAAAAAACTACTTTGGTAGTACTTTAAAGTATTTTTACTTTATGAGGATTTTCAATTTTCACCTAAAATTATATACCCATATCTAACTGCCTGTAGCTCAGGACCTGAAGCAAGGATATGCATATTCTTGATAGCATTTGAAAGGAAACACTTTGACATTTGTGGAATTGTGAAATAAATTTAGGAGAATATAACACATTAGATCTGGTAAAAGATAATACAAAGAAAAAAACATGCGTTTTTTTTGTTTCTTTTTTCTTCCATCTTTGAAATGCAAGAGAAAGGCCCATATATGACTTAGGAATCGAGGCGCAGTTTAGATTTTGACCACTAGACAGCAGCAGTGTACGTGCAAAGTTTTAGACTGATTCAATGAACCATTGTATTTCTGTTCAAAATGTTTTATCAAGACTGCCCAAACATTTTCAAGTTCATAACTGTGCACTCTCCTCAAACAATCACATGGTATTATTTCACAGTAATAGCTACTGTAAATTGGACAGTGCAGTTAGATTAACAAGAATTTAAGCTTTCTGCCCATATCAGATATGTCTTTGTCCTGTGAAATTTTCTTGTTACTTACATCCGCATGCTAATCACATTAGCCTGCGTTAGCTCAACCGTCCGAGGTTTCAACTACTTTACACCACTAGTAAAATATCACTATTGTATATGAATTGTATATTATTAAGATACAGTACCTTGAACATTTATGGATCTGTTAGACGCTTACATCAAGTTATTTTCTCTGTAAACTGATTTGACAACTGATTTGCATTTCTGGGGTGAGAAGGGACAAAGTAAATTAGAAATGGCAATCCAGAAAAAATGGAAATACAGCCTAATTTAAGATATCAAAAATGCCACCGTACACTTTAAGATGGGGGATGCAACCAAGCTCACATGAAACCATTCATGAATAAAAATGATCTGAAGTACGTAGGCACCTACCTGCTTAGTATAAACAATTATAAATACCCAAAAATAGATTGAATGAGCTTGTCATTCACAATACTGATGAAAAATCTAGTGCATTGATTTAAATATGGGTATTACGAGGACATCTAGTGGGCACCGGGTTTTTCATCCTCGTCACTAGCTATCATAAATGTGTATCCCCCCTCACAAGCTTGATGTTGGGTGAATCCCCTTTCATATGCAAAAAAACAACTCGAGATATTATGCACTTACATACAATTACATATATTTGATGCAGGTATTTACTTTGCAACATATATTGTCAATAACTAGAACAAAATATAATTGCAGGAGCTATGCATCTGTATACCGGCATTTTTATATACCTCTACTAGCCAGCTAGATGGATCAGTCCAGTCCCAGAGAGGCAGTTTGTTCTGCATGCCTCTCTTAACTTCAATACAATGTGTCATCATGCATTTGTGCATGTACACTGGTAACTATCAAAGCCATACAAAAATATAATGGCCATCTTGCTAGCTAATTTTGCTACCTCATCAATTAGTATTTTCTGAGCTATTTCTGCACAATGGCAATTATTAAAGCCTTGAATCTGGTCATCTAGCTAGCCGGAAGCCAGCAGGGTTGCATCAGTTTCCATTGGACTAGAGCTTGGTAGGCTGGCTAGCTCGGTAGCAGCCTATGCTGACTCGCTTATCTAGCATGTTAACGTTAGCCAGCTAGCTAATGTCGATACACTAGTTGTGGGGACGCAAAATAAAGCAAATGGTACTGAACTCATGACAAGATTATGTTTCGACATTGTAGTGGCTATTGCTGGTTTGTTTGTTTTTTGCTTAGTGACATTGGTAATACCATCCTTTGGCATGTAACTTTCATTTCACTACCGGTATGTATACTCCGGTTTCAGCATGAGAGATTGAGTCCCAAAGTCCCAAATTCCATTGAGATACTGTGAGAATTTGCTCACTCACGAATAAGGAGACTCAGAAATAAAAGATCCAGTCACGGATTAGAGCCACTCCAAAAGTTTAAGTATGCAGTTTAAGTATGTAGCATGCTATTATTGATATTCGGAAACGACCAGTGACTGTGTTGTTCGCAATCTTAACCTGTGCCATAAAGCTTCAGCCTTCTTGGCATAGTTCCTAGCAGTGGAGATTTTACCATGTACGGTGGGGCAAAAAAGTATTTAGTCAGCCACCAATTGTGCAAGTTCTCCCACTTAAAAATATGAGAGAGGACTGTAATTTTCATCATAGGTACACTTCAACTATGACAGATAAAATGAGAAAAAAAATCCAGAAAATCACATTGTAGGATTTTTTATGAATTTATTTGCAAATTATGGTGGAAAATAAGTATTTGGTCACCTACAAACAAGTAAGATTTCTGGCTCTCACAGACCTGTAACTTCTTCTTTAAGAGGCTCCTCTGTCCTCCACTCATTACATGTATTAATGGCACCTGTTTGAACTTGTTATCAGTATAAAAGACACCTGTCCACAACCTCAAACAGTCACACTGTTTATTTTTATTTTTTATGCAACACTAAACAATACATTAATTGCACTATTAGGGTGAAAAACGATGTCCATAAACTGTTGGGGCCTACTTAAAGCTGTCCCAACAGTAGAGCTTTCTTTTCAGCACCATAGAGTGAATCCTTACCACCACTACACCTGGCTATCAGCAGAGCCTTGTCTGGCAGCGAAACAGTTCATTCAGTCTCATTTACTGCCTTTTTAGAAAACATAGCTGATATGGCTGACTTGCCTAAACAATGTGGTTTTTACTGACAATTGAGATGTACAAACTATGGCATAAGGGAATGATGAGCGGAATGTATAGCGACCATAAAGGGCTAATTGGTGGAGTCCTGCGGAGATGGTTGTCCTTCTGGAAGGTTCCTCCATCTCCATAGAGGAACTCTGGAGCTCTGTCAGAGTGACCATCGGTTCTTGGCCTCCCTGACCAGGGTCCTTCTCCCTCGATTGCTCAGTTTGACCAGACGGACACCTCTAGGAAGAGTCTTGGTGGTTCCAAACTTCTTCCATTTAAGAATGATGGAGGCCACTGTGTTCTTGGGTACCTTCAATCCTGCAGAAATATTTTGTTACCCTTCCCCAGAACTGTGACTCGACACAGTCCTGTCTAGGAGCTCTACGGGCAATTCCTTTGACCTCATGGCTTTGTTTTTGCTCTGACATGCACTGTCAACTGTGGGACATTATATGGACAGGCGTGTGCTTTTCCAAATCATGTCCAATCAACTGAATTTACCACAGGTGGACTCCAATCAAGTTGTACAGTCGTGGCCAAAGGTTTTGAGAATGACACAAATATAAATGTTCACACAGATGTTACTATGGAATACTGAAGTATAATTACAAGCAGGTCAAAGGCTTTTATTGACAAATACATGAAGTTGATGCAAAGAGTCATTATTTGCAGTGTTGACCCTTCTTTTTCAAGACCTCTGCAATCCGCCCTGGCATGCTGTCAATTAACTTCTGGGCCACATCCTGACTGATGGCAGCCCATTCTTACATATTCAGTGCTTGGAGTTTGTCGGAATTTGTGTGTTTTTGTTTGTCCACCCGCCTCTTCAGGATTGACCACAAGTTCTCAATGGGATTAAGGTCTGGGGAGATTCCTGGCCATGGACCCAAAATATCAATGTTTTGTTCCCCGAGCCACGTAGTTATCACTTTTGTCTTATGGCAAGGTGCCCCATCATGCTGGAAAAGGCATTGTTCATCACCAAACTGTTCCTGGATGGTTGGGAGAAGTTGCTCTCGGAGGATGTGTTGGTACCGTTCTATATTCATGAGTGTGTTCTTAGGCAAAATTGTGAGTGAGCCCACTCCCTTGGCTGAGAAGCAACAGCACACATGAATGGTCTCAGGATGCTTTACTGTTGGCATGACACAGGACTGATGGTAGCGCTCACCTTGTCTTCACCGGACTAGCTTTTTTCCAGACGCCCCAAACAATCGGAAAGGGGATTCATCAGAGAAAATGACTTTACCTCAGTCCTCAGCAGTCCAATCCTTCTTCCTTTTGCAGAATATCAGTCTGACCCTGATGTTTTTCCTGGAGAGAAGTGGCTTCATTGCTGCCCTTCTTGACACCAGGCCATCCTCCAAAAGTCTTCGCCTCACTGTGCGTGCAGATGCACTCACACCTGCCTGCTGCCATTCCTGAGCAAGCTCCGTACTGGTGGTGCCCCTATCCCGCAGCTGAATCAACTAGGAGACAGTCCTGGCGCTTGCTAGACATTCTTGGGTGCCCTGAATCCGTCTTCACAACAATTGAACAGCTCTCCTTGAAGTTCTTGATGATCCGATAAATAGTTGATTTAGGTGTAATCTTACTGGCAGCAATATCCTTGCCTGTGAAGCCCTTTTTGTGCAAAGCAATGATGACGGCACGTGTTTTTTTGCAGGTAACAATGTTTGACAGAGGAAGAACAATGATTCCAAGCACCACCCTCCTATTGAAGCTTCCAGTCTGTTATTCAAACTCAATCAGCATGACAGAGTGATCTCCAGCCTCGTCCTCGTCAACACTCACACCTGTGTTAACGAGAGAATCACTGACATGATGTCAGCTGGTCCTTTTGTGGCAGGGCTGAAATGCAGTGGAAATGTTTTGGGGGGATTCAGTTCATTTGCATGGCAAAGAGGGACTTTGCATTTAATTGCAATTCATCTGATCACTCTTCATAACATTCTGGAGTATATGCAAATTGCCATCATACAAACTGAGGCAGCAGACTTTGTGAAAATTTATATTTGTGTCATTCTCAAAACCTTTGGCCACGACTGTAGAAACATCTCAAGGATGACCAATGGAAACAGGATGCACCTGATTTCGAGTCTCATAGCAAAGGGTAAATAAGGTATTTCTGTTTTTTATGTTGAATACATTTGCAAACTTTTCTAAAAAAGTTTTTGCTTTGTCATTGTGGGGTATTCTGTGTAGATTGAATGGAGACAATTTTTTTTAAATCAATTTTAGAACAAGACTGTAACATAATAAAATGTGGAAAAAGTCAAGGGGTCTGAATTCTTTCCGAATGCACTGTAGTTTTGACTATAGGGTGAAATTTCTGTCTAAATAGAAAGAGGCAACGATATCTGAATGCGAACTGAGAGACAGTTTAGTTGCAGCTGCCAGACCTCATGTCTCTCAGGTGTTAGGTTGATGAAAACACTTGTCTGTCGGTGCTGAATAATATCCCCATGCCTCTCATCACCTGCACCTCTCAATGTGTGAAACTAACCCTGACACTCACTTGAGTTTGAGTCCAAGTGGAGTCTCAACTTCTCATGTAAAGAGGGGAAAGAAGTTAGTGTAGGTATAAAAATAAATAAAATCCAGAAGTGTGTGAACTAATGAGCATGTGTGCAACTGTCCGTGTGCTTGTGTGTTTAAATATGTGTTTGGATCTGCATGTGTGGGTGCTCATGTGTGTCAATGCATGCAAGTGTGTGTGTGTGGGGGAATTGAATCTGCATCAGGGACCGACGGGCCCACCTAGTCTCCTCTCCCCCCTCTCTTCCCCCATAAATCACACTCTATCCCCCGTGACAGTCACACAGGAAGTTAGAGCAGCGTCAGAGGAACGCTCTGTTCTTCTCTGAGGTCTGGCTGTGCCCATCATGCACCCCTCAGTGTTTTTGTACATGCATGCATGCGCGCAGTGCAGGAGAGGCAGACGTTAAAGCTGCAATGTGTGACTTTTCGGGTGACCCCTTAAGAAGCGGTCGATTGCTATATTTCTATGCTTCCCGTTCTTAAGTTTTTTTGCATCTTTTACTTTCGGTTTTGTACACTAGCTTCAAACAGCTGAAAATATTATATTTTTGGTAATTGAAAATATTTTGCACAGCGGTTTAGATGGTACAATGATTTCAAACACGTATTTTGTCAAATAAACTGAAATTAGGCAAACTATTTGAATTTTAGCAACCAGGAAATGGCGGAGCATTTCTGGATATTGCACCTTTAAATGTTGCAGCACTGCCTCCGCATTCATCTCACTGCAGTTGCAAAAGGGCCAAGCTTTTACAGTAAAACACATTGTAAGGGATTTCCTCCTCTTCTTCCGAAGAGGAGAGGCGAAAAGGATCAGAGGACCAATATGCGGCGTGGTAAGTGTCCATGGTTCTTTTAATACGTAAAGGTAAACATGAACAACTGACTACAAAAAACAAGAAACGTGAAAACCTAAACAGTCCTATCTGGTGCAAACACAGAGACAGGAACAATCACCCACAAACACACAGTGAAACCCAGGCTACCTAAGTATGATTCTCAATCAGAGACAACTAATGACACCTACCTCTGATTGAGAACCATACTAGGCCGAAACATAGAAATACCCCAAAACATAGAAAAACAAACATAGACTGCCCACCCAACTCACGCCCTGACCATACTAAATAAATACAAAACATAGGAAATAAAGGTCAGAACGTGACACACATATACAGTAGCATACATCATACTCAGGATACTACAAAGGCATAGGAGAGCATGTTGCTATTCATGATGGAATTCAGTGCAATTGATTATATTGGAAAACTTCGTATTAGGTCAAGGATAACCCTAACCCTAGCTTCATGTCCAGACCCCAGTTCAATTCTAACCCTAGCCATAATCCTAACCTTAACCCTAACCTTAGCTTCATGTCCAGACCCCAGTTCAATTCTAACCCTAGCCATAATCCTAACCTTAACCCTAACCTTAGCTTCATGTCCACACACCCATTCAACACCTCATTACAGTGCACCTCACCTAGGTAAATACCTAACCGGGATGGGCCCACCTAGATAGGCCTCTTATTTTTGTCTATAAATGATGAAGCCTGAACATTTTTATATGTCAAGGATAACCACAGTGGAGGATAACCACAATGGAAATTACCACAGTGGAGGATAACCACAGGCTCATACAGTACTCTAACATCAGCTGTAAGACAGGCAGAGACTCACACAATCTATCTGACAACATTCAATTCTGATCCTGTGGTATCAACCAGCTTGTTGAATAGACTCTTTTATCCAATGTAACTAGTATTATTACATTAACACACACATTACATACACAGAGTATAAGTTGCCAATGCAGGAATCAATACCAGAAACACCACTGTACTGTAGATGAGCCTGGGTACCAGTTTGTTTGTGCCATCATGCCACACCTTGACATGGTCAGGAGTTGACATGATGGCACAGACAGATCTGGGACCAGGCTAGATGAAGATGTGACCAAACAGGTTAATAATTCAGGTTGTCTGCATGCCTAAAGAGCATGGTAGCTCTCTGAGCTAAAGTCTAGGCATTAACTCTGTGAGCTAACACATGTTTTCAGATCTATAGCTAGCACCAAACAGCTGAAAGAATTCACTTTTATATGCCATGCTGCCATTGACATAGGGGAGGGTGGGGTAAGTTGAGCCATAGGAGTAAGTTGACCCTCCATTGTTTCTAGGAAATCATACACAAAATGAATCATTTGACAAATATTTAGGAAGAGGTCATAATTTCATGGTTTTCACCAAAACTGATTTTCACTAAGTCAAATTAATTTATTGTGTTAGAGGTTTCATGATACTTGTATCTAAACCAAAGTAGATACTTTTAAGATTGTTTAATACATCCGTTAGGATCTCTATAAGCTTCAATATGAGGTCCTAAACCTAGCATGAAAGTGCATCCTTGTAGCTGTGTGGGCTAATATATGTTTGCTTTTGGGTAAGTTGAGCCAATGGTTGTGCCAATGGCAAGTTAGGCAAATGTAAGTGTTTTCTTCCCAGGTGTAATGCAAAGCATTATCGCTGGGATATGTAGTAACAACACATTTTTTTTAGGTGTTAAACCTGTGTTACAAGATGCTTAAAATTATTAAAAGATAAAAAATCGATTGTGATTGTGTTGAATTGTGTTTGTGAAATAAATATTAACATGGTTTTAAAAAGGTAGTGGTAATATTTCATTCAATACAACATTTCTAGTCTGCTTAACTTACCCTGTCAATTTACCTGTGTGGCTCAATTTACCCCATACCATGTTGTTGTTTTTTTACTGTAATGTTTACATGAATTCTGATTATTTCCAGGGATACACAACATCCTGAAATACACTACTGTTCAAAAGTTTGGAGTCACTTAGAAATGTCCTTGCTTTTGAAAGAAAACAAAAAAATGTGTCCATTAAAATAACATAAAATTGATCAGAAATACTCCTCTTTCTATTCTGGTCAGATCCAGTTTGCGCTGTTCTGTGAAGGGAGTAGTGCACAGCGTTGTACGAGATCTTTAGTTTCTTGGCAATTTCTCGCATGGAATAGCCTTCATTTGTCAGAACAAGAATAGACTGATGAGTTTCAGAAGAAAGTTCTTTGTTTCTGGTAATTTTGACCCTGTAATCGAACCCACACATGCTGATGCTCCAGATACTCAACTAGTCTAAAGAAGGCCAGTTGTATTGCTATTTTAACCAGCACAACAGTTTTCAGCAGTGCTAACATAATTGCAAAATGATTTTCTAACGATCAATTAGCCTTTTAAATTATAAACTTGGATTAGCTAACACAACATGCTATTGGAACACAGGAGTGATGGTTTCTGATAATGGGCCTCTGTACGCCTATGTAGATATTCCATTAAAAAATCTGCCGTTTACAGCTACAATAGTCATTTATAACATTAACAAAATCAACACTGTATTTCTGGTGAGTTTTATGTTATTTTAATGGACAAAAATGTGTTTTTCTTTCAAAAACAAGGACATTTCTAAGTGACCTCAAACTTTTGAATGGTAGTGTATATGTAGATGTCTTTGTTAGAAAGAGTGCTATATTTCCCTTGACAGAGTGATGCTGAATGTAAAAAATGGCTCAATTTACCCCACTCTCCCCTACAAGTCTGCGATTGAAATCAATGCACAATCATGGACCTAATTTACTCATGGATTTGAGATTGGTATATATAAGCTATAGCTCCATCTAGTGTCCACTGTATTACCTTCACCCAGTCCTGTCAGATCTGTGAAGGAAGTAGGGAGGGAACAAACAGCACAGTAATTAAATCATCAACATGTATTGATCACATCATTACTAATGCTGCAGAAATTTGCTTTATAGCTGTATCCAAATCCATCGGATGTATTGATCACAATATAGTAACCACATCTAGGCTGGGCCTAATATAGTGTAAAAGAGGCCATACAATAAGTGTTGTAGTGATTCGTATGTTGATGATGTAAATAATAAACTGTTCAATCCCCTTGGATTGATGAGGAATCAATCAAATGTATGGATGAGAGGGATGAGGCAAATAAGTCTGGAAGTACAACCGATTGGCAAACGTACTACAAATTGAGAAATCATGTGACTAAACTGAAAAAAAGAAGAAGAAACTATACTATGAAACAAAGATACATGGTATAAAGAATGATAGTAAAAAGCTTGTGCTGTTGCCTACCCTTAGCACCTGGGTGCGGCCTGTCAGGAAATCCAGGATCCAGTTACAGAGGGGAGTGTTTAGTCCCAGGATCCTTAACTTAGTGATGAGCTCTGTGGGTACTATGGTGTTGAACGCTGAGCTGTAGTCAATGAACAGCATTCTCACATAGGTGTTCCTTTTGTCCAGTTGGGATAGGGCAGTGTGGAGTGCAATTGAGATTGGTCATCTGTGGATCTATTAGGGTGGTATGCGAATTAGAGTGGGTCTAGGGTTTTTGGCATGATGGTGTTGATGTGACCCATGACCAGCCTTTCAAAACACTTCATGGCTACCGATGTGAGTGCTACGGGGCAGTAATCATTTAGGCAGGTTACCTTCGCTTTCTTGGGAGCAGGGACTATGGTGGTCTGTTTGACATATGTAGATATTACAGACTCGGTCAGCGCATGCTGGCAAGACACTTGCCAGTTGGTCAGCGCATGCTTTGAGTACACATCCTGGAAATCTGTCTGGCCCCGTGGCTTTGTGAATGTTGACCTGTTTAAAGTTCTTGCTCACATCGGCTATGGAGAGCGTGATCACACATTTGTCCGGAACAGCTGGTGCTCTCATGCATGCTTCAGTGCTGCTTGCCTCGAAGCAAGGTAAGGTAGAAGTGATATGATCCTTGACTAGTTTCTCAAAGCACTTCATAATGACAGAAGTGAGTGCTACGGGCGATAGTCATTTAGACTTTAGAACTTTGCTTAACTTTACTTTCTCGGGTATAGGAACAATGGTGGACATCTTGAAGCATGTGGGGACAGTAGACTGGGATAGGGAGAGATTGTATTTTAAAATAATTGTATTGCTTCAAATGGTTGTTTTATGAAACAGAATAAAGGGTTCTTATAACTCTATTTTGTCTGTGTGAACTGAAAGTGGGCCTCTGGGAGATAACACTGACAGGAGATGTATGATGTCTTTGGGGTACCGCATTCCAGAGCATGACTTAATGTTTCTGTTCTATACGGTACCAGGGAGCGCAAAATGGAGTCATGATCAGGTCGACTGTTTTAGCAGCGCAAGTACTACAGTCAATGTGTTGGTCGAACTTCGGTAGTGTTTTCCTCAAATTTGCTTTATTAAAATCCCCAGCTACAACATGCATCCTCAGGATATGTGGTTTCGAGTTTTCATAAAGTTCAGTGAAGTTCTTTCAGGGTCGTCGTGGTATCGGCTTGAGGGGGAAAATACGCGGCTTTGACTATAACCGAAGAGAATTCTCTTGGGAGGTTACACGGTCTGCATTTGATTGTGTGGTATTCTAGGTCGGGTGAACAAAAGGGTTTGAGGTGATTGTTATCACAATCCCACCATGAGTTGTTAATCATGAAACATACACCCCGCTCTTCTTCCCGGAGAGATATTTATTCCTGAATGAGCGATGAACTGAGAACCCAACTGGCTGGACAGACTCAGACAGTATATCCCGAGAGAGCCATGTTTCCATGAAACAGAGTACAGTGGTTCCTCCTTTTAAAAGTTGCGTCATACTGCGGCACACCTTGAGTGCTGCTGCAGCATTCGGTGGCACGTCCTTTAATTCTCAGACATTATTTCTGTTACTGCAAGTTATTGCTAGTTTGACCACCAGAGGGCATATTTGAGAAGCATTTGATAGTATTCCATATTGGCATTACCAGAAAATGTAAAACCTTTTTTGTAATGACATAGTATATGTTTGGGGTTTTAGGCTGGGTTTCTGTACAGCACTTTGATATATCAGCTGATGTAAGAAGGGCTATATACATACATTTGATTTGATTTGATATATGGGATTGATTTTAAGAAATGTGGCTTAATTAATTTTATTAATATTATGGTGTTTCTATTCAGAGAAAAATGAAAAACGAAACCCTCAAGGATGGAATGGAAAATATGGCGCTGTACAACGTGATTGTCGGAAGTAGGCTACAGGATTGGAGGATTCTAAATTTTTTGCCTTCATTAGACAACTTTGTTCCAATATTTCTGTAAATCAGTGACATTTATTCCTATAGCAATTCGTTATGGATCCATAACTCAATCAAGATCTGCATTTTGAAAGAGTATTTTTTAATCATTATTTTATTAACGAAATGTGTTTATTTGTTTATTAGGCTACTGTGCAGTTTACAATACATACTATAGTAAACATGGGAAAGTGCCTAATTCCTTACATAAGGGAGAGCAGACCATGTCTGTACTAGAGAATGCAGGGTACGTGGGAGACCAGTGTTAATTCATATTTGTGATGTCTTCACTACTTCACTACCTTGGGACCCAAATGCATAATGAGTGCTCTAACTCCCCCTTGTGGTGGTCTGGAGCAATGAAGGGTAGCTGGTGGGTAGCTCTAAGTCCCATGGTGCAAGCTCGCAACTTTTAAAGGAGGAACCACTGTATGTTACAATCACTGATGTCTCTCTGGAAAGAAATCCTTACCCTGAGCTCGGTAATTTTATTATCCAGAGACTAAACATTAGCAAGTAATATACTCGGAAGCGGTGGGTGGTGTGCGCGCCTCCTAAGTTGGACTAGAAGACCTCTCCGAGTACCTCTCCTTTGCCGGCGTGGTTTTGGTTTGGCCTCTGGAATAAGTTCAATTTTCCTGGGGGGTATGAACAAAATATCAGATTCTGGAAACTCGTATTCCTGGTCGTAATGCTGGTAGTGCTGGTGAGTTACCGCCACTCTGATATCCAATAGTTCTTCCCGGCTGTATGTAATAACACCAAAACATTTCTGGGCTAATAATGTAAGAAATAACACATCAAAAAATAAAATACTGCAAAGTTTCCTAAGAGCTAGAAGCAAGGCAGCCCTCTCTATTGGTGCCATTTTCTTCATATAGCGCCGTCCCCTACGGTGCCATAATATTTTACAGTAAACAAATTGACAACAGACTTTCAGCACGCTTATAGGGAAGGACATTCAACAAGCACAGCACTTACACAAATGACTGATGATTGGCTGAGAGAAATTGGTAACAAAAAGATAGTGGGGCGGCAGGGTAGCGGGTTGCAAGTTCAAATCCCGAGCTGACAAGGTACAAATCTGTCGTTCTGCCCCTGAACAGGCAGTTAACCCACTGTTCCTAGGCCATCATTGAAAATAAGAATTTGTTCTTAACTGACTTGCCTAGTTAAATAAAGGTTAAAACAAATAGTGGGGGCTGTTTTGTTAGACTTCAGTGTGGCTTTTGACATTATTGATCAATCATAGTCTGCTGCTGGAAAACATATTTGTTATGGCTTTACACCCCCTGCTATATTGTGGATAAATAGTTATCTTTCTAACAGAACAAAGAGGGTGTTCTTTAATGGAAGCCTCACCAACATAATCCAGGTAGAATCAGGAATTCCCCAGGGCAGCTGTCTAGGCCCCTTACTAGTTTTAAACATTTACTAACGACATGCCACTGGCTTTGAGTAAAGTTAGTGTTTCTATGTCTGCAGATAACTCAACACTATACATGTCAGTTACTACAGTGAGTGAAATGACTGCAACACTTAACAAAGAGCTGCAGTTAGTCTCAGAATGTTTGGCAAGGAATAAATATTTAAAAAACTAAAAGCACTGTATTTCGGAGAATTCATTCACAAAACCCTAAACCTCAATTAAATCTTGTAATGAATAATGTGTAAATTGAGCAAGTTGGGGTGACTAAACTACTTAGAGTATCCCTGGATTGTAAACTGTCATGGTCAAAACATATTGATACAACTGTAGCTAAGATTGGGAGAAGTCTATCCATAATAAAGCGCTGCTTTATTAACAGCAATATCAAAAAGGCATGTCCTACAGGCCCTAGTTTTGTCGCACCTGGACTAATATTCAGTCGTGTTGTCAGATGCCACAAGGAGGGACATGTTGAATGCACAAGCTGTCTGTTTGAACTACTGGCACACAGCTCGGACACCCATCCAAACCCCACAAGACAGGCCACTTGTGGCCTCTTGACAGTGCCAAAGTCCAGAACAGACTATGGGAGGTGCACAGTACCACATAGATCCATGACTCAGATAAAAATACATCTTATGGAACAGCGGGGACTGTGAAGAGACACAACACAGATACAGAGACACACACGATAACATACACACTATACACACACGTACACATGGATTTTGTGTTGTAGATAAGTGGTAGTAGAGTAGTGGCCTGAGGGCACACCCTTAATGTATTGTTCAATTTGTATTGTAATTTGCTGGACTCCAGGAAGAGTAGCTGCTTCCTTATCAGCAGCTAATGGGGATCCATAATGAAATGCAGCATGTTTCCTCGGTCTCTCAGTCTCTGGCGCCATATGCCTGTCAAACATGAAACTGCAGCCAGCTTAGGCGAAGATAGAAAATGACAGCTAAAGGATCGACATGAAATGACAGCCAAATAATAAAGGACCCTCAATGTGACTAGGCCCTTGTGCTAACAAACAGTACCATGGACTTGTAGGGAAAGAGAGAGAGGGAAAGAAATAATTTGATTGAATTTGAATGCTGTTTGTTTGTTAGAGCTGGGGTCAACCAGTGAATCACCACACTGGCTCATCTCCACCTACCCGCCTCTCTCTCTCTCTCTCTCTCATTCTCTCTCTCTCTCCCCCTCCTACCCCCTCTCCTTTAAAATACCCTACTCCTACAGTTTCACTCACCCTGCTGCAGGCTCAGGTCCAAGGCACCCTCAGCTTCAGAAAGAACACCCTTCTGCTGTGCTTTCTCAATAATGATCTACAGGTCAGTACAGTTTTACTGTAATGTCTGGAATTCCCCTGTATGTAGGATGCCCAGACCCAGAGCCTTATCTCTCCCCTTATCTGCCCTCCCCCTCACTTGACATTTCACTGAAACTAACTGCTTTGATAATAACATTGTAAATGTAAGGTTAATATATTGTGACTTTAGGTGACCTTTGAAACTGACCAGGATTCCAGTAGTCCCACTGTTCCACTCTCACACTGTAGGTTATCACAGTCATATTAACCCTGGGTCTGTTGCTGGGCTGAGAGATGAGGTAAGATCTGAGGAGAGATGAGGTATTTGTTTTGTGTTCTGTTTTTTCCTTCTTGATTCTTCTCTTTATTTATTCTTTATTTTATGTTTTATATTGCTCCCCCTGTGTAGGCTACTGCTTGTATATTGCCTTATACAGAATATAATAATACAAATAATTGTTCACAAAAAACAGAGAGGGAGAAATTGGGTGGATGGAATGATATGGTTTGCAGAAGAGATAGAGAGAAGAGAGAAAGAAAAGGTGAGATATAGGGGGAGAGAAAGTGAGATGGGGGGGAAAGGCACCTGTTTCAGATTTCCTCATCAAGTCCTAATCTTAGTCAAGGAGTTTCGCCAGAGAGAGAGAGAGAGAGAGAGAGAGAGAGAGAGAGAGAGTATATATTTATATGGTTCTGGTTCTGACATTGGTTACCTTTCTGGGATATACATATAAAATATTAGAGGTCGGTATCCAACCCTCCATCAGTGTTTTCCTGACATAAATGTGGGCGCAGGGCAGGAGTATCAGTTTCCTAGCTAATCTCTCCGTTTGCTCGAACTTTCACACACGCGCAAACACACACACACAAGCGCGTATTGGTCATTTTAGGAGCTGAAACTGTCACCAGTGATCAGTCCAATTTTAGAAACTGAAAACATGAAACAGATGAGAAGAGTTGATGTGTTGTTTTTTTAGTCTGTGGGGGATGTTTTCCAGTCACTTCTCTTGTGCCCACTCGCCGGTTTATAAAACACAGAACTGAGACGCGCAATGAGCATTCTGACAGCCGCGCCATGATGATCACTATTGTATATAGAATAAATATAGGCTACATAAAATGCGATGTAATATATTAGTTTAGACTGGAAAATACAGGTAAAAGAAGACACATTAAAACTTAATATTATACAGTGTATCAAGACATTACAAACAAGTAATGGATGGAGAGGTTCACGTTCGGGCGCACAGGTCCGGGAGAGGCTGGAGGCTCGCGGTGGTCCTGTCTGTTCAGAGCGCGCTCGTGGCAGTTTGTTTGACTCTAAGCTTCTACTGCCTCTATCTCGAGCATCGACGTGTGAGTATAGCTATAAGCCAACAGTGATTTTATTTATGCAGGCTTATATCTGGGATCTGTTTTAATAACCAAAAAGTGCCAGAGACCTCGGCACACAGACATCAAATCAAAGTTTATTAGTCACGTTTAGCCTGCACCAGGGGTTCCCAAAGTGGTGCCCAAAGTGGGGTCCGTGGAGGTACCGCTGCCAGATTTCAAAATATTTTTTACAATTAAATGTTTTTATTAATATTGCTAGCAACAACACATTCAACGAATTTTGGACAAGGGTTAAGCCTATGTGGAAAAAGTTTAGAGGGTGCAAAACAAAACAACTTAAGTATTATTAATCCACAATGTATGTTCTTAACCCTTAGATGCACAACATGGGCCTGGGAAGCTTGCAGGGATGTTGGTATCCACAGTTATCCATCAATTATATATTTTTTCAACTCAACTTCTTGTATTCCCCAAAAATGTTGGCCATAAACTGCAGAAGTCATAGTAAAACTGCTTGTACACTATTTTTATCACACTTTAAAGTAGGAGTTATTCTGATATTATGAGGGGTTCCTGATGAATTTGTTATAAAAAAATGTGTCCCTGCACAAAAACGTTTGGGAACCCCCTGGTCTACCAACCCGGTCTCAGAGCAGTTCATATTATTCTGTTGTAATCCCACACTCCATTTAGTATGATATGTTACTTTTCGTATGGTAAGTATACATTTGTGGATGTCCATCACCGATTTCATATGAAATGTTACAAATTACAATTCGAGTTATATGTTACGAATTTGCAAAACGTACAATATGTTGAGAATTTGCTAAGCGTGTGATATGTTATGAATTCTAGTTAGGTGGCTAACGTTAGCTAGGATATTGGTTACATATCATACCAATTTGTGTGTCCTGGATTTACGTTTACTATGTTTTGTCTAGTTTATGTGACCAGGATGGACCTACAGGACACAGCAGGTGTAACCGTAAGGTGAAATGCTTAGGCTACACCTGAAATTGAACTGCAGATTAATGTTGTTTTTTTGACACAATGGGAAAATAAAAAGCACTTCTCTTTATCTCACATAACCAACAAATAGAACATTCTATTGATAAGCTACTGTTAGTGTTGAACTAAGCCAGTAGCCTATTTACTTACTTTTCAAGTTAGGGAGAATAGAATTTCCACAAACTATGCTTGCTCATTTGTGATTAGTTTGTGTGCTCTGCTGTGGTAGGGGTTATAATGACATCTAGCAATATAACAACACCGCTAGATGTCGTTATAACCACTACCACAGCAGAGAGCACAAACTAATCACAAACGAGCAAGCATAGCAAGTTAAACATAATTTATCTGTCAGTTTTTATATATATATGTGAATATAAGGAGTATACATCTATGTGGACTGTTGTGGTTAGAAGGATGGTATCATAATCATCATTAACCACCAAGAGTTTAACTGGTTTGTCCAACAATCTAGATAATAGTTGCCCTTATGCACAGATCTAGGATCAACTTACCCGCCCCCAATCCTAACCATAACCATTAAAGGGTGAAACTCTAAGCTGACCTTAGATCAGTGCATTGAGGCAGCTTTCTCCCACAATACAGACCATCGGACTCCCCAGTGCTCTGTGACCTTTCTGACAGGATGTCAGGGAGACATAAAGGATGTCCCTTACTAACACACTGCCTTACTAAACACTAATAACAGGACAGCAGGACGGACAACCACGTGCGTGTGTGTGTGCGCGTGTGTGTTTTTTTTCCTAACGATGTGTGTTCTGCAGTTCCAGGGGTCTGAGAGGCCGGAAAAGAGTGAGAGTGAGATCTATATCTTTGCCTCTATTGCGAGTGAGTTGTGAGTTATCTCCTGTTCATCACACTGTATCTCATTGCACTAGGCCTTATAACAGGACATCATCTATACACACATTTATAACAGTAGGAGGAGGTGTTATAGCAGTTGAATAATGCATTATAGCAGCTGAAAAATATGTTAGAACATGAAAGTTGTGCAAGAGGTTAGTTATCCTGAATACGCCATATGATTGCTCACTCTCTCTCCCCTCTCTCACTTCCTCTCAGACTCTCCAGTCATGCCAAAAAGTGAACCAGTGAATTTTATGGCCAACGACGTTGGCCATAATATGAGTCTCAGCGAGAAGAGTGAGATCCAAGTTGGCTGTATTGGTCCTTACATGCTGTACATAGACGTCAGCTGTGAGGGTCTGGATGGGAAGGCAGGCAACGGGACACTTGAGCTGAGGATGGGGAGAAGGGAGCTGGCCAGCTTCAGCCTACAGGCCACAGAGGAGAACTGTAGGGAGTCTCTCCTCCTCCACCAGACGGTGTACCTCAGGAATGGAGAGAAGGCCACTCTACACTTCACCTCGAAAGGCAAGGAGAAGAACTTGGTGGTGAAGAAGCTGACCCTGGGACTACACTACATGCTGGGGATGCAATGTCAACACTGAGGGGCTGGGGACAACAAGCACACACACACACACACACACACACACACACACACACACACACACACACACACACACACACACACACACATATATGCTTGAACAAGAAAGTGTAAGAATTGTTTTAAAGATGATATTCAGGGAATGATGATGAATGTATAAATGATGCAAATCTTTATTTTCGTTGATATGATATCAACTGACATGTCATGAACTTTCATGAAAATTATGATTCCATTGGTCTTTATAGTAGATACTATAGTAGTAGATAAGTTGCATGGGTTTTCAGTTTTATGCAACTTTTATGGTAATAATTTATTTTATTTAATGCCAATAAATCATAGTTTATGTATAGTGTGTGGTGGAAATGTAGACAGTGATATTGTTATGCATTTGTTATCTTTATTGTCATACTGTGTAAATTGTGAGGATAAGAATTGTTGTATGTCTTCAGAATGTGTGTCACATCAGAGTACTACTGTATTTCCTGTACCTGATCACTGACTGGTAAATTAGTATCAGTTTACATTCTTGCCTTATTGTTTACTTTAAACTCTTTCTCCCTCTCTCTCTGTTGGGTTTCGTCACCATTGCTCTCACCAGTCAGTGTAGAGACAGGTAGTATTGCATATGACTGCTGTGAAATTGAAAGCAACTATAATGTTTTTATTGGTTTTGGCTGCCGGTGGAGTCTGACTGTGGAACAGAGACCATACTGGTCTAACCTGTACTGTGCTGTTACTCTATTAGGATTGTTGTTGTTGTGAGCTTAATGCACTTCTCCTCTTTTTATGGGAAACCTTTGTGTACCTTTTTTGTTTCATAAATAAAATGAGGAGATGGAACCTCTGTTTCACTGATGTCTCAGCTGAGTGTTCTACAGTGTGCGCACACACACACGCACGCACGCACACACACACACACACACACACACACACACACACACACACACACACACACACACACACACACACACACACACACACACACACACACACACACACACACACACACACACACACACACGAGAAGGTCAGCCTGGACAGCTGTAGTTGCACAATTTCCATGGCACAATGCAAGTGGGTGTCACATGGGATATGCTACATTCTGCCAGACCTTTTCATACTGGACCTGAGAATTGAACCGACAACCCTCTGGTTACTTTCCTGCGGCTCTAACCTCTAGATAAGGGAGATATGCCTACCATGACTGATAAGACAGTTTCCCAGGGAATATCAAATATGTGATATGTGATATTCATAGAGCCCACTCATTAATGTGCACTGGACTATTAGATTGAGCCCCCCTCAATTTGTTTGTACACTGCTGCTACTCGCTGTTTATTATCTATGCATAGTCACTTCACCCCAACCTACATGTACAAATTACCTTAACTAACCTGTGCCCCCGCACACTGACTCGGTACCGGGTACCCCCTGTATATTACCTCATCATTGTTACGTTATTGTGTTACTTTTTATAAAACATTTTATTATTATTATTTATTTTTTTACTTTAGTTTATTCTGTAAATGTTTTCTTAACTCTTCTTGAACTGCACTGTTGGTTACGGGCTTGTAAGTAAGCATTTCACTGTAAGGTCTACACTTGTTGTTTTCGGCACATGTGACAAATAAAGTTTGATTTGATTTGATGTCCCATGCTCCAGTACAATCAATGTTTATCTACCACCTTACAGCTTCTCCTCATGATCCCTCAGATCCTTAATTCTGACTAAAACTCTCCTATCATCTCACCCTATGGACATAGACATTACACAATATAATTCTAATCAAATAAAATCCCACAAGCTTGGGTGGTAGGCTTCCATGGCAATGCAAAGCGAGCGACTCAGTCGGCAATACACCAGCACGAACCTAAAACATGAGTGGTCTCCTTGAATTATTAAAGTGATATTAATCATTGAGTTGGAACATTATATATGAGTGGGCTTTGTGAGGTACTGATATTTGCTATTCTCAAGAAAACCATGTTTCAGAATTCCTCATCATCATAGGTCTTATCCTTTCACATCGACATGGCATCAGTTAATGTTCGGCACACAAATGTATTACCTTTAAACAGAACAGAGGATCCTCAGAGGGCCAGGAGTTTTACCTGGGCAGGTCACATGGCCAAGAACAAGTCTTGGTTCTACTCATCTTCACTTCCTAGTGGGTCAGTAACTGACTCTCAGGAAACTGTATTTTCAGTGTTTGTGTGGGATTCTCCTGCCTGAGGGCAAAATGGAACACTAGCATGGACCTGTCAGCTTTTCAAATAAAGCAGGTTTGTAGGCATGTGTGTTAATAGCATCGAGGGTGTGTTTTTCCAGGGTTCCCTACCTGTTTCCTCTGTCTGCAGGTAATCAAGCCTGTGTCAGAAGGAATTTCCAAACAGTTCTTGTTTTGTGGTTTTCCATTTTCCAGGTGTGGCTTCTCACAATTGGTTCTCACTATCTTTCATCATTTGACACTTTTGCCATCATGGCTAGGTTTTATCCTGGCTGTTCCATGGTAGTACATGATGAAATGGTACCGATGTAGGATCTTAATTTGATCACCCTCTATTTTGGTTAGGCCAGGGTGTGACTAGGGTGGGCGTTCTAGGTTCCTTTTTCTATGTTTTTGTATTTCTTTGTTTTTGGCCGGGTATGGTTCTCAATCAGGGACAGCTGTCTATCGTTGTCTCTGATTGAGAACCATACTTAGGTAGCTCTTGCCCACATGGGTTTTGTGGGTAGTTCATTTCTGTTTAGTGTGTGTTGCACCTGACAGAGCTGTTTCGGTTGACTTTTTGTTGTTTTGCATTTTAGTGTTCAGTTTCAAATTAACATGACGAACACGTACCACGCTGCGCTTTGGTCCTCACCTTCTTCCACCAACGGCCGTTACACCTTGTTGCAAGAGAGCTTTCCTGAAATGATGGGAATTAAAACTTGTAGTCTATTTGAGGTTTAAAAAGGCTTCTGAAGTTTGTCATTTCAAAGTGGAAATGACAGTCTTAATTTTTGTTACGAAATATTTGTTAATTAACCCCTCCAATAATTACAATCCACATAATTAACAGTTCCCGTTGCTGCAGTCTTATTTTTCCTGCTGTAGCAAACTGGCTCAAATTAAGATCCTACATCTGTATGTGCAGCTTAAGCACACATATTGCCTCATATGATTGCAAGATGGCGGAAAATGTGAAGAAAAACAAATTCCCCAAAAAACCATTTGTTTGAACTCCACTGTTAGATTTGCTATAGCTCAAAAGTCAATCTGTTAAATATTGTAAATGTAATCTATCTGCGGATGATACTATTATGTACAGTGGGGAGAACAAGTATTTGATACACTGCCGATTTTGCAGGTTTTCCTACTTACAAAGCCTGTAGAGGTCTGTAATTTTCATCATAGGTACACTTCAACTGTCAGAGACGGAATCTAAAACAAAGATCCAGAAAATCACATTGTATGATTTTTAAGTAATTAATTTGCATTTTATTGCATGACATAAGTATTTGATACATCAGAAAAGCAGAACTTAATATTTGGTACAGAAACCTTTGTTCGCAATTACAGAGATCATACGTTTCCTGTAGTTCTTGACCAGGTTTGCACACACTGCAGAAGGGATTTTGGCCCACTCCTCCATACAGACCTTCTCCAGATCCTTCAGGTTTCGGGGCTGTCGCTGGGCAATACGGACTTTCAGCTTCCTCCAAAGATTTTCTATTGGGTTCAGGTCTGGAGACTGGCTAGGCCACTCCAGGACCTTGAGATGCTTCTTACGGAGCCACTCCTTAGTTGCCCTGGCTGTGTGTTTCGTGTGGTTGTCATGCTGGATGACCCACCCACGACCCATCTTCAATGCTCTTACTGAGGGAAGGAGGTTGTTGGACAAGATCTCGCGATACATGGCCCCATCCATCCTCCCCTCAATAAGGTGCAGTCTTCCTGTCCCCTTTGCAGAAAAGCATCCCCAAAGAATGATGTTTCCACCTCCATGCTTCATGGTTGGGATGGTGTTCTTGGGGTTGTACTCATCCCTCTTCCTCCAAACACGGCGAGTGGAGTTTAAACCAAAAGCTCTATTTTTGTCTCATCAGACCACATGACCCTCTCCCATTCCTCCTCTGGATCATCCAGATGGTCATTGTCAAACTTCAGACGGGCCTGGACATGCGCTGGCTTGAGCAGGGGGACCTTGCGTGCGCTGCAGGATTTTAATCCATGACGGCGTAGTGTGTTACTAATGGTTTTCTTTGAGACTGTGGTCCCAGCTCTCTTCAGGTCATTGACCAGGTCCTGCCGTGTAGTTCTGGGCTGATCCCTCACCTTCCTCATGATCATTGATGCCCCACGAGATGAGATCTTGCATGGAGCCCCAGACAGAGGGTGATTGACCGTCATTTTGAACTTCTTCCATTTTCTAATAATTGCGCCAACAGTTGTTGCCTTCTCACCAAGCTGCTTGCCTATTGTCCTGTAGCCCATCCCAGCTTTGTGCAGGTCTACAATTTTATCCCTGATGTCCTTACACAGCTCTCTGGTCTTGGCCATTGTGGAGAGGTTGGAGTCTATTTGATTGAGTGTGTGGACAGGTGTCTTTTATACAGGTAACGAGTTCAAACAGGTGCAGTTAATACGGGTAATGTGTGGAGAACTGGTAGGCTTCTTAAAGAAAAACTAACAGGTCTGTGAGAGACGGAATTCTTACTGGTTGGTAGGTGATCAAATACTTATGTCATGCAATAAAATGCAAATTAATTCCTTAAACATTTTGATTTTTGTTTTAGATTCCGTCTCTCACAGTACCTATGATAAATATTACAGACCTCTACATGCTTTGTAAGTAGGAAAACCTGCAAAATCGGCAGTGTATCAAATACTTGTTCTCCCCACTGTATGCTATTGCCCCGGCTGTTGATCTGGCTGTGTTAAAACTACAGTCAGATTTCATAGTTATGCATGAATCCCTTGCTAATTTAAAAACTTGTGCTTAATACGGGCAAAATGAAATGCATGCTGCTTTTAAATCTTGTAAGAATGTTTCAGATGAACTACAGTCGTGGCCAAAAGTTTTGATAATGACACAAATATTCATTTTCACAAGTCTGCTGCCTCAGTTTGTTTGAAGAATGATCAGATGAATTGCAATTAATTCCAAAGTCCCTCTTTGCCATGCAAATGAACTGGATCCCAGAAAACATTTCCACTGCATTTCAGCCCTGCCATAAAAGGACCAGCTGACATTATGTCAGCGATTCTCTCGTTAACACAGGTGTGAGTGTTGACGAGGACAAGGCTGGAGATCACTCTGTCATGCTGATTGAGTTCAAATAACAGACTGGAAGCTTCAAAAGGAGGGTGGTGCTTGGGATCATTGTTCTTCCTCTGTCAACCATGGTTACCTGCAAGGAAACACGTGCCGTCATCATTGCTTTGCACAAAAAGGGCTTCACAGGCAAGGATATTGCTGCCATTAAGATTGCACTTAAATCAACCATTTATCGGATCATCAAGAACTTCAAGGAGAGCGGTTCAATTGTTGTGAAGAAGACTTCAGGGCGCCCAAGAAAGTCCAGCAAGCGCCAAGACTGTCTCCTAAAGTTGATTAGGCTGCGAGATCGGGGCACCACCAGGTCAGAGCTTGCTCAGGAATGGCAGCAGGCAGGTGTGAGTGCATCTGCACGCACAGTGAGGCGAAGACTTTTGGAGGATGGCCTGGTGTCAAGAAGGGCAGCAAAGAAGCCACTTCTCTCCAGGAAAAACATCAGGGACAGACAGATATTCTGCAAAAGGTACAGGAATTGGACTGCTGAGGACTGGGGTAAAGTCATTTTCTCTGATGAATCCCCTTTCCGATTGTTTGGGGCATCCGGAAAAAGCATGTCATGCCAACAGTAAAGCATCCTGAGACCATTCATGTGTGGGGTTGCTTCTACCCCAATCACAATTTTGCCTAAGAACACAGCCTTGAATAAAGAATGGTACCAACACATCCTCCAAGAGCAACTTCTCCCAACCATCCAGGAACAGTTTGGTGACAAACAATGCCATTTCCAGCATGATGGAGCACCTTGCCATAAGGCAAAAGTAACTAAGTGGTATACATTGATATTTTGGCAAGGAAACATAGCAAGGAAACTCCCCAGACATTAATCCCATTGAGAGCGTGTGGTCAATCCTCAAGAGGACTTTTGGCCACGACTGTACATGTTAACTCTTTAGATGGTTCTCCAATCGCATATGTTACCGCATATAAATATTTAGGCATTTGGATTGATATCAATTTGACGTTTAAAAAACATACATATGAGCTGGTTAAGAAGCTAAGACTTAAATTTGGCTTTTTCTACAGAAGCAGATCATGCCTTTCTCTCAGCAGTAGAAAGCAGATTATTCAGTCAACCTTTTTATCTGCTCTTTCTTATGGTGATTTTATTTATCAAAGTACAGCTGCTACTATTCTTCAACCTTTGGATGCCATCTACAATAGCACCCTTTGTTTTGTTACAGGTGACAGTTTTGATACTCATCAATACATCCTGTATCAAAAGGTTGGCTGGACTTTGCTAAAGACCCGAAGATCTCTACATTACTCCATTTTTGTTTACAAGGTCCTACTTCACAAATTTCCATCTTATCTAACTTTTCTGTTGAAGTATACACAGTATGACATATTGTTACATATTCTTACCTCTTTGTTGATTCATATCCATTGAATTGTGTCCATTTTCTGTTTCAGTAAGAATTCTTAAAAAGTGTCAAATAACACAGCCATTTGCACAAATATGAAAACCCAGATGGTATCATCATAAAATAATATAAATTTAGATCATAAAGGGAGAAACCTTACCTTAAATTGAGAAGATATTTACATTTTTCAGTTAAGTGCCTGCACCTGCTGTCCTTTAAATTAAATAATTAATTTGGGCAGTTAGGTAACAGCAAGAACCCCCAAGAACTAAAGAGGTTCCTCAATCCCACCTCCTATGGGGTTCCTTGTTGACCCCCTAATTTGATTTGCCTAACCCATTCACAGTATTGGTTAACTCTTGAGGTTCCTAGGCTCTCCACTGAGCTAGGTAAACCTGATTTTAGTTTTAGTGAACCGTATTGCTGGAACAAAATTCAAAAAATACATTTAATCTTAATGTTCTGGTGCCATTTGGACAATTTAATGTATTGATGGGGACTTATTTGTGGAGGAATGTAACTATTGTCATGGGTGATTTGTAATGTTTGATTTGTGCTTCCAGTGACTGTATTTTTGTATTTTAATGTGTGTATATATATATATACATACTGACTGTACAAAACATTAGGAACACCTTTCTAAAATTGAGTTGCACCCATTTTGTCCTCAGAACAGCCTCATTCGTCAGGGAATGGACTTTACAAGGTGTCAAAGCATTTTACAGAGATGCTGGCCCAGGTTGACTCCAACGCTTCCCGCAGTTGTGTCAAGATGGCTGGATGTCCGTTTGGTGGTGGACCATTCCTCATACACATGGGAAACTGTTGAGCGTTAAAAACCCAGCAGCATTACAGTTCTTGACAAACTCAAACCGGTGCGCCTGTCACCTACTACCATACCCTGTTCAAAGGCACTTCAATATTTTGTCTTGTACATTCAACATCTGAAATGGCACACACACACAATCCATTTCTCAAGGCTTAAAAATCTGTCTTTAACCTGTCTCCTCCCCTTCATCTACACTGATTGAAGTGGATTTAACAGGTGACATCCATAAGGGATCATAGCTTTCACCTGGTCAGTCTATGTCATGGAAAGAGCAGGTGTTCCTAATGTTTCGTACATTCAGTGTATATGTTGTTTATAATGTGTATATTTCTGTTGTTTTATACAAGGCACATCTGAAAAAGAGACCTAGGTTGCATTATGTCCTCACTGTTAAAATGAAAGTTTAAATAAAAATCAATAAAATACTTGTAAAAACCTGGCTCCTTCCCTAAGGCCTTACCCCTTTGTAGATGAAGGAATTGGATACGTGCAAGCAATATCATGGAAGCACTGAAAAGCTATCCAATCCCCCTGCTGCACAGACAGACAAACAGACAGTCAGACACAGCTAGAGAGAGTAATTCCCACACTCTCTCCTCTCATTGAGACAAACCCATGGGTCGGGATACATGGGCGGAAAAAGAACAATAGAGAGATGTGCAGGACCAGGGCCAACTCTTTTCACTGTGTGTGTGTGAGTGTGTGTGTAATAATTTGGTGTGTGCTTATATTGGTCCTAATTGGTCCTAATTCACACATGTAAAAGTGTCTATTAATATTGAATTGAAAACAAATGTTTTGCATATCTGAACTCTCTCTGAGACACCCTCAGAGAGAGGAGTCACGGCCAGGGTCTGGCATTATCAACGGCGACCCTCAAGCTATTAGGGTGCTCAAGGGCACATTGACTGATATTTCACCTTTTCTGCTCAGAGACTTAAACTAGCGACCTTTCAGTTACTAGCCCAATTCAGTTACTAGCCCAAGTGTCCAGCTGTACTAACCCCAATGAAAACAAAGCCTATGAAGTCACCACAACTATTTAAATCAAGACAAGGTTGGGTTTCGACAAGACAAGGGTGGGTTTGGACATGTGTGGGAGTGCTTGGTATCATTCCAACTTATGCTGAATAGGTGCAGGGATGAATTACTCAGATGAATGAGTCAGTATAGAGTTTACACTACTGATCTCTTTCCTGTCATCACAAGGAAAGTCCTACTACTACATTCTCTGTCAATTAAATTAGTGAAGGCCTCCCGGGTGGTGCAGTGGTCTAAGGCACTGCATCGCGATGCTAGCTGTGCCACCAGAGATTCTGGGTTCGAGCCCAGGCTCTGTCGCAGCCAGCCGCGACCGGAAGGTCCATGGGGCGACGCACAATTGGCCCAGCGTTATCCAGGTTAGAGAGGGTTTGGCTGGCAGGGGTAAGGGATATCCTTGTCTCATCGCACACTTGTAACTCCTGTGGCAGGCTGGGTGCAGTGCACGCTGACCAGGTGTACTGGTGCGGCTGGCTTCTGGTTTGGATGTGCATTGTGTCAAGAAGCAGTGTGGCTAGGTTGGGTTGTGTTTCAGAGTGACTCTTGACCTTCGCCTCTCCTGAGTCCATACGGGAGTTGTAGTGATGAGACAAGACTGTAACTACTACCAAATGGATACCATGAAATTGGGGAGAAAAAAAGGGGGTAAAAATAAATAAATTAGTAAAACACAAAATCACAAAAATAACTGGTGCCAATCACTGAATCAATGAAATCACGGGTGGCAAACAATGAATCACTGAAATGTGCCAAACACTTGCAAGAAATCTCCTATTATGAACCATTAAGTCATGTAATATCAATACAGTAAGCAGTCCTTCTCACAAAATCGTCTGAACAGTTTGGCCTACAAACTATTATGACCCCCTCAATGGTATTTTGTACGAACAGGTGTGGTATATGGCCAATATAGCATAGCTAGGGGCTGTTCTTAGCACAACGCAACGCAGAGTGCATGGACACAGACCTTGGCCATGGTATATTGGCCATATATCACAAACCCGCGAGGTGCCTTATTGCTATTACAAACTGGTTACCAATGTAATTAGAGCAGTAAAACTAAATGTTTTGTCATACCCATGGTATACGGTCTGATATACCATGACTGTCAGCCAATCAACATTCAGGGTTCGAACCATTTCTGAAACTTTGAACATTCCATGGAGCACCATTAAACACATTATTAAAAAATGGAAAGAATATGGCACTACAACTAACCTGCCAAGAGTGGGCCGCCCACCAAAACTCACAGACCAGGCAAGGAGGGCATTAATCAGAGAGGCAACACAGAGACCAAAGATAACCCTGAAGGAGCTGCAAAGCTCCACAGCTGAGATTGGAGAATCTGTCCATAGGCCCACTTTAAGCCTTCCACTCTAGGCTTTACAGAAGAGTAGCCAGAAAAAAAGCCATTGCTTAAAGAAATAAATAAGCAAACACGTTTGGTGTTCGCCAAAAGGCATGTGAGAGACTCCCCAAACATATGGAAGGAGGTACTTTGGTCAGACGAGACAAAAATTTGGCTTTTTGGCCATCAAAGTAAACGCTATGTCTCATCACCCCAAGAATACCATCCCCACCGTGAAGCATGGTGGTGACAGCGTCATGCTGTGGGGATGTTTTTCATCGGCAGGGACTGGGAAACTGGTCAGAATTGAAGGAATGATGGATGGCGCTTAATACAGGGAAATTCTTGAGGGAAACCTGTTTCAGTCTTCCAGAGATTTGAGACTGGGTCGGAGGTTCACCTTCCAGCAGGACAATGACCCCAAGCATACTGCTACAACAACACTCACGTGGTTTAAGGAGAAACATTTAAATGTCCTGGAATGGCCTAGTCAAAGCCCAGACCTCAATCCAATTGAGAATCTGTAGTATGACTTAAAGATTGCGGTATACCAGCGGAACCCATCCGACTTGAAGGAGCTGGAGCAATTTTACCTTGAAGAATGGGCAGAAATTCCAGTGGCTAGATGTGTCAAGCTTATAGGGGGGGTAGTTATGCACGCTCAAGTTTTCAGTTTTTTTGTTTTATTTCTTGTTTGTTTCATAATAAAAAATATTTTGCATCCTCTAAGTGGTATTGTAACGATTTTTGTCGTCTGAAGAAGAGGAATCGGAACAAAGCGCAGCATGGTAAGTGTTCATTACTTTTTATTTAAACTGAACACTAAACAAAAATAACAAAGTGAATAACCGAAAGCGAAACAGTCCTGTCAGGTGAAAAACACTAAACAGAAAACAACTACCCACAAAAACCATGTGGGAAAAAGCTACCTAAGTATGGTTCCCAATCAGAGACAACAAAAGACAGCTGTCCCTGATTGAGAACCATACCCGGCCAAAACAAAGAAATACAAAAACATAGAAAAAGGAATATAGAATGCCCACCCAAATCACACCCTGACCAAACCAGGGCGTGACAGGTATGCATGTCGTATAAATCAAATGATACAAACCCCCAAATAATCCATTTTAATTCCAGGTTGAAAGGTAACAAAATAGGAAAAATGCCAAGGAGGTAAATACTTTCGCAAGCCACTGTACCACACCTACTCGGGCCTTATTGCTTAAATATACCATGGATGTCAGCCAATCAGCATTCAGGGCTCGACCACCCAGTTTATGTTGCATAATCACCTTCCTATGTAGAAACCATGGGCATTAAAAACAAAAAACAACGTTTAATTGAGAAGTAGGCATTGGTCGGAAATTCACATGAGCATCACAATGCCTACTCCACTCATGCTCTACCAAGTTTTTCGAGCACACAGCTTTGATCGACTACAGTAGCTATGTTGGTCTTTTGTGCGTCAAACAATGTGTATGCAGGTTGCTTCGAATTCAAACCTTCTCAAACAGCCTAATTCATACTCTTAGAGGAGGTGCTCCCACAATAATGTGATTTGTACCACATACAAGTTAAAGTATTGGATTCTTCACACACCACACTAATCCCATTACACTGACCTCTCAAGCTTTTTAAAAATTATATCAAAACAAGTCTTGCTTTTATACAGGTGAGTGTGTGTGCGTATGTGTGTGTGTGTGTGTGTGTGTGTGTGTGTGTGTGTGTGTGTGTGTGTGTGTGTGTGTGTGTGTGTGTGTGTGTGTGTGTGTGTGTGTGTGTGTGTGTGTGAAAAACTGCAGCTTCATTTATTGAAAGTGTATATTGCCATACAGTTTTCAGGATATTAGTGTTGGAGAAGTAGAAAACAAATGTTCTCTTAATGAGTTTATTAACATCACTGCAGTAAAAATATGCTTTCATGGATTTGTCACCACCTGTAACAGTAAGCTCCCTGGCTGTCAGTATCAGTTTCATTTCTTCCTTCCTCTTTGTTTGTGCATGTGCCAGTCATGCCAGTTTGCAGGCGGGCCAAAGAGAAGAGTATAAAGTGTAGTGCGTGGGCGGGCGGGAGGGAGGGAGGGAGAATTGTAGTGTAGTTCGTGGGTGGAAGGGAGAATTCCCGGGTTCCCTACGTTCTCTCCTCCAGTCTCTATGACCATGCTGTCTGGCTGGGGGACGGCCCAAAACCATGTTGCTGGGGGCCGGACTCGGGATCCCTGCCTTATCCCCGTGTGTGGGAGAAATTGGTTATAAATATAGAGCTCCCTCGATCAATAAGGAACACAGTCAAAACTGCCAGTCAGACAAATAGACACACAACTCACACATAACATAATGGTGATACAGGTAGACTCACAGGTAAACTTACAGATGGAAAAACAGAGAGACAGACAGATGGAAGCCCTTGTGTTCATTCCAGGGCCCCCCTCATCTACAGCCATCCGCCCCTGGTCCAGGTGTGTAGCAGTGATGGGGCTTGTGATCATGGTTCTATTCGTGGGGTTATTGTGTTTCTGCATTGGGTTCTACATCCAGAGAGTCACACAGGTAAGGACCAGTGTACGTGTGTGTATATGTATGTGTATATGTGTGTACAACCTTTACAAAGTCTAATCTCTCTCTCTCTTTATCTCATTCTCTCTCTCTGCCTCTTTAGGGAACTGGACAATCACATTGCACAGAGAAATTCAAGCAGAACTTCAAACTTCAAGGTGAATGTTTCTGTCTTTATTCTTCTACGGTCTTTAGATCACACAGTAATCTCAACCTCAGTATTTATGTACATCCTTTATGCAAGTGTATGTTAACAGTCTCTCAATGCAATAAAAAGAAGTAGTCACAGCAATAGACGCAATGTTCTGGTTATGACAAGAACAACTGAGTATCCAATACACATGGACACTTATTCCAATATGAATTTGCACTGTGAGGATCAAAAGGCCTTGAATCAGAGCTGATCATTATCTTTCCTAGTGTGCAGCTTGGTAAATGTAAGTGTATTTCCTCTGTCTGCAGAGGGCAGAAAGTCAGAAGAAAAACCAGACGAAGTACAGTACGACATCTTCACCGCACCGAAGGACGCCATCTATTTTATCCATGGCCAGGTGAACAGAGCAGACGGCAAGGGGAAAGTCTACCTGTTTTGGAAACACATTAGCAGGCATAATTTCAACACCATCAACGGAACCTGCCCTGAGGTCACCTTCGCTACTGAGGTCAAGTTAATCAAAGGTGATCAAGTCTACCTCGTCTTCAACGAGGGCAAACCCAACCTGAAAAGGAGCACTTTCACAGTCTACGAGCTTGTCGAGCAGTGACCAGACTGAAAAGCATACAGTCTAGAAGTGTTGAGCCACACTGTAAAATAGCATTAAAGATTTCATTCCACAAGTTATCTGTAGTGCTCAATGAATGACATTCCATGAGAGCAACACCTGTGAACAAATGTTTAACTCCTTTATACTGCGGCTGTATAGACTAGTACAGTACAGTACAGTTTACATCTGGATGAAAGTTATGACCCTTGTTATAACACATAAGCTGGGTCAGGTGGTTAGTGTGCTGTCTATACCAGTGTTTCCCAACTCCAGTCCTCGAGTACCCCCAACAGCACACATTTTGTTGTAGCCCCGGACAAGCAGCCCTGATTCAACATGTCAACTTATCAAGCCCTCAATGAGTTGAATCAGGTGAGTTTGTCCAGGGCAACAACAATAATATGTACTGTTGTGGGTTCTCGAGGAGTTGGGAAACTGAAACCCAATGTCTACGTCCAATATAAACAGTGAAACTCAGTAGAGTGAGATCCAGTCCTCAAAAGTTTGTTAAAATTGTAACGTTTGCTTGAAAGTACCAGGCAGTAAAGTATGCTGGTACATTACATGCATAGTTTTTCATTTTTCTGTCAATAGATGTAACATCTCCTGTTCGTGGACAGGTATAGAGGCAACTGATTGTTTTCTATAATATTTAGTTTGTAAGATGCATTGATCAACCATAAAGTTACAAAGATATTGAATGTAATAAAGAGATGGTGGAAAAGGATTGTATGTCAATATGTTGTGTATAAGATGATCATTTTAACCCAGTGCTTTTCCTGTCAAAGGGAATGTTCCGAATATTTCCAATGCTATTAAGATCAAATGTAATCAAATTGAATGTAATCAAATATTTTGTGAATAAGATGGTTATTTTTGTATCTAATATTTCCATTGCCTTCAAGATCAAATAAATTATTTAATATGAAAACTCTGCACAGCCTCACATCAAATACCCTGTCATCAGTACTGAGTTTTCACGTTTTCCATGGCCCTGGTCTTTCTGTCAGCCAAAGGCCGGGTGTTTGTTCTGTGATACTTTGTCCTGAGACAATTGCATAACTGTCTGTTTCACTGCAGGGGCGGTTCAGAAAGTGAAAGTTCAAATGCAGCAGGGATGTGATGCAATGTGTGTGTGTCGTCATCATTGTCATGAAGCAATGTTTCATTGCTGGCTACACATGGCTGCCTGCCCAGGGCCTGACGTGTGCCACACCTATGCAAGGTCTAAGCAGCCAAGCCTTCACAAAAACTACACTCTATTTTTATAGTACAGCCATTTAACCAGTGACATGATGATGGAACACCAGGCTGATTGTTTATCAGCTTTGTACTGTAATGAGTGGGTGTCTAGGACAGTACGCACACTCATTCATTCGTTGTAGTGATACTACTATATAAACAACCCTTTATAGTTGTCAGTCAGGTAAAGGCAAGTGTTTGGCAATCAGGGCAGGCAGGGCAGGTCAGGTCAGGGAGTGATAATAATAGCTGCTGTGATTTTCTCACTAGATGAAAGAAAAGTCTTGTTCGCTACACTTAGAATCTAAATTAGAAGGAACAGATATAGAATTATTAAGCTCTGTGGGATGACAGCAGGGGAAGTACAGAGACTGAACTGCGCGTTCCCTCATGATAATAAAATCTTTCTTGAAAGTCGACACTAGACTCTATCCAGGTGCGATCCACAATATAAAATGAGTATTTGACAGGTAACTTCCACAAAGCTGTGAACGATCTGAGAGACAAGGCAAGAAGGGCATTCTATGCCATCAAAAGGAACATAAATTTCAACATACCAATTATGCCCTTTATGGTTGTGAGGTCTGGGGTCCGCTCATAAACCAAGACTTCACAAAATGGGACAAACACCAAATTGAGACGCAGAATTTTGCAAAAATATCCTCCGTGTACAACGTAGAACACCAAATAATGCATGCAGAGCAGAATAAGGCCGATACCCACTAATTATCAAAATCCAGAAAAGAGCCGTTAAATTCTATAACCACCTAAAAGGAAGCGATTCCCAAACCTTCCATAACAAAGCCATCACCTACAGAGAGATGAACCTGGAGAAGAGTCCCCTAAGCAAGCTGGTCCTGGGGCTCTGTTCACAAACACAAACACACCCTACAGAGCCCCAGGACAGCAGCACAATTAGACCCAACCAAATCATGAGAAAACAAAAAGATAATTACTTGACACATTGGAAAGAATTAACAAAAAAACAGAGCAAACTAGAATGCTATTTGGCCCTACACAGAGTGTACACAGCGGCAGAATACCTGACCACTGTGACTGACCCAAAATTAAGGAAAGCTTTGACTATGTACAGACTCAGTGAGCATAGCCTTGCTATTGAGAAAGGCCGCCGTAGGCAGACATGGCTCTCAAGAGAAGACAGGCTATGTGCTCACTGTCCACAAAATGAGGTGGAAACTGAGCTGCACTTCCTAACCTCCTGCCCAATGTATGACCATATTAGAGAGACATATTTCCCTCAGATTACACAGATCCACAAAGAATTCAAAAACAAATCCAATTTTGATAAACTCCCATATCTACTGGGTGAAATTCCACAGTGTGCCATCACAGCAGCAAGATTTGTGACCTGTTGCCACGAGAAAAGGGCAACCAGTGAAGAACAAACACCATTGTAAATACAACCCATATTTATGCTTATTTATTTTATCTTGTGTCCTTTAACCATTTGTACATTGTTAAAACACTGTATATACAGTGCCTTGCGAAAGTATTCGGCCCCCTTGAACTTTGCGACCTTTTGCCACATTTCAGGCTTCAAACATAAAGATATAAAACTGTATTTTTTTGTGAAGAATCAACAACAAGTGGGACACAATCATGAAGTGGAACGACATTTATTGGATATTTCAAACTTTTTTAACAAATCCAAAACTGAAAAATTGGGCGTGCAAAATTATTCAGCCCCCTTAAGTTAATACTTTGTAGCGCCACCTTTTGCTGCGATTACAGCTGTAAGTCGCTTGGGGTATGTCTCTATCAGTTTTGCACATCGAGAGACTGACATTTTTTCCCATTCCTCCTTGCAAAACAGCTCGAGCTCAGTGAGGCTGGATGGAGAGCATTTGTGAACAGCAGTTTTCAGTTCTTTCCACAGATTCTCGATTGGATTCAGGTCTGGACTTTGACTTGGCCATTCTAACACCTGGATATGTTTATTTTTGAACCATTCCATTGTAGATTTTGCTTTATGTTTTGGATCATTGTCTTGTTGGAAGACAAATCTCCGTCCCAGTCTCAGGTCTTTTGCAGACTCCATCAGGTTTTCTTCCAGAATGGTCCTGTATTTGGCTCCATCCATCTTCCCATCAATTTTAACCATCTTCCCTGTCCCTGCTGAAGAAAAGCAGGCCCAAACCATGATGCTGCCACCACCATGTTTGACAGTGGGGATGGTGTGTTCAGGGTGATGAGCTGTGTTGCTTTTACGCCAAACATAACGTCTTGCATTGTTGCCAAAAAGTTCAATTTTGGTTTCATCTGACCAGAGCACCTTCTTCCACATGTTTGGTGTGTCTCCCAGGTGGCTTGTGGCAAACTTTAAACTACACTTTTTATGGATATCTTTAAGAAATGGCTTTCTTCTTGCCACTCTTCCATAAAGGCCAGATTTGTGCAATATACGACTGATTGTTGTCCTATGGACAGAGTCTCCCACCTCAGCTGTAGATCTCTGCAGTTCATCCAGAGTGATCATGGGCCTCTTGGCTGCATCTCTGATCAGTCTTCTCCTTGTATGAGCTGAAAGTTTAGAGGGACGGCCAGGTCTTGGTAGATTTGCAGTGGTCTGATACTCCTTCCATTTCAATATTATCGCTTGCACAGTGCTCCTTGGGATGTTTAAAGCTTGGGAAATCTTTTTGCATCCAAATCCGGCTTTAAACTTCTTCACAACAGTATCTCGGACCTGCCTGGTGTGTTCCTTGTTCTTCATGATGCTCTCTGCGCTTTTAACGGACCTCTGAGACTATCACAGTGCAGGTGCATTTATACGGAGACTTGATTACACACAGGTGGATTGTATTTATCATCATTAGTCATTTAGGTCAACATTGGATCATTCAGAGATCCTCACTGAACTTCTGGAGAGAGTTTGCTGCACTGAAAGTAAAGGGGCTGAATAATTTTGCACGCCCAATTTTTCAGTTTTTGATTTGTTAAAAAAGTTTGAAATATCCAATAAATGTCGTTCCACTTCATGATTGTGTCCCACTTGTTAATTCTTCACAAAAAATACAGTTTTATATCTTTATGTTTGAAGCCTGAAATGTGGCAAAAGGTCGCAAAGTTCAAGGGGGCCGAATACTTTCGCAAGGCACGGTATATAATATGACATTTGTAATGTCTTTATTGTTTTGAAACTTCTGTATGTGTAATGTTTACTGTTAATTTTTATTGTTTATTTCACTTTATATATTCACTTTATATATTATCTACCTCACTTGCTTTGGCAATGTTAACACATGTTTCCCATACCAATAAAGCCCTTGAATTGAATTGAGAAGGGAGGGAGATGTTTCAGCTCAGTCATTTATAGTGACGTGAGTTTTATCTGTTTTTCTTGTTCTTGGGAAAGAAAAAAAAAGAAAAAATGTAAGGGTTTGCTGTAATCCTGGAAATGCAGGTTTGTCACTCAAGAATATTCGCATGTAAGGTGATATACTTATTGAGCCATGAAAGAGGAGGACATCACAAAAAAAGTTCTGAGATCTGGGACTCATCTCAAAACGATATATGTTGAAGACATTCACAAGCCCTTAATTATTCATATTATAGGTTCTGGTCTTCTTTTTCAATTACTTTGATTTTTTCCCACCACTTTTTCAGAATAATGGAATAACGTAAACTCTTTATGGTAAAAACAAATAAGTACAGATGCCTTAGAGCATGTTTTAAGCCCTTGGGAGATTTATTGCTGGTTTGTCTTGTTCTATATCAATACGAAAACCTAAATTGTATTGATTAAAATGTAGGTTTACTGACTTTGGGTGTCAGAGACCAGAAAGACATATGAGTTTACTCATCCAGAGCTAAGCTTTAGCAATGTCTCTAGTTCTCCATAGGATATAGCCTTGTTATTGTGTTACTTTGTATTCGTTTTTTTACTTTAGTTTACTGAGTAAATATTTTCTTAACTCTATTTCTTGAGCTGTATTGTTGGTTAAGGGCTCGTAAGTAAGCATTTCATAGTAAGGTCTACAACTGTTGTATTCTGCACATGTGACAAATAACATTTGATTTGATTTGATACAGTGTATACAGTATGTCGTTTTAGGGAACTATCACTTTAACAAATGTGTGATGAACATGAATTAATATATTTGATGATGTGATTAGAAAGAAGGAAGGGTATTCTCTTTATTTCATCATAAAATGTCTTGTTATTTTCTATTAAAATGTAAATAATTCTGTGCCAGATAAAACCTTATGGTTGAACCCAGATGGACATTTCAGAGCCATAAGGTTCTATCTGTGATTGCACCCCCTTAAAAAAACTGATTTACAAATGTCTTAGGATTTTGATACTCCTTCCTCTTTGTTTGTGCATGTGCCAGTCATGTGCCAGTTTGTAGGCGGGCCAAAGAGAAGAGTATAAAGTGTAGTGCGTGGGCGGGCGGGAGGGAGGGAGGGAGAATTATAGCGTAGTTTGTGGGCGATAGGGAGAATTCCCGGGTTCCCTCTGTTCTCTCCTCTAGTCTCTATGACCATGCTGTCTGGCTGGCTGGGGGCCGGCCCAAACCCATGCCCCTGGTGTACTGGAGTCCGGACTCGGGATCCCTGGCTTATCCCTGTGTGTGGGAGAAATTGGTCACAAATATGGAGCTCCCTTTATCAATAAGGAACACAGTCAAAACTGCCAGTCAGACAAATAGACACACAACTCACACACAACATAATAGATATACAGGTAGACTAACAGGTAAACTTACAGATGGACGAACAGACAGACAGATGGAAGCCCTTGTGTTCATTCCAGGGCCCCCCTCACCTACAGCCATCCGTCCCTGGTCCAGGTGTGTAACAGTGATGGGGCTTGTAATCATGGTTTTATTCATGGGGTTGTCATGTTTCTGCATTGGGTTCTACACCCAGAGAGTCACACAGGTAAGGACCAGTGTATGTGTGTGTATTTGTAAATGTGTGTACAACTTTTACAATGTCTCTCTCTCTCTCTTTATCTCGTTCTCTCTATCTGACTCTTTAAGGAACTGGACAATCACATTGCACAGAGAAATTCAAGCAGAACTTCAAACTTCAAGGTGAATGTTTCTGTCTTTATTCTTCTACGGTCTTTAGATCACACAGTAATCTCAACCTCAGTATTTATGTACATCCTTTATGCAAGTGTATGTTAACAGTCTCTCAATGCAATAAAAAGAAGTAGTCACAGCAATAGACGCAATGTTCTGGTTATGACAAGAACAACTGAGTATCCAATACACATGGACACTTATTCCAATATGAATTTGCACTGTGAGGATCAAAAGGCCTTGAATCAGAGCTGATCATTATCTTTCCTAGTGTGCAGCTTGGTAAATGTAAGTGTATTTCCTCTGTCTGCAGAGGGCAGAAAGTCAGAAGAAAAACCAGACGAAGTACAGTACGACATCTTCACCGCACCGAAGGACGCCATCTATTTTATCCATGGCCAGGTGAACAGAGCAGACGGCAAGGGGAAAGTCTACCTGTTTTGGAAACACATTAGCAGGCATAATTTCAACACCATCAACGGAACCTGCCCTGAGGTCACCTTCGCTACTGAGGTCAAGTTAATCAAAGGTGATCAAGTCTACCTCGTCTTCAACGAGGGCAAACCCAACCTGAAAAGGAGCACTTTCACAGTCTACGAGCTTGTCGAGCAGTGACCAGACTGAAAAGCATACAGTCTAGAAGTGTTGAGCCACACTGTAAAATAGCATTAAAGATTTCATTCCACAAGTTATCTGTAGTGCTCAATGAATGACATTCCATGAGAGCAACACCTGTGAACAAATGTTTAACTCCTTTATACTGCGGCTGTATAGACTAGTACAGTACAGTACAGTTTACATCTGGATGAAAGTTATGACCCTTGTTATAACACATAAGCTGGGTCAGGTGGTTAGTGTGCTGTCTATACCAGTGTTTCCCAACTCCAGTCCTCGAGTACCCCCAACAGCACACATTTTGTTGTAGCCCCGGACAAGCAGCCCTGATTCAACGTGTCAACTTTTCAAGCCCTCAATGAGTTGAATCAGGTGAGTTTGTCCAGGGCAACAACAATAATATGTACTGTTGTGGGTTCTCGAGGAGTTGGGAAACTGAAACCCAATGTCTACGTCCAATATAAACAGTGAAACTCAGTAGAGTGAGATCCAGTCCTCAAAAGTTTGTTAAAATTGTAACGTTTGCTTGAAAGTACCAGGCAGTAAAGTATGCTGGTACATTACATGCATAGTTTTTCATTTTTCTGTCAATAGATGTAACATCTCCTGTTCGTGGACAGGTATAGAGGCAACTGATTGTTTTCTATAATATTTAGTTTGTAAGATGCATTGATCAACCATAAAGTTACAAAGATATTGAATGTAATAAAGAGATGGTGGAAAAGGATTGTATGTCAATATGTTGTGTATAAGATGATCATTTTAACCCAGTGCTTTTCCTGTCAAAGGGAATGTTCCGAATATTTCCAATGCTATTAAGATCAAATGTAATCAAATTGAATGTAATCAAATATTTTGTGAATAAGATGGTTATTTTTGTATCTAATATTTCCATTGCCTTCAAGATCAAATAAATTATTTAATATGAAAACTCTGCACAGCCTCACATCAAATACCCTGTCATCAGTACTGAGTTTTCACGTTTTCCATGGCCCTGGTCTTTCTGTCAGCCAAAGGCCGGGTGTTTGTTCTGTGATACTTTGTCCTGAGACAATTGCATAACTGTCTGTTTCACTGCAGGGGCGGTTCAGAAAGTGAAAGTTCAAATGCAGCAGGGATGTGATGCAATGTGTGTGTGTCGTCATCATTGTCATGAAGCAATGTTTCATTGCTGGCTACACATGGCTGCCTGCCCAGGGCCTGACGTGTGCCACACCTATGCAAGGTCTAAGCAGCCAAGCCTTCACAAAAACTACACTCTATTTTTATAGTACAGCCATTTAACCAGTGACATGATGATGGAACACCAGGCTGATTGTTTATCAGCTTTGTACTGTAATGAGTGGGTGTCTAGGACAGTACGCACACTCATTCATTCGTTGTAGTGATACTACTATATAAACAACCCTTTATAGTTGTCAGTCAGGTAAAGGCAAGTGTTTGGCAATCAGGGCAGGCAGGGCAGGCAGGGCAGGTCAGGTCAGGGAGTGATAATAATAGCTGCTGTGATTTTCTCACTAGATGAAAGAAAAGTCTTGTTCGCTACACTTAGAATCTAAATTAGAAGGAACAGATATAGAATTATTAAGCTCTGTGGGATGACAGCAGGGGAAGTACAGAGACTGTACTGCGCGTTCCCTCATGATAATAAAATCTTTCTTGAAAGTCGACACTAGACTCTATCCAGGTGCGATCCACAATATAAAATGATTATTTGGCTGTCCCCATAGGATAATCCTTTTGATTCCAACTAGAACCGTTTTGGGGTCCATGTAGAACCCTTTTCACAGAGAATTCTACAAGGAATCCAAAAAGTTTCTACCTGGAACCTAAAAGGGTTCTCCTATGGGGACAGACAAAGAACCCTTTTGAAACCCTTTTTCTAAGACCGTAGCGTGTCAAGCTGTCTAACCTTAGCACGACACTGGAGCATTAACTATTAGCATAGATACAGTTCCTTCGGAAAGTAATCAGGCCCCTTGACTTTTTCCACATTTTGTTACGTTACAGCATTACTCTAAAATGCATGTAAATAAATAAAAAATAATCAGCAATCTACACACAATACCCCATAATGACAAAGTGAAAACAAGTTTGTAGAATAAAAAAAAATCAGAAATACCTTATGTACGTAAGTATTCAGACCCTAAGCTAAGAGATTCTAAATTGAGCTCAGGTGCATCCTGTTTCCATTGATCATCCTTGAGATGTTTCTACAACATGATTGTAGTCCACCTGTAGTAAATTCAATTGATTGGACATTTAGAAAGGCACACACCTGTCTATATAAGATCCCACAGTTGACAGTGAATGTCAGAGCAAAAACAAAGCCATGAGGTTGAAGGAATTGTCCGTAAAGCTCTTAGACAGCATTGAAGTTCCCCAAGAACACAGTGGCCTCCATCATTCTTAAATGGAAGAAGTTTGGAAACGCAAGGACTCTTCCTAGTGCTGGCCATCCGGCCAAGCTGAGCAATCCGGGGAGAAGGGCCTTGGTCAGGGAGGAGACCAAGACCATGATGATCACTCTGACAGAGCTCTAGAGTTCCTCTGTGGAGATGGGGGAACTTTCCAGAAGGACAACCATCTCTGCAGCACTCCACCAGTCAGGCCTTTATGGTAGAGTGGCCAGACAGAAGGCACATGACAGCCCACTTGGAGACTGCCAAAAGGCACCAAAGACTCTCAAGACCATGAGGAACAAGATTCTCTGGTCTGATGAAAGCAAAATGTAACTATTTGGCCTGAATACCAAGTGTCACGTCTGGAGGAAACCAGGCACCATCCCTACGGTGAAGCATGGTGGTGGTAGCATCATGCTGTGGGGTTGTTTTTCAGCGGTATGGACTGGGAAAATCGTCAGGAACGAGGTAAAAATAAACGAAGCAAAGTACAAAGAGATCCTTGTTGAAAACCTGCTCCAGAGCGCACAGGTCCTCAGACTGGGGTGAAGATTCACCGTCCAACAGGAGAACGACCCTAAGCACACAGCCAAGACAACGCAGGAGTGGCTTCGGGACAAGTCTCTGAATGTCCTTGAGTGGCCCAGGCAGAGCACAGACTTGAACCCAATCGAACATCTCTGGATAGACCTGAAAATAGCTGTGTAGCGACACTCCCATCCAACCTGACAGAGCTTGGGGAGATCTGCAGAGAAGAAAGGGAGAAACTCCCCAAATACAGGTGTGCCAAGAATAATCTATGCTGTAATCACTGAAAAGGTGTTTCAACAAGTAAAGAGTCTGAATACTTATGTAAATGTCATATTTCAGTTTTTTTAATTTATTATAAATTAGCAAAAATTTCGAAAGACCTGTTTTTGCATTGTCATCATGAGTTATTGTGTGTAGATTGACGAGATAAATAATCTATTTAATACATTTTAGAATAAGGCTGTAACGTAACAAAATGTGGAAAAAGTAAAGTTGTCTGAATACTTTCCGAAGGCACTGTTTATATATAGATATTAGCAATGGAGGCCATTGTTACCTTAATATCTGCCTGGCTCAAAACTTTTGTAGCTTGTGTGTTTCACTCTTTTCTCTTCAACGATTTAAGTAAACACCTGAATTCAAAGGAGGTGAACAATTTTCAAATGTTGCAATGTTCCAGAAAAATAATCTGGCTTGATGTTGTAATGACCATGGTGAGGCCTATGCATGAAACTAGCAAGCCCATAGATGGTTTTGGTGGGGAAGTGTTATGCATGCTGTAGATTACAGTAGGAGGGGTAACGTAGGAGAGAGAGAAGTGAGGGAGAGGTTTCAGCTCAGTCAATTATAGTGACATGTGAGTTTTCTCTGTTTTTCTTGTTCTTGGGAATATTTTTTGTGTGTTTTTTTTATGGGTTTGCTGTAATTCTGGAAATGCAGGTTTGTCACTCAAGAATCATTGTATGTAGTAAGGTGATATACTTATTGAGCCATGAAAGAGGAGGACATCACAAAAAAAGTTCTGAGATCTGGGACTCATCTCAAAACGGTATATGTTGAAGACATTCACAAGCCCTTAATTATTCATATTATAGGTTCTGGTCTTCTTTTTCAATTACTTAGATTCTTTTCCCACCACTTTTTCAGAATAATGGAATAACGTAAACTCTTTATGGTAAAAACAAATAAGTACAGATGCCTTTGAGCATGTTTTAAGCCCTTGGGAGATTTATTGCTGTTTTTGTCTTGTTCTATATCAATACGAAAACCTACATTTTATTGATTCAAATGTAGGTTTACTGACTTTGGGTGTCAGAGACCAGAAAGACATATCAGTTTCCTCATCCAGAGCTAAGCTTTAGCAATGTTTCTAGTTCTCCATAGGATATAGCCTTATTGAGCTCAGGTGATAGAAATTTGGTTAAAATGGATTTAAGTTTCCTTGCATTAAAGTCCCCGGCTAATAGGAGCGCCGCCTCTGGGTGAGCGTTTTCTTGTTTGCTTTGGCCGAATACAGCTCATTCAATGCTGTCTTAGTGCCAGCCTCAGTCTGTGGTGGTATGTAAACAGCTATGAAAAATACAGATGAAAACTCTCTAGGTGGGTACTGTGGTCTACAGCTTATCATGAGATACTCTACCTCAGGCGAGCAATAGCTCGATACTTCCTTAGATATTGTGCACCAGCTGTTATTTTCAAAAATAACGTTGTCCGCCGCCCCTTGTCTTACCAGATGCCGCTTTTCTGTCCTGCCGGTACAGCGTATAACCAGCCAGCTGTATGTTGATGGTGTCATCATTCAGCCACGACTCCGTGAAGCATAAGATATTATAGTTTTGAATGTCCCGCTGGTAGTTTAATCTTCCGTGTAGGTCATCGATTTTATTCTCCAAAGATTGCACGTTTGCTAGCAGAATGGAAGGAAGTGGAGGTTTATTCGATCACCTATGAATTCTCAGAAGGCAGCCCGCCCTCTGGCCCCTTTCTCTCCACCTCCTCTTCACACAAATCACGGGGATCTGAGCCTTTTCCCGAGAAAGTAGTATATCAATCATGTCGCGCTCGTCAGACTCGTTAAAGGAAAAACAGGATTCTGCAAGTCCGTGGTGAGTAATCGCAGTCCTGATATCCAAAAGTTATTTTCGGTCATAAGAGATGGTAGCGGTAACATTATGTACAAAATAAGTTACAAAATAAGTTACAAACAATGCAAATAAACGAACAAAAAAACACAATCGGTTGGGGACACGTAAAACGTCAGCCTTCTTCTCCGGCGCCATTTCATCATAGAAATGTATGGAATGTTGTGTGTGCTGATTTTGCACGTGCAAGCCAAGTGCCACCATTACGATCATTGTCAAAGCTGTACAATAGCATGTTGGTAATAAGGCAATTAGATCAGGATAAACGAGCAGGATCAAAACTGTTTGCAAATATCTTTGATACAGAGGTTATCAGCAACTTCTGGGGTAACTAGCTAGCTTTAGCCACTACTGTGGGTAATCATTATTGTGGTTAACTTCACATAGGTGGGTTCGATCACCATTAATCAAATAAGAACTGTCTTATAAATTAGGGGCATTTTAGATGACTATAGCTACTGAAACAGATTATGTCGTTTTGCTATGTTTTTGGGGAAGAACATTGTTTGCATCCATCAGCTAGCTAGCTTTTTTACGATCAGCGCTGTCCAGAGCTCGGGGAAGTGTGTCTGCGCACGTGCAGCAGCAGCATGGGCGCCAGACAAAACTTTACCACCATCATAGCATACGTATCGGTGAATCATTGTGACATGAAATACGAGTGATAGTGCAATCAATGTGTAAAAACTACGTCAAAAATGTATAAATGTGTTAAATTATTATGTGACATGCAGTCATATTCAAGTCCTGATTGGTCAACAAGATTATTTGACTAGTCAAATAGTGTTATTTTACATATCAGATAGTGTTCTTTGATGTATATCTTTTTTGACACGCAAAGACCCAAACGGCGTTCCATAGGCTTGAGATAAAGATACAAAATAAAATACAAAATAGAAATAGTGACACTAGGAATAAATACACAGTGAATAATGAATTACAATAACTACTAAAAGTAACATGAGAATAACATGGCTGTTTTAGCAGCAAAGCAGGGACCAACACCACATTAATGCCCATGATTTTGGAATGAGATGCTCGACGAGCAGGTGTACACATACTTTTGGTCATGTAGTGTACATTAGTTCATATGGGCAGAATATTGTATACATAGCCCACAGAAATTGGTTAAGTCATAATTGTGTTCATATGGGAAGGATGTTGGAGCCTAGGCCTATAGAAATGTGTTAATATGGACTGAATATTGTATATAAATAAGTTCATATGTTTATATAAAGGCTGAAAGCTAAAAACAGACTATACTATATCTGTATAGTTTCTACAATGTATTCTCGTTTTAAAGAATGTATTTTTGTTTTATCTAGTTTTTACGCCATCTATTAACACCAATCATTCACTATGAAACATTTATTTATCAACAAAAAAGTTTAGGCCGAAAACATTTACTTCAAATAAACATTTTTACACCATCCATTAACACCAACCATTAACTATAAAACATTTATTTATTATCCAAAAAGTTTAGGCCTACAACATTTACTTAAAATAAAAAAAATGACACCATCCATTAACACCAATCATTCACTATAAAACATGTATCATCAAAAATAAGTAAGCCTAAAACATTTATTTCAAATTAAAAAAGTAAAAAAATAAGAGTAGACTAAATGACAATGCAGTGCCATTGTCACGCCCTGGCCTTAGTTATCTTTGTTTTCTTTATTATTTAGGTTAGGTCAGGGTGTGACATGGGGGATTTCTGTGTTTTGGCTGGCCTAGGGGTTTTGTATGTTTATGGGGTGTTTTCTAGTCTAGGTGTTTATGTAAGTCTATGGTTGCCTAGATTGGTTCTCAATTAGAGGCAGGTGTTTATCGTTGGCTCTGATTGGGAACCATATTTAGGCAGCCATGTTCTTTGGGTATTTTGTGGGTGATTGTTTCCTGTGTCTGTGCCACATGGGACTGTTTTGTTGCCAGTTCACGGTGTTAGTTTGTATTTGTGGTCATGTTGAGTTTTCTTATTAAATAACATGGACACCTACCATGCTGCATATTGGTCCGATCCTTGCTACACCTCCTCTTCAGAGGAAGAGGAGGAAATCTGTCGTGACAGCCATGAAAAAAAACTTTACAAACAAATCCTCCAATGTGCTTTTTGTTCTAGTCTCATATGGATTTTGGAGTCATTGAAAGGGTAGAAATGGATGTGTCACGAAGAAGTGTCCAAGTAGACTAGGTGCTCATTTCTCTCAGATGGATTTTGGACTATTCAAAACTTCAACTTGAAAGTGTAGGCAAATCTCTTCAGGTAAGTCTCCGGCCATTGAGTGGTGTACTTCTCAACCAGTGACTTCAGATCCTTCTGTTGCTTGTGGTAGCGGGGTCGTTGCCATGGCGGTGGAGCACCAGCAAGTCACTGCTCCATTCTCATTTTACCTCTGCTGCTGTCGTTGCAATGCCTCAATGAAATTCCAAATGGTGGGGTGGGTAGTTTTGCACGCCCAATTTTTCAGTTTTTGATTTGTTAAAAAGGTTTGAAATATCCAATAAATGTCGTTCCACTTCATGATTGTGTCCCACTTGTTGATTCTTCACAAAAAAATACAGTTTTATATCTTTATGTTTGAAGCCTGAAATGTGGCAAAAGGTCGCAAAGTTCAAGGGGGCCGAATACTTTCGCAAGGCACTGTAGTTCATTTCCCCCCACATTCTGACGTTCCCAGAATCTATGTTAACCAAGGGGTTTTGCAAATGTAACCTTAGTAGGGTAGAGAGAGGAAAAAGGGGGGAAGAGGTATTTATGACTGTCATAAACCAACCACCCAGGCCAACGTCATGACAATATGAACAACTTGTAATTAAATTGCTGCACTATCGAATCAATCCATCCAACCCATTTATTCAGATCTGGCAGTTTAAAGAGGATCATTCCAATGGTAATTCATTGGGCCTAGTTGCTGCTACCAGCTCTCACAGTCTCATGTCAGAATTAGACGTTCATCCATTTTTCTCAAACGTTCCAACCGTCAAATCTCTAAGTGTTTATGGTTAAGTATATGCATTAACTCCACATTTTTAAGGTAAGTGTCAAGTTCAGGCATTAATCCCAAATTCTTAAGGTTAGCCATTAACTCTGAATGGTTAAGGTAAGGGTTAAGGTTTGGGATAGGTTTAAAACAAAAATATAAAAAACAACAAACAATGTTATATTGCCAGATTCAAACTTGCAACCTTTGGGAAGGTGACCTACAAACGCAATGGTCAGAAGACTTTGAAGCTCCTGCTGATATTTCCTCATTCTATATTTGATTCAGGTTATCTAGTTCTACATTTACTTAATTTATACTTAATGTATACTTTCTAGTTTTAAACGTCAGAGGAAATGTCTGGGGTCAAGAAACATATGGCTCCAAACCGGGAGAGAGGTGATGCAATTGCATTCCTGCAAGATATCCTTCCCAAATGGATTCCGTCCCTTGGTACTACTCCGATTCAAATGGAAAGGGCCCAAAGGGTCTACAACCAAAATGAAAAGAACGACAACCCCCAGACCATGGTCTTCAAGGTTTTCAGATACCAGGACCGAAACGCTATTCTACAAGGAGCACGTGAAGCAAGGAAGAATGCGCCCGTCCAAGATGCCGGGAAAACCATACATTTTTATGCGGACTACAGTGCCTTCACAATTCAGTGAAGGAAAGCATTCTCAGATGCCCAGGAGGAATTGTACTCGCAGTGCATACCCTATTTTCTGATCTATCCCACCACCCTGCGACTTATATGTCAATGGTGAGCAGCTCTCCTTCACCTCGGCAACAGAGGCAGAGGAATTTCGGAGAAGTCTCCCCAGTGACAGGTCTACAAGCCCCCCCCCCCCTCCCCACAAAGAGAGTGCTTTCCTTTACAGATGCCGACGAAGGGCCCGGACAGCAGGATGATAAGGAGACGCAGAGTGAAATGGGATCAACTGAGAGCTAAAGATGCAGCTACCGGCTAGCTAACGTTTAGTTGACTACTCAACTCTTATCTAACTTTATTTTGGACAGGAATTTCTCCTAGTACCGGGACCGACAATGGACGACACTTTCCTTCTCTGTTGGAGCTAACAATTAACATTAGTTGGTTAGCAGAGCTGGAGGCTGGTTCAACCTGTTGACTTTATTTTGGACGCTTTGTTTGATTTCATTATTATTATTTAGTACCGGATTATAAAAAATATGGTAATGTTTTCACTGTTTGAACCCATGGATTTGCAGCAATCACAACTACCTATAGTTTCAACTATATTTAAATGAGGGTGTTGAAGTTGGAACATGATTAGTAGGTGTTGATGTTGCTAGCTTTTAGGTTGATTAAGTTAATCACTTCATTGTGTCCCTATTTCCCTAAACCACTGTAGCCAGGTTTTGTTTTCAAGTTTGGTTGCACAGCTTCACAAGTGTCAATCCTCTTGGTTATATTGCCTTTAATTTTTCTACTTTCTACTTTTTTTGTTTGTATAACCTGATTGGAAAATATTTGATTTAGGAGGGACTAGGCCCGAGTTCTGGAGACCTACAAGAGCTGCGTTGTGTGGATGTCATGCGTCTCAGAAACAGCGGGGGTGTCTGGCGCGGGTGGGGGGAGGATACTTATCTCAGTTACATGTCACTGCTTATCTGATGTAAATCTGAACCACTTTCAGTTCAACTCGTAATTGTCAGGATTGTTTTTGACAATGGTTAAGCTGTCTCCTTTATGCCTGAATATCCATGGTTTGAATGTGAAAATTAAGAGATCTAAATGTTTAGACTTAATGCTCCGTTAAAAAATATTTCTATTGCATTTATCAAGGAATCCCATTGGCGAGGAGAATATAATTCTAATTTACAGATTTCTAACGTTTCTGCTTCGACTATTGGAGCCTCTAAGTCCAAAGGCGCGGTTATTTTGATTAAAAATAATTTAACTTAAGTTATCGAAAAGACTAGCAAGGACACTTCACGCCACCTAGTTTACATTTGCATGTCTATATATGACAAGAAAGGAGCATGTCTCTATCTATGCACCCGCTGTCTGAGGACAGATTTTCCCCTGGGCTTACCAAATAATTATCACTTTCAGAGTACGAATTGGTCATATGGGCAGATACAAATGCAGTTTGGAATCTCAAGCTTGATAGATCCACGAAAACTTTTTCACATGCCCAATAATCAGCGTATTTTTAAAAATTGATTTAACAGGTAAGTCAGTTAAGAACACATTCTTATTTACAATAATGATATACCCCGGCCAAACGCGGATAACGCTGGGCCAATTGTGCGCCACCCAATCACGGTCGGATGTGATGCAGCCTGGATTCCAACCAGGGACCACTGTGCCTTAGACCTCTGCGCCACTCGGGAGCCATTAGCATTGAATGCAATGAACATCTCAATATCTCTGATGCGTGGCTAGTTCAGAATTCTGGCATCAAAGATCCTAAAATTTTTTCTGCATATCACAAATCATACTGTAGAATTGAATGTTTTCTATTCTTGCAAGTATGTGCGTCGCGCCAATACAAATATTGCCTGCGACCTTTTCAGATCATAATCAACTGGTTATCCGTGGATGTGAGCTTTAAGGTGAATAAAACAAAATGTTTTCATTTTAATACAACCATTCTTCAAAAACGAATTGTTTGTGGTTGATATCTGTACACAGCCAATCTGTAAATAGTACACCCGACTACCTCACCCCCATATTATTACTTACCCTCTTGCTCTTTTGCACCCCAGTATCTCTACTTGCACATCATCATCTGCACATCTATCACTCCAGTATTAATGCTAAATTGTAATTATTTTAGCCTCTAGGGCCTATTTATTGCCTTACCTCCCTACTCTTCTACATTTGCACACACTGTACATAGATTTTTCTATTGTGTTATTGACTGTACGTTTGTTTGTGTAACTCTGCGTTGTTATTTTTGTCGCACTGCTTTGCTTTATCTTGGCCAGGTCGCAGTTGTTAATGAGAACTTGTTCTCAACTGGCCTACCTGGTTAAATAAGTGAAATATATATATTTTTTTTAATAATTAGAAAATTAACAAGGACTCTGTAGAGGACCCAAAGTTTACATGGATGGCTACTAACCACATCATATTTTTCACCTCAATAAAACCAGGAATCACAGAATCAAGTTATTGGAGAAAAATGTTTTATCACTTGAACATAACCTGAAAAGGAATGACTAAAATAATGTCAGCAATGATTTGAGGCTGGTTAAACTGGAACTGAATGATTTATTAAGGAGGAGAGCTGAGTTCATCATGCATAGAGTGAGGCAAACCAAGCAAGCTTCTAGCCTTAAAATGTAAACAAAGGGAATCTTGTACTTCTATAGAATATATTCAACCCACTTCTAAAGGCTTACTTTCTGATCCACAGGATATTAATGGAACATTTCAGTATTTTTACCAAGAGTTAAAGAAATCTTCTATCCAGTTTGAGCCAGACAAATGCAAACAGTTTTTAGATAATCTTGATTTGCCCGTTTTGGATGAGAAGCGATCTGCGGATGTAGGCCGACCCATCTCATTAGAGGACCTGGAGTCAGCACTGAAAGGTGATAAAAAGGGTAAATCACCTGGCCCGGATGGCATTCCACCTCAACTGTTACTACATTTTTGGGGCATTTTAGGACCAGTATTATTGGAGTCAATTCATTCGGCCATCAACCAGGTTTTTTTTCATGAGCACACTAACTCTGCATTAATCTCTCTACTGCCAAAGAAAGGGAAAGATCAAAAGTGTTGGCGTTACAGATGGAAAAGTAGTTGGATAAGTTCACATGTACCAGTCAGGTTTTATGAAAGGTCACCTTGCAGCTGACAATGTTCATTGATCAATGCATGTAATACATGAAGCACAACAGCTGGACACACCGTGTGCTGTGCTGTCTCTAGATGCTCACCTTAACTTGACACTCACCTCTCTTAGAGGCTTTTATTTACAATATTAACAGGTGCAGGACTAATTGGCCCATAAACTTTGCACAGAAAATCACTAACAGGTCGCTGACAAAGACAGACAAATCAAACATATTCTCAGTATAAACTATTCTGGCAACAACTCTCTGCCTATAACAAAACTCAGGAATAACTCTACTCTAGCCAATGTGTTACCTGTCCAGCCTGCTCTCCCCCAGGAATAACTTGACTCTAGCCAACCTGTTACCTGTCTAGCCTGCTCTCTCCCAGGTATAACTCTACTCTAGCCAACCTGTTACCTGTCCAGCCTGCTCTCTCCCAGGTATAACTCTACTCTAGCCAATATGTTACCTGTCCAGCCTGCTCTCCCCCAGGTATAACTCTACTCTAGCCAACCTGTTACCTGTCCAACCTGCTCTCTCCCAGGTATAACTCTACTCTAGCCAATATGTTACCTGCCCAGCCTGCTCTCTCCCAGGTATAACTCTACTCTAGCCAACCTGTTACCTGTCCATCCTGCTCTCTCCCAGGTATAACTCTACTCTAGCCAACCTGTTACCTGTCCAGCCTGCTCTCTCCCAGGTATAACTCTACTCTAGCCAACCTGTTACCTGTCCATCCTGCTCTCTCCCAGGTATAACTCTACTCTAGCCAACCTGTTACCTGTCCAGCCTGCTCTCTCCCAGGTATAACTCTACTCTAGCTAATGTGTTACCTGTCCAGCCTGCTCTCTCCCAGGTATAACACTACTCTAGCCAACCTGTTACCTGCCCTGCCTGCTCTCTCTCAGGTATAACTCTACTCTAGCCAACCTGTTACCTGCCCTGCCTGCTCTCTCCCAGGTATAACTCTACTCTAGCCAACCTGTTACCTGTCCAGCCTGCTCTCTCCCAGGTATAACTTGACTCTAGCCAACCTGTTACCTGTCCAGCCTGCTCTCTCCCAGGTATAACTCTACTCTAGCCAACCTGTTACCTGCCCAGCCTGCTCTCTCCCAGGTATAACTCTACTCTAGCCAACCTGTTACCTGCCCTGCCTGCTCTCTCCCAGGTATAACTCTACTCTAGCCAACCTGTTACCTGTCCAGCTTGCTCTCTCCCAGGTATAACTCTACTCTAGCCAACCTGTTACCTGTCCAGCCTGCTCTCTCCCAGGTATAACTCTACTCTAGCCAACCTGTTACCTGCCCTGCCTGCTCTCTCCCAGGTATAACTCTACTCTAGCCAACCTGTTACCTGTCCAGCCTGCTCTCTCCCAGGTATAACTCTACTCTAGCCAACCTGTTACCTGCCCTGCCTGCTCTCTCCCAGGTATAACTCTACTCTAGCCAACCTGTTACCTGTCCAGCCTGCTCTCTCCCAGGTATAACTCTACTCTAGCCAACCTGTTACCTGTCCAGCCTGCTCTCCCCCAGGTATAACTCTACTCTAGCCAACCTGTTACCTGTCCAGCCTGCTCTCTCCCAGGTATAACTCTACTCTAGCCAACCTGTTACCTGCCCTGCCTGCTCTCTCCCAGGTATAACTCTACTCTAGCCAACCTGTTACCTGCCCTGCCTGCTCTCTCCCAGGTATAACTCTACTCTAGCCAATGTGTTACCTGTCCAGCCTGCTCTCCCCCAGGAATAACTTGACTCTAGCCAACCTGTTACCTGTCTAGCCTGCTCTCTCCCAGGTATAACTCTACTCTAGCCAACCTGTTACCTGTCCAGCCTGCTCTCTCCCAGGTATAACTCTACTCTAGCCAATATGTTACCTGTCCAGCCTGCTCTCCCCCAGGTATAACTCTACTCTAGCCAACCTGTTACCTGTCCAGCCTGCTCTCTCCCAGGTATAACTCTACTCTAGCCAACCTGTTACCTGTCCAGCCTGCTCTCTCCCAGGTATAACTCTACTCTAGCTAATGTGTTACCTGTCCAGCCTGCTCTCTCCCAGGTATAACTCTACTCTAGCCAACCTGTTACCTGCCCTGCCTGCTCTCTCTCAGGTATAACTCTACTCTAGCCAACCTGTTACCTGCCCTGCCTGCTCTCTCCCAGGTATAACTCTACTCTAGCCAACCTGTTACCTGTCTAGCCTGCTCTCTCCCAGGTATAACTTGACTCTAGCCAACCTGTTACCTGTCCAGCCTGCTCTCTCCCAGGTATAACTCTACTCTAGCCAACCTGTTACCTGCCCAGCCTGCTCTCTCCCAGGTATAACTCTACTCTAGCCAACCTGTTACCTGCCCTGCCTGCTCTCTCCCAGGTATAACTCTACTCTAGCCAACCTATAACTACTCTAGCTAATCTGTTACCTGCCTAAAGCTAGGAATGTTCCATCATGATAGCCCCAAAAAAACATTTCTACCATAAATGTGTGATTTCCCATGAACATATACAGTGCCTTGCGAAAGTATTCGGCCCCCTTGAACTTTGCGACCTTTTGCCACATTTCAGGCTTCAAACATAAAGATATAAAACTGTATTTTTTTGTGAATAATCAACAACAAGTGGGACACAATCATGAAGTGGAACGACATTTATTGGATATTTCAAACTTTTTTAACAAATCAAAAACTGAAAAATTGGGCGTGCAAAATTATTCAGCCCCTTTACTTTCAGTGCAGCAAACTCTCTCCAGAAGTTCAGTGGGGATCTCTGAATGATCCAATGTTGACCTAAATGACTAATGATGATAAATACAATCCACCTGTGTGTAATCAAGTCTCCGTATAAATGCACCTGCACTGTGATAGTCTCAGAGGTCCGTTAAAAGCGCAGAGAGCATCATGAAGAACAAGGAACACACCAGGCAGGTCCGAGATACTGTTGTGAAGAAGTTTAAAGCCGGATTTGGATACAAAAAGATTTCCCAAGCTTTAAACATCCCAAGGAGCACTGTGCAAGCGATAATATTGAAATGGAAGGAGTATCAGACCACTGCAAATCTACCAAGACCTGGCCATCCCTCTAAACTTTCAGCTCATACAAGGAGAAGACTGATCAGAGATGCAGCCAAGAGGCCCATGATCACTCTGGATGAACTGCAGAGATCTACAGCTGAGGTGGGAGACTCTGTCCATAGGACAACAATCAGTCGTATATTGCACAAATCTGGCCTTTATGGAAGAGTGGCAAGAAGAAAGCCATTTCTTAAAGATATCCATAAAAAGTGTTGTTTAAAGTTTGCCACAAGCCACCTGGGAGACACACCAAACATGTGGAAGAAGGTGCTCTGGTCAGATGAAACCAAAATTGAACTTTTTGGCAACAATGCAAAACGTTATGTTTGGTGTAAAAGCAACACAGCTCATCACCCTGAACACACCATCCCCACACCATCCCCACTGTCAAACATGGTGGTGGCAGCATCATGGTTTGGGCCTGCTTTTCTTCAGCAGGGACAGGGAAGATGGTTAAAATTGATGGGAAGATGGATGGATGAAGAAAATCTGATGGAGTCTGCAAAAGACCTGAGACTGGGACGGAGATTTGTCTTCCAGCAAGACAATGATCCAAAACATAAAGCAAAATCTACAATGGAATGGTTCAAAAATAAACATATCCAGGTGTTAGAATGGCCAAGTCAAATCGAGAATCTGTGGAAAGAACTGAAAACTGCTGTTCACAAATGCTCTCCATCCAACCTCACTGAGCTTGAGCTCAAATTTCAGTCTCTCGATGTGCAAAACTGATAGAGACATACCCCAAGCGACTTACAGCTGTAATCGCAGCAAAAGGTGGCGCTACAAAGTATTAACTTAAGGGGGCTGAATAATTTTGCACGCCCAATTTTTCAGTTTTGGATTTGTTAAAAAAGTTTGAAATATCCAATAAATGTCGTTCCACTTCATGATTGTGTCCCACTTATTGTTGATTCTTCACAAAAAAATACAGATTTATATCTTTATGTTTGAAGCCTGCAATGTGGCAAAAGGTCGCAAAGTTCAAGGGGGCCGAATACTTTCGCAAGGCACTGTATATATATATTTTTATTAAATCTTTGTTTAACTAGGCAAGTCAGATCAGAACAAATTCTTATTTACAATGACGGCCTACACTGGCCAAACCCAGATGACACTCAGCCAATTGTGTGCCGCCCTATGGGACTTGGCCAGTTGTGATACTATCTGTAGTGACGCCTCTAGCACTGAGATGCAGTGCCTTACGCCACTCGTGACCCATACGCCACTCGTGAGCCCTAGAATAATAAACAACAGTTTTACATAAACACACTTCAATAACTTGTGCCATAACTTCAACTTTAAGTCACACAATACACATTCATCAAGTATTTCACCCCCGCAATAATTCATCACTTTGGTTATTCCCGTCAACCAATAAATGTTCCTCGATGACTCGTAAACTAATTTGCCTCCTGCACTTCAAGTAAACAAAGGTTACGCGGTGGAGGGATACATCCGAGGGGAGGATTTACAGATGTACACCTGTGTCACGGCTGGGTTCCGTCCCTATATATAGACCCCATGGCCGCAACACACGTTCTCTTTCATTTTCTCAGCGGATGTCTGTATGGTTTAAGGTACAAACTTTCTGAAGTTCGCTTGGTAAGTAAGACACTGGTAAGTGTAATGTCTTGAGTGGAAGTATACTCACTGGCTGTTTGCAGCCTGGAGCAGCTGGCTAAATGGCCAGCCCCTCCTCTTGAGTACTCCAATTGCTGCTCATGGTTGATCTGTATCTTCCGCCCGTGTTTTGTCCTACTTGTGTTTCGTTAGCGTTACACTACGACTCCGTGTGCATCCATTAGTATGGTGGCTCTTGCTGCCACAAACTGTAATTTACCTTAGAACAAGCCAGTCGGCAAGTTGTGCATGTGTGTATTGTGAATTTCTATAACATGCTGTTCCCCGCGCGAAAGGCGCGGGTTCTCTGCTATTTACCCTGCAGGGTTTTTCTCTTGTTCTTTCCCCTGCAGAGTATTGTGGTGGGCTTTCCACTACATTGAGACATTAACTTTGGAGTTCTTTAACGGAGTTACTCCATCATATGGTGCTGTTTTTACTGCTTGGATATTACACCTGCTAGATAATATAGCAGTAGGTCTGGGAGAGCTCAGATGGAGGCCTCCGCCCTTTTTTTGGTACCAAAAAATAGATTGAGTAGATCCAGAGAGTCAGTTCCATCAGGGCTGAAGCTCTGAGTGCTGTGGTGCAGACGGCACACGGCCTGCATTTGGTGCGCTTCTGCTTCTTGGGCGATGCTGCGCTCCACCTCTTTGGTAGGTCTCAGAGTGTCTGTTCCTCCACTCCTGAGCAGGGGCAGCGTGAGTCTGAGCCTGGTTTCTTGGCATCCCAGTTGGGGCCCTGGGACGGGAGTAATGGTTTGCTGGCTGATGTGTTCTAGGCTTTGGAATGAGGCACTGAAGCGCCATCTGTGTTTCTCTTTCTTCCTTAGACACTTGGAGGAGGAGGGCCACTGCTGGGCCAAATGTCCGGCCATTTGCTATGGGTACGCCTAGGAGTGGAACTTTCCCTTTGTCAGGGTGCTTGAACTGCGCCAACCATAAGTGGCACCGAGCAACACTGTGTTGCCAAATATTTTCCAAACATCTGAGCATTGCCCTGAAAGCATTGGATGAGCAGGTCTGTAAATGTAGACAGTTCTTTCATGGTCTCAGCATCAGAGGCGTTTCTGCAGCTCCTTCTGATAGAAGGCCAGTGTCGCACCTGAATTGCTAACCCTAGCGGCTGAAACAGTGCTTTCATGTGTCCTGCGTAGGAAGCGATCAGATGCTCTGCACCGTTTGTTAGGCTGCTCTTGGTCTGAACTGTGATCGAGAGAAGCAGGCAGAACAAGCAAAGCAAATTATTTGTCCATACAGGGTAAATGCTCAAAACCATTCTAATCTGCACCATGAACTGTAGCTAAGCAAGTGCATATGCTTGACATGGCAGGGGTTCTGTAATTTGGCTTGCTCCAGGTGCATTGGAGCTCACGCACAAAGTCTTTGAACAACGGGATGGTTGTCTCAGTCTTTGAAGAACTGAAGTGTGTTCTTACCTGAGGCTGGGAATTGTTTTTCCAACTATTTACATGGGTGGAATGACATCCTGTGTACAACACTTCACTTGAGAGATGTGTGTTCTAAGAAAATAGTATAAAAAAATGTTTTTTGTTTCGGGGTGTCTCGGTGTAAGCTTCGATTCCCCTGGTATCGGCTTCAGATGCTTCGAGGAAAGGTTGTACTTACCGTTGACTTTAACCCGTCATACTTCGGGGTCGAGACTCGCGCCTAATTAGGTATCACGGACCGGGCTGGAAACTCCCGCCTATATGAAGCTATCTGACTGGCACAGTCAAGGGTGGACTGTCAGTCTCGGCTTTGGTGGACTCAGTCAAGCGAGGACCGATAGCCTACAGCACTGCTGAGCTATGTGATCATAGCTACGATAGTTATGTCTGGCTAACTTAGCTAGCTAGCTACAAGATAACTTCTGAAGTAACGGGAAAGACCCGAAGCTAACTAGCTAGCTAGCTAACACAAAGATGGAAATGCCCGACAAAAAGCTATAAAAGTTAGCTAGTAGGGCAGGCACAATAACGAGAGGGGAAGTAAATTAGATTAGATTGTAGAGCAAAACGTAAAACACCATTGTGTTTGTGAGTCTCATCTTTTCATAGAGTGGTCATAACCGTTCGGACGATACAGACGTTTTTGTGAGAAGACCGATTTTCGGGATGTCTCATGGTCTGAAAAACACTGCTGTAGCACGGCCATCTTCCACCGCAGATGCGGAAGGCTGCCATAGGCGGATGCGGTGGATTGAGATGCAGCCCATGCAGTTATCTCTAGCTTAAACTGACAGATTCTGATGGGGATTTTTTTTATTATGTTACTTAGATTGATGCATACAGGCTCTGATGACCTCCTAGTAGGGGGTAAAAGGCAGTGGTGTAAAGTACTTAAGTAAGAATACTTGGAAGTAGTACTTAAATAGTTTTGGGGGGTATCTGTACTTTACAATTAACATTTTTGACACCATTAACTTTTACTTCACTATATTCTGAAAGCAAATAATGTACTTTTTAATCCATATATTTTCCTTGACACCCAAATGTATTTGTTACATTATGAATGCTTAGCAGGACAGGAAAATGGTCCAATTCACACACTTATCAAGAGAATATCCCTGGTCATCCCTACTGCCTCTGATCTGGCGGACTCACTAAGCACATGCATCGTTTGTAAATGATGTCTGAGTGTTGGAGTGTGAAACGATGTATAATTTTACTTTTGATACTTAAGTATCTTCAAATACTTTTACTCAAGTAGTATTTTACTGGATTTCGTTCACTTTTACTTGAGTCATTTTCTATTAAGTTCTTTACTTTTACTCAAGTAGAACAATTGGGTACTTTTTCCACCACTGGTAAAAGGTAGAAGCAGTCACAGCACATACATTTGTGGCCTGGAGGTGTGGAACCTGGCTACAGGGTCATCATTCCAAGTTGCTGTGTGTGCCTAGTACTGGCCTCCCATGATCCACTGCGGCACCATGTAGGCTTTTTTCATGGTAGTTGGTAGCTAGCTGTATTGTATGGGTGTTTTATTTAAGTTCTACAAGTGTTCAGTTGTTATTGTAATTGTCCTAATTTTTTGTAGTTGAAAAGTCACCTTTACCTTGTAAAGTGTTTTTAAATGTGAATTAAAATGAAAACGTGGATTTTTACATAACAGATTTGTGTTAATTTTTTATTGTGCAGCAAGTTGTCCAAGTCATCCATGGTTCTGTTACTCCGGCAGTTTTGATGCTGATGGGAGAAAAAAACTATATCACTGAAATGCATTGAAATCACTTATTAGCGCAAGTGTCAATGGCCTTCCGAACCAAGTTTTCATGGTATTGATTCTAACTCAATGTATTTGTATATTGATTTCTTTGTATGTAAGGGACACTTTTGTGACTGACTCTGATTTATTTGGTGCTAATGACTCTACATTTAGCTGTAGTCAACAGAGCATTGATGGTAATGATCAATTAAATGTATCTTTATTTTACTAGGCAAGTCAGTTAAGAACAAATTCTTATTTTCAACGACAGCCTAGGAACAGTGGGTTAACTGCCTGTTCAGGGGCAGAACGACAGATTTGTCAGCTCGGGGATTTGAACATGAAACCTTTTGGTTACTAGTCCAACGCTCTAGCCACTAGGCTACCCTGCCGCCCCATGATGATGTTTCTTGAGAAACTCTTGCTTGGTTGGTAGTGGGACAGGAGGGACAAGTCTGAGTCTTTGGGGATTGTTGGCACTGTGGGAAGAGATCAAACAAATTGTTACTTCAATAGTACCCGGTACAACGCAATGTCTTATTCCCGTAAACACCCCACTGTATCCTGTGCATATACCAAATAAATGTTGATTTTGATTACATAATATGGATGGAATGAGTAAATTACAATGAGAACATATGTACCGAGCCATAGTCCACCAATATGTCATGCAAATGAACCATTGTTTACTTGACTGACCGCTGGAAATTCATTCAGTCGTTCTGGTGGGTAGTTCACACTAGGTAGGAATCAATGCTTTATATAGACAGGAAATATGTGATGTAGAGGCAAACATAGCTAGCTATTTTCCGTGATTACGAGCAAAATAATTATTGAATTACTAAGCATAACGGAAAATACATACAGCATTTCTTACCTTAACTGAGGCTGCACAAGTTCTCTCGAAATCAGACTGCCTCCAACAGTATCTCCCTGAGAAATGCATGTTTGTGTGATTATTTTATAGCTAGATGCATTGTTTGAGGTGGTCCTGGGCCGAAAATGCTGTCAACCTCCTAACATTATCATCTACAAACAAATCAGCACATTAGAGGCTGTTGTCCTACTGTGTACACAGACAGTAGCAACAGCATCAACTTCTGGTAGAGAAGGCAAAGAGCTAGTACGCTCAACTGAAAGTTCAGTTACACTACAATTAGGGTGTGGAAATGTTATACCCCTTAGATATTAATTTAGAATCCAACAATCCTCTTATGCTGTAGCCTACTCCCGATCGTCACATTTGGATACACCTACTCATTCCAGAATTTTTCTTTATTTTTACTATTTTCTACATTGTAGAATAATAGTGAAGACATCACAACTATGAAATAACACATATGGAATCAGTTAAGAACAAATTATTATTTACAAGGACAGCCCACTCCTTCCTACCCGTTGGGGAACTGAACCCCGGTTTCCCATGTGCCCTGCCCCCACGACACAGGGAGTCTTTAGCTAAATAGCCCAGTATTGTACTGCCGACCATCACGTTGTACAGTGCCATATTTTCTGTTCCATTCTAACGGAAACCCAGAGAGCTTTTCATTTTTCTTGGAATAGAACACCATAATATTAATCAAATTAATTAACTTCTTGGCACACGGATCCCTTTAGCGGGATCATTTTCATCAACAACCGCTGAATTGTGCCAAATTCCCCCATAATTACAAAAAAAAATTATATTCATGAAATCACAAGTGCAATATAGCAAAACACAGCTTAGTTTGTGTGAGTTTATCGATCACTAGACAAAACATTATAAACACCTAGCATCAAAGTAGCTTTTATAAACACCTAGCATCAAAGTAGAAAATCAGAAAAGCAATAAAATGAATCGCTTATCTTTGATGATCTTCGGATGTTTTCACTCACGAGACTCCCAGTTACACAATAAATGTTCCTTTTGTTCCATAAAGATTATTTTTATTTCCAAAATACCTCCATTTGTTTGGCACGTTATGTTCAGAAATCCACAGGCTCGAGCGGTCACGACACTGCAGACGAAAATTCCAAATAGTATCCGTAATGTCCACAGAAACATGTCAAATTTTTTTTTATAATCAATCCTCAGGTTGTTTTTAAAATATATAATCGATAATATATCAACCGGCACTGTCGCTTTTTCAATAGGAGAGGGAGAGACAATGGCTGCCCCACTCTGTTGCGCAAGCAAAACTCATGCGAACACCCAGCTATCCACTGACGCGATGTTATCTTTCTCGCTCATTTTTCAAAATAAAAGCCTGAAACTATATCTAAAGACTGTTGACACCTTGAGGAAGCGATAGGAAAAGGATCTGGTTGATATCCCTTTAAATGGAGCGAAGGCAGGCTATGGAACATGGAGCTTTCAATATAGAAGCCACTTCCTGGTTTGATTTTCCTCAGGTTTTCGCCTGCAATATCAGTTCTGTTATACTCACAGACAATATTTTGACAGTTTTGGAAACTTTAGAGTGTTTTCTATCCTAATCTGTCAATTATATGCCTATTCTAGCATCTGGCCCTGAGAAATAGGATGTTTACTTTGGGAACGTTATTTTTCCAAACATAAAAATAGTGCAAGTACTAGTCAAAAGTTTGGACACATACTCATTCCAGGATTTTATTTATTTAGACTATTTTCTACATTGTAAAATAATAGTGAATAGGTCACAACTATGAAATAACACATATGGAATCAGTTAAGAACACATTCTTATTTACAAGGACAGCCTACTGCTTCCTCCCCTTCAGGGTATTGAACCCCGGTTTCCCGCGTGCCCTCCCCGTCTCTGGTAATGCCAACATGGAAGACTATGGAATGATTCTCAAAGATGCCCTCTGGTGGTCAAACTAGCACTAACTTGCATTAACAGGAAAAATGACTGACAATTAAATGATGTGCCACAGAATGCTGCGGCAGTCCGCAAGGTGTGCCGCAGTATGACACCGCTTTTAAAGGAGGAACCACTGTATACATCGACTTGAAATCCTTGGCCACTTGAATAATTGGAACACTAGTCACTTTAATAATGTTTACATAATTTGCATTAATCATATGTATATACTGTATTGTGTCCTATTCTACTGTATCTTAGTCTATGCCGCTCTAACATTGCTCATCTGAATATTTATATATTCTTAATTCCATTCCTTTACTTTTGTGTTTATTGTTAGATATTACTTGTTTAGATATTACTGCACTGTTGGAGCTAGAAACACAAGCATTTCGCTACACCCGCAATAACATCTGCTAAACATGTGTATGTGACAAATAAAATTTGATTTGATCACATCAACAATTTGAATAGCTAGCTAACATTAGCTAGTTGAAATAAAGGCATTAGGCATCTTGTGGGGTTTATGCAGTGTAACTACATGATGCTATCATTAGATTCCTTACATTAAACACACTAACGTTAGCAGCTAACATAGCTAGCAGGCTAAAAACGCATCACAACAATTACCTAATGTTACCAGTCCATTAGAATGGTGGCCATTTCGGCGTCGCTCTTCCACCTTTCAAAATTAATTCCAATGTTTTTCCGGTTTTTGGATTGGTCATGAGCAATCTTTTTATTGCTCCCTTTTTCTGTTTTGGGGTCGAGTTGATTCAGAACCGAGAATGATGCTTGTTGGCTTCTTCGGCTTTGTTTGTTTCTAGTGGCTGTAACGTTAGGTTGCAAGTGATTTCACTTTCCCTCCAGCTCCGGGGCACCAGGGTCATTCGAGTAGATGAGATTAGCTCAAAGACACACCTTGCCCAGAAGACCAAGCGGCTCAGGGCTCAACCATCTTGTTTCCGTTCAAAGTAAAAATACTAAGCAAGAAGTGGGGCGGCATTGGGCGCCCACAACCTCTGGATTTCTTCTTTAAAGGGGCATTCAGCAGTTGAAACAATAACAAAGCGTTTCCCCGCCCCTGTTTCAGTAAAAAGCTGAGGGATGGGGCTGGAGAAATGTAACCACTCTCAAATTCATAGACAGAGCTATGGATGCAAATTATAGTTTTAACCATGTTTTGAGGCTATATAGTGTTTGTTTACATTTACTTGTTTACGAACATTTGAGTTCTGATGGGTTACGACAATTGAGCTAAGCTCATGAGGTATTAATAAGTTATTTTCTTCAAGAATCAATGGGTACATACCATGAAACCAAAATTCTATGTAGCAACTGCAGATTTCCCCTTTAATGGTTAAAGGTTGCGAAAAAGTGACTACTGGCCAGTTTACATTCATACCAGGGTCCTGGAGAGCTGCATGGGAGAAGGCTTTTGTTCCATCCCAGCACTAACACAACTGATTCAGATTATTCAGACTCTCCATTTCTCTCTACGTTGGATACAGGTTTTTTAAGGAACCAACCAGAACTGCAAGTGTGAAAACAATTTGATCCACATGTAGAAAAGACTATGTGAAATGATCCACTGGTTATTCATAGTTAGACTGGCTGACAATTTAGGAGAACGGAGGCCTTTTTCAGTAAAAAGCAACATTTTACTTGAATCTATAGGTTCTACCAGATCCACAGACTGTCAGTTTCATTGATTTTAAGCATAAACTGCAGCATGGCTACTTGCTGTTCTTTTTATAGCTACTCCAGGAAATAACAGTGCAGTACCACAGTAAACATAGACCTTTACAGCATTTCCTGGAAGAGTGAACTCTGCATCATATTCTGTTAATGTTTACACAAGTTATATCAGTTTCAGAGATAATTGATTGAGATTTGACACACAAATATATAAAAACATTTTTTAAGGTGTAAGGTGACAGACACATAAGGTCACAGTAGTGTCATTGTGTTCTAAATATCATACACTAACACACACACACACTTATTTTTTTAGATCAGCCGTTGATTTTTCCTTTCTGATGAAGCTGGGAAACTCTGCGGTGGGCCGTGCGTCACGATGCGGCCTCTTTTCCACCCAGTCCACACAGCATCTCTTATTGTGTGTGTGTGTTTCCATGTAATCCACCGAACATCTTGTCTATCTTCCTCACCCTCCTCCTCTTACAAGGTTGCCCAGGGATGTGTTTTTGTAAGGGTCCATTTGCGGCATTTCATTGTCCTTTTTTTTGTTGCTCTCGCTGTCTCTCTCTCTTTCTCTGTCTCTCTCTTTCCGTTGTGACAGTAACATCACCTTGTCAGAGGCAGCAGACCCATCTTCACCACACGGGTCAGCTGACATCCTGACATACTACACTACCTGTTTATGTGTGTGTTGTAAGGCCTTAACCTTAAATAAAACCTGCCTCCCATCCAGGGCCGGCTCCAGGCATAAGCATTAGTTAATACAGGCATAAGCAGTAGTTAATACAGGCATAAGCAGTAGTTAATACAATTGCAACTCAATTTACTGTTGAGAGTTAGAATAGAAGGATACGCAAGGTGAAGTTCGAAATCTGGTTCTTCATCAGCAATTTTTCGGTTGTTATGTCAGTCCCCGACGGTCACTCAATGAGCAATGTGAGCTAACAAATTTTAGATTGGTTAGTCTAGCCAGCAATCTAAACTTGTAGAAAATCATGGCCGAATACCAACCGCATGCCCAGGGGCCCTGACCTCCCGGGGACCCCCATTGATTTTGTTAGTCATTATGACTCAGATATATTAACATGGCACAAGTCATGGCAAAAAGTGTAGAATTGCAGGAAATTAGAATTAAACTGCAAAGATTTCTCTACCCTCAATGGCAAAATGGGTAGAATATCAGGGCAACCAAATCTCGCTTACGTCCCCCAAAAGGCTCGGGCCAGCCCTGCTCCCATACCAGGCACTAACCAAGCCTGCACCTGCTTAGCTTAACTTCAGTAGAAAGCCGGGCTTCTATCTTACCCTCAGTCCAGACTAAGCCACTGTTTTCCCCCTGATCTAACCAGTCTTTCAGAGGTACAGTATACATTTACTGTGTTAGACTTTAATCATCATGATTGCATTTGTGTTCTCATGATGGCAAACACTCCAAATAATGAATGCCTGGACTCCAACCAGGTTGATCATTAAACAAAGGACCTCTGAGCTGAGCCGGTCTAAGGTGTGTCTGAGCCTGTTTTCCAAGACCTCTGATAATAGTGTGCTGACACAGCAAGAGCTAAGCTGGTCAGTTACATGGTTTTGGCCCTCATCTACTGTTCCCAGCAATCACACATGGGCAACCACCCACTGACTTGTGTGTGCGCATGCGTGTGTGGTGGTGGTGTGTGCGTGAATGCATGCGTGTGAAGGTCTGTAACAACCTTTATATATACGGTCTCTGGTAAATACCCCTCCAAACCACAAAGCAGTAGCTCCCATTAGGGGCTGTACAGAAATTGTAGTTGTGGTATGTTTAACCAGGATGGGATGTGGTGACAGATGAATCACTCTCACACAATCCAGTACCATGATGCTTTCTCTCTCTTCTCCCATCTCTTTTAAAAATGTTTCCCAATCAGTGATGCTGATTAACAGTCAGTGATTTAAGCATCAAACAGCTTGAGAGATCTGCTTCCAGTTAGCGGGTTGATATAGGTCAGAGAGACAGAGGTTGGTACTGCATGTCTGGCCATGCTCTATCAAACAACTATTCTACTGAAATCCCCCAGGTGGTAAAAATATTGCACATTTTTCCAGATGACCGTTTACTTCTGAGGTCTGATATGCAGGGTAGAACAAAATGCATCGACTGTCCACATTCAAGGTACAACACATTCAGACACAACAAATCTTCAGGTCTCAGGCAAGGTTACTCATCATCCCACTAGCATCCAGTAGTTCACTGAACCACCAAGTGTAACAACCACCTTGAGCATAAAAGTATACAGTGGAGTGAACTTTGGGATGTAGGGTAGAGTTGAGTGTTAGTGCGGGAGGAGATCACAGAGAAAACCCCCACCCTCACAGTAATAAAACAGACATGGAGACATTTGAGATAGATTTTGTCACAGGGATAAACTTTTCTGGAAGAGCCCACCTACTGTAACCCCATACATCCCCCCATCTGATATCGGTGTGTGACATGTTTTTGCTGTCGCTGACTCATAATGAACCTGAGAAAGTGCATTAAACAAAAGAGCAAGATGCGGAGGGAGAGAAAGAACATGAAACCAAGCATCTCTGTAAACACCATTCCATGGAAAATAAAGTGTGTGCGTGTCTGCGCATGCGTGTGTTATTTTGGCACGCAAACAGCTGAGAACTGGTATAAGTGGAAATGATGGGTGGATGCAGGTCTGTGCTAGAGCCGATTCACATACAATAACACATGGGGAGACACCCGAGGACTGTATGTGCATGTTCCTCCCACTCTGATACTGGGAGACCAGGCCTGACTCTGGGTATGAGTGGGCTGTTATCACACATCAATGGTGTGTGTTTGCCATTTTCCCCCCAGAGCTGGAGAGAAGGCCCATTCTCCAGTAGTGTTGTCCAGGGGACTCCCCTCTGTATGAATGTCTGTATCTGACAGCTGCATTTCAGCTCTAACACATAAAGTGAGGTTTTTACAGTTAGCTCAACAAGGAGAGACTTACCGGTAAAAGACCCCCTTTGTGACATTAATAACCAGAACATGGACTGGTTGCCATAATTAAAGGGTTAATAACACCTCTGACACAAACAATATTCAGGCCAGCCAGTCACAGGAGGAACTTCCAGAGATCAGTCTGATTAGAAACTATAGGTCATGAGGCTACCACCAACAGTCATCCCACACAGCCTTTCATACTGTTTTCTATCCTCTAGCCATACATCTGTGATTGTAAATGCATCTCTCGCTTTTAATCTGTTACCACCAGGCTATGCCACAGATGACCTCAAGACTGTTTGTACAAGATAGTAAAGAGAGGAAAAGTGGTGGCATCGGTTGTCCTGTCTGGTATGTCTGTATCTAGAGGTTTCTACTGTAGTGATCTGGCTCCCTCTAAAGGGAGGGACAGTAAAACTATAAGTTGTTGCAAATAGAAAGAGTAACAGTTGATAGTTTGAGCATCTTTAGACCCTCTATATAGGAGCATCTATACAAAGCATGTACAGATCTCAGTAAATCATGAATCTAATCTGCATTTCCTGCAATGTAGGAAGATTCTCAGGAACAAGTGCGATACATTGAATATCCTATATCTGTATAAACCACCTTTTCAAGAAAAGCCAATTGAATAGGAGCCATTACTTGTTTTTATACAAAACACTGAAATACAGAATATTTAAAAAAATTAATTTTTAATGTTGAAAACATTACATTCCTATAAAGCCCCAAACTTCCCATCTTCCCCCTCCCTGTCCCAGATTCTCTCTAAAACGTCAGTAGCATACTCAGAGTATGGCACCCCCTACCCCAGGTATAGACAACTAGATACAGCTGCCGGATGATTTTTGTTGGAGCAGATGCTCGGGGGGGCTGAACATAATAATGAACACTGCAAATTGACCACAACTAAGCTCAAAGAGATTGTATTTGAAAATAATGTCATACCTCGATTAGATTGACACGATAACATCTCTTATGATTTGTCAGAATATTTGGGAACAGATTTCCTAAATTACACATTTTTTTTGCAGGATTCTTGTGATTTTACAGTCTTTTTTGACCAAAAACTGATTGCGGGACGTTTTTGGGTGACCGACTCCTGCCCTACACTCATGCTCACACATTCAGGCACACACATTCAGACACGACAGTAAATTAGGTTAATTTAACATTACAATTCTCATAATTATACTCTCTCAGTAATGCTATTCAACAGTTCGTTATGTACACGCTGGTAATGTCTCAAAGGCTACCCTATTCCCAAAATAGTGCACTAGTCTTGACCAAAGCCCTAGAGTATGTAGCCAACCTTTAAAACCTCATTGGCCAGTTTCTTAGACCCAGATCAAGTCGAATCCTGGAGTAAAAAAAGCATGCTTAATGAACAATCTCTTTTGAAAGTGCTTTTAATTCAGAAATAGGAATAAGGTCTGAGAAACTGGGGCCAAAACTAGTACAATATATATTGAATAGAGCATCATGAGACATCCATAGTCAGTTGGCAGATTCTGAAATTGCACACAATTCCCTCCCTATACAGTGCACTACTTTTGGCTAGAGCCTTATGCACTATACAGGAAATATGGTGTCATTTCGGACACAGACACGTCTGTTTGTTAGTCACAATCAGACTGACCACAAAATTTCCCTTGGTCATTTAACCAGTCTCCCTCTCCACTGTCAGTCCAGTGGATTTTTCTGGGAGTGTTGTGTCCACATGGAGTGGGTTTTATGGCTGTGTGAGCGACCCCTGCTATCCTGACTGCCGCTGGGTTGAGTCCTATGGCTTTGGTTCCCTCGTTATTACTGGACGAGAGAGGGAGGGTTTGGCACAAGGTGTGTGTGTGTGCAGAAGGCAGAGGAGAGACATTGGGGATACAGTTCCTCAGATATAGATCCCATTAGGTTCAAGTGTTCTAGTGTGGAGGGAAACAGTTTGTAGAGGAAACCACTTCCTGCTGCTGGAGTCATTTCCTGTCCCATTCTGGGAGGCCATGAGACTTGGAGCGGGAGTGTGGGAGGGGGTTTATCCTCCAGCTCCTACCATGGCTCAACCCTCTCTCTCGATCCTTGGGTGAGAGCTTCTCCTTTCCCTCATCTCTCATCCATCCCTCTCTCTTGTCCTCCACAAGGGATGGGACAGGTCTCTCCTCTCTTCCATCCCTCTCTCCTGTCCTCCTTTAGGAGTGTGGCAGGTTCAAGCGGTCCTCTATCAGTGTGCTGTCAGGGCCCTGTGACTCCACACACTGCCGGATGGTTGCTATGACACCAGACAGACGTCTGTCCAGGGCGGCCAGGTGAGGCTCGGCCAGGACGGGGTTGATGGGGTCAAAGGTCAGGGCCTGCCTCATGGCTGAACTCAGAGCCCCTGCCCTCAGCAGGTTCAACCTATTCCACGTAGACATACGCACCCTGACAGATGGAGGGAGAGAGAGGTGCAAGAATGTAGAGGAAAAAAACAGCTCATAAACACACTGCAGAAAGGAGAAATGGTTCATGATTACTGACAAATGTTGGTATTTTCTGTGTGTGTGTAAACTCACATGCAACATTGATACAGAGAAGCCAAAATGCTTCTTTCGTCCAGAGCTGCATTCCCAAAACTACAAAACAAGAAAAAAACACAGCAAGATTGGTTAGACACTACAGATGTGCATCTCTACCTTTCAAGACGATTCGATAAGTATCTAGATACATGGGCTCCGGTACAGGAACGATACATTTTGGTTTGAAATTATTCGGTTAGATTTGGTTTGATTAGAGGAACGAATCAATGCGATTCAGTTCAATGCGATTCAATGCATTTGTTGCATAAAAACATTCATTTCCCATTCTAAATTAAAATCTGTTGCTGATTAACCTTATGAGCTGGGCCTCTCTGAGCTGGACTTCTGTGTGTGTGTAAATTATATATATGTCTATGTTATATATAGGCACCTGAGTTGAGCCATAAGGGAAACTGGGCATCTATACCACCCCACTTTCAGTTAGGACAAAGTTAGCTTTTTATCCACCCACCCATTTAAAAAAAAACATCTGAAATCACCATCAACCACTAATTCATTTGTCATTTTTGCAGATGAAATGTGTTAGAGCTAGTAATGTATAAATACTTATCTTTAACAATTAGCTATGACATAGCCAATGAATATATAGCGCAACTTTGGATTTCATCCCAGTCTCAAATCTAATGGCAGCCTGTTCGGAAATTGACACAGCGAGCTTCTCTTCTTCTCCCGCGTTGACCATGCAGTGCGGGGAGCAAAAGTGATTGCTGTATTCGTTATTATATAATCAACTTAACCACTGCTTAATTATGACATCGGGAGGTGCAGGAACAAAAACTGGGCGCGAGAGGAGGGGGGGGGGGGTGACCTGGGGAGCTCTGAGGTACCGGAACGCATTAAAAGAAGCATTGCATGCATATCATCACATTTACGTAGTGGCAGAGTAGTAGAGTAGAAGCGCTTACAGAAGTTGCACACACACAAGGGAAAATGTTAGTAGCCTACAGACCATGAAAAATGTGGCCTTATACAAACCGATTTCATGCAATTCTCTGTCATTTTACATGACTGGAGACGTTACTAGAATCTTTAATACCACACAAATGATCGAAATGACACTGACAAACTGAGATCGATAAAAACGACCTCGTCTTGAATCCATCAATATCCTTGGCCTAGGTGTGTGGAGACATATAGGAAGCTACAATATGAGGAGGAAATGATTGTCCTAAAAATGCGTTCCAGTTTCACCGATTCCCCAAATGATGCGCAGCTCACTCGCCGGTGATGCCAAAAGCCTATCTGTTTTACTTTGTAAAACAATATTTGGAAGTTGATGAGATATTATGGTAGCCTACAACAGATAAATTATAGTCTTCTCTTTTCAGCAGGATCCATTTGCTTTCCAACCTGTGATTTCCATGATAGTATTTGAAATATTGGGAAAGGTTTGTTGTCTGCATGCTGTTCACTGACAGATTTGCAGCACGTTCCCAACTGTAGGCTAGGTTGGTAGGCTATGCCTTGTTACTGGGCATTTTAATGGTGTAGTAGGCTATTCTGAATAATTTAATTTCTTTATGAACAGATGTAACCAATGTGAAACGGCTAGCTAGTTAGCGGGGTGCGCGCTAATAGCGTTTCAATCGGTGACGTCACTCGCTCTGAGACCTTGGAGTAGTTGTACCCCTTGCTCTGAAAGGGCTGCGGCTTTTGTGGTGCGATGGGTAACGATGCTTTGAGTGTGGCTGTTGTCGATGTGTGCAGTGGGTCCCTGGTTCGAGCCCAGGTAGGGGCGAGGAGAGGGAAGGATACTATACTGTTACATTGATACTGTTGACCCGGATCACTCTAAACTTCCCATTTTAGTGGCCTTTTATTGTCCCCCAGCACAAGTTGCCCCTGCGTAATGATCATGCTGTTTATTCAGCTTCTTTATATGCCACACCTGTCAGGTGGATGGATTGTCTCAGCCTACTGCAAAGGAGAAATGCTCACTAACAGACAGTTGGGTTGGGTTAAATGCGGAAGACACATTTCAGTTGGACAACTGACTAGGTATCCCCTTTTCCTAGTTGAAAAGTTGCTAATTAGTTAAAATGCTAAAGTTTTCTGATGAGATGCAAACACGCAACCTTTGGGTTAATAGATGTTTGCGTTATATGCCAACCCACCTTATCGGTGAATCGTTACATCCCTATTGAACACCTGCATACACAATGCCATAACACACTCAGCTCAGCAGATTCATCAACAGGATCAGAGGGAAAAAGAGTAAGGGTGTAATGGTACACATTCATACTGAACCGTTTGGTCCTCTCACTGTCAATTGCATTTATTTTCAGCAAACTTAACATGTGTAAATATTTGAACATAAGATTCAACTGCAGACAAACTGAACAAGTTCCACAGACATGTGACTAACAGAAATTGGGGGGGGAGCCAAAATCATAAGTAACCGTCAGTATCTGGTGTGGCCAAAAGCTGCATTACGTACTGCAGTGCATCTCCTCCTCATGGACTGCACCAGATTTGCCAGTTCTTGCTGTGAGATGTTACCCCACTCTTCCACCAAGGCACCTGCAAGTTCCCGGACATTTCTGGGGGGAATGGCCCTAGCCCTCAGATCCAACAGGTTCCAGACATGCTCAATAGGATTGAGATCCGGGATCTTCGCTGGCCATGGCAGAACACTGACATTCCTGTCTTGCAGGAACTCACGCACAGAACGAGCAGTATGGTTGGTGGCATTGTCATGCTGGAGGGTCGTGTCAGGATGAGCCTGCGGGATGGGTACCACATGAGGGAGGAGGACGTCTTCCCTGTAACGCACAGCGTTGAGATTGCCTGCAATGACAACAAGCTTAGACCGATGATGCTATGACACACCGCCCCAGACCATGACGTACCCTCCACCTCCAAATCGATCCCGCTTCAGAGTACAGGCCTCGATGTAACGCTCATTCCATCGACGATAAACGCAAATCCGACCATCACCCCTGGTGAGACAAAACCGCGACTCGTCAGTGAAGAGCACTATTTGCCAGTCCTGTCTGGTCCAGCGACGGTGGGTGTGTGTGCCCATAGGTGACGTTGTTGCTGGTGATGTCTTGTGAGGACCTGCCTTACAACAGGCCTACAAGCCCTCAGTCCAGCCTCTCTCAGCCTACTGCAGACAGTCTGAGCACTGATGGAGGGATTGTGCGTTCCTGGTGTAACTCGGGAAGTTGTTGTTGCCATCCTGTACCTGTCCCGCAGGTGTTATGTTGGGATGTACTGATCCTGTGCAGGTGTTGTTACACGTGGTCTGCCACTGCGAGGACGATCAGCTGTCCGTCCGGTCTCCCTGTAGCGCTGTCTTAGGCATCTCACAGTACGGACATAGCAATTTATTGCCCTGGCCACATCTGCAGTCCTCATGCCTCCTTGCAGCATGTCTAAGACACATTCACGCAGATGAGCAGGGACCCTAGGCATCTTTCTTTTGGTGTTTTTCAGTCAGTAGAAAGGCCTCTTTAGTGTCCATAACTGTGACCTTAATTTCCTACCGTCTGTAAGCTGTTAGTGTCTTAACGACGTTCCATAGGTGCATGTTAATTTATTTTTTATGGTTCATTGAACAAGCATGGGAAACAGTGTTTAAACCCTTTACAATGAAGATATGTGAAATTATTTAGATTGTTACGAATTCATTGAAAGACAGGGTCCTGAAAAAGGGACGCTTCTTTTTTCGCTGAGTTTATTTACAAAACAAAAACACTCGGCCTACATGGCCCATGTGAACGCTGCGTTGTTAGGCCATGTGAACGCTGCGTTGTTAGGCCATGTGAACGCTGCGTTGTAGGCCATGTGAACGCTGCGTTGTAGGCCATGTGAACGCTGCGTTGTTAGGCCATGTGAACGCTGCGTTGTTAGGCCATGTGAACGCTGCGTTGTTAGGCCATGTGAACGCTGCGTTGTTAGGCCATGTGAACGCTGCGTTGTTAGGCCATGTGAACGCTGCGTTGTTAGGCCATGTGAACGCTGCGTTGTTAGGCCATGTGAACGCTGCGTTGTAGGCCATGTGAACGCTGCGTTGTAGGCCATGTGAACGCTGCGTTGTTAGGCCATGTGAACGCTGCGTTGTAGGCCATGTGAACGCTGCGTTGTTAGGCCATGTGAACGCTGCGTTGTAGGCCATGTGAACGCTGCGTTGTTAGGCCATGTGAACGCTGCGTTGTTAGGCCATGTGAACGCTGCGTTGTTAGGCCATGTGAACGCTGCGTTGTAGGCCATGTGAACGCTGCGTTGTTAGGCCATGTGAACGCTGCGTTGTAGGCCATGTGAACGCTGCGTTGTTAGGCCATGTGAACGCTGCGTTGTTAGGCCATGTGAACGCTGCGTTGTTAGGCCATGTGAACGCTGCGTTGTTAGGCCATGTGAACGCTGCGTTGTTAGGCCATGTGAACGCTGCGTTGTTAGGCCATGTGAACGCTGCGTTGTTAGGCCATGTGAACGCTGCGTTGTAGGCCATGTGAACGCTGCGTTGTTAGGCCATGTGAACGCTGCGTTGTTAGGCCATGTGAACGCTGCGTTGTAGGCCATGTGAACACTGCGTTGTTAGGCCATGTGAACGCTGCGTTGTAGGCCATGTGAACGCTGCGTTGTAGGCCATGTGAACGCTGCGTTGTTAGGCCATGTGAACGCTGCGTTGTTAGGCCATGTGAACGCTGCGTTGTTAGGCCATGTGAACGCTGCGTTGTTAGGCCATGTGAACGCTGCGTTGTTAGGCCATGTGAACGCTGCGTTGTAGGCCATGTGAACGCTGCGTTGTTAGGCCATGTGAACGCTGCGTTGTAGGCCATGTGAACGCTGCGTTGTAGGCCATGTGAACGCTGCGTTGTTAGGCCATGTGAACGCTGCGTTGTTAGGCCATGTGAACGCTGCGTTGTTAGGCCATGTGAACGCTGCGTTGTTAGGCCATGTGAACGCTGCGTTGTTAGGCCATGTGAACGCTGCGTTGTTAGGCCATGTGAACGCTGCGTTGTAGGCCATGTGAACGCTGCGTTGTAGGCCATGTGAACGCTGCGTTGTAGGCCATGTGAACGCTGCGTTGTAGGCCATGTGAACGCTGCGTTGTAGGCCATGTGAACGCTGCGTTGTAGGCCATGTGAACGCTGCGTTGTAGGCCATGTGAACGCTGCGTTGTTAGGCCATGTGAACGCTGCGTTGTAGGCCATGTGAACGCTGCGTTGTAGGCCATGTGAACGCTGCGTTGTAGGCCATGTGAACGCTGCGTTGTTAGGCCATGTGAACGCTGCGTTGTAGGCCATGTGAACGCTGCGTTGTAGGCCATGTGAACGCTGCGTTGTTAGGCCATGTGAACGCTGCGTTGTTAGGCCATGTGAACGCTGCGTTGTAGGCCATGTGAACGCTGCGTTGTTAGGCCATGTGAACGCTGCGTTGTTAGGCCATGTGAACGCTGCGTTGTTAGGCCATGTGAACGCTGCGTTGTTAGGCCATGTGAACGCTGCGTTGTTAGGCCATGTGAACGCTGCGTTGTTAGGCCATGTGAACGCTGCGTTGTAGGCCATGTGAACGCTGCGTTGTTAGGCCATGTGAACGCTGCGTTGTTAGGCCATGTGAACGCTGCGTTGTTAGGCCATGTGAACGCTGCGTTGTAGGCCATGTGAACGCTGCGTTGTTAGGCCATGTGAACGCTGCGTTGTAGGCCTATGCCTCAAGTAAATCTGACTATTCTGTTAAAACAACTTGAGCCCATGCGCACATTGTAATCAAAATGTAATTCTTAATTGCCGAACTTCGAACTGTTTTAAACTTTCGTGAGGCGCAGCCGGGAACTAGTTCTGTACGATGGACAGTTGAAAATAAAACGGTAACAGTATGTCACCACGCCACAAGTGTGCAATGCTGTCAAGGCAAAGGGTGGCTACTTTGAAGAATCTCAAAATATATTTTGATTTGTTTAACACTTTTTTCATTACTACATGATTCCATATGTGTTACTGAATAGTTTTGATGTCTTCCATATTATTATACAATGTAGAATATAGTAAAAATAAATAAAAACCCCAGAATGAGTAGGTGTGTCCAAACTTTTGACTGACTGTATATAGATTTATAAGCCAGGCACATTTAACAGTTGATTGATTATAGACTTTAGTTTGTTTGCTCTAAGCCCTAGTCACACGGGACTAGAGAACATCGGTTATGTAATTATTACCCCAGAATGTCTTATTCTAGAGAATGATTTGGATGGGATTACATTTTCCAACCCCCGCCCTGTAATTCTTTGTTTTTTCCCTTTAAATTGACAGAAGTTTGGAGGTTATTTTCTTGCCGTGAAGATATTTCAAGTCCAGGCGATAACAGGGCGACACTGATAACTCGAGCTTGGTTCCCTAAAAACAAACCTCTTTGGTATAGTGTCGCCATAACATTTGAATTGAGTGTTATGAGAATCATTCGTATATTTTAGAGATCCGCAGTAAGACGTCCTAAATGCCCCCCAGTCTTCAGATGTGAGCTAAACAGTGCTCTTGCACTTGAGATGCGTTTTTTAAGGCTATGGATGTGAAAGTTAACTTACCATTTCCAAACATTTAGGTCAGTTGTATGCTGCTTTGCGATCTATTAACAGCAAGGGTTACATTAAATAGGCTCAATATTTTTTACAGGTGCATATGGCAATATTCTATTCATACGCACAAAACAAATGAACAAAAGCTTTCACTTTGAAAGTTGATACAAGCCCTTCATATATAGGCTATACGCAGCACTTCGTTCAATTTATCAAATCAGTTGTTTTCTTGCTCAAACCGTAAACAACACCTGTCAAACTGACATTTCTCTCAAAACACAGGGATGTCAATTTGCACGGGACTAGTATTATCAGAGGACCTTGGCGTTCGCCAAAAAACAGTAGGTTATTCTGACTGGAATTGTTACTCTCCAGCCATGTACAAATAACTGACAGATTCGGACAGGACTAAAATTACAGATGTGGTGTTTTGTGCACATTACCCGATCTCCCCCAGTAAAACGAACCCCGTCTGAATAGGGCTTAAAGCAAGGGCTGTTTCCTCATCTCTGCTGCTGCTGCCTCCGCAGCGTTGTTCTCAATCCCAATATGCTGGTTCATTTAGTTATTATGCAGATGGCAACATAGGGAAAGGCACAAATTCTACAGCTCACTAAAGATTGTTTTGGAACCGCGGACAGCGACCATACCCAAAGCGGGAGAAAGTGCATTTGTTATAAAATAATACTAGATTTATTAGTGTTGCACCATTATTTGTTTTACATTATATAACCATATAAAATGTCAGTATCAGATGTCTTAGAGTGATGGACTGTGCCATCCCTGTAGCCTCCACAATGGATTAGTCCACTGTGACAGGCATGAATCCAACAGGTGTCTTGGGAACCATTAAAAAAAACAATCGACCAGTCAACAAAGGGGTCAGCCCTACGCTCTTTATAAGCGAACCAAAGCAGGAAGTTTTCAACCAATGCATCCTCTGTTTCACTTAACAGTGACAGCCCATCACATTACCCCACAGTGGGAGATGTACCATGCTAAAGACATGCCCCCTTTATGAGAGTCACAAATGCGCATCTGGCACTGAAGGAGGCAGTGTCATGGTGCGTTCGTAACCAAGTGAGAATTTACCATGACTGGGGAAAATCCACTTGAACAGCTCTCAAACTGGTAATTACTTGTGGGAAACTTGTCCATCACCAACTTCTCCCATATGGTTACCTCTGTCACCTACTTAGGAAATGACCTATATAACAGCATTTTCAGCAGTTAAATTTAACAAAACATTATTTATAAAAAGCAAACTATTAAATGTGTTTTTTTTTACTCTGTTTCCAAGCATAATCGCTGCATTTTTAGTTTATGCTGGTACAGCATGGTATACAGCTGGTATTACGACTTCACAACTGGTTAATTCCCACCAGCAACATGCAGCATCAGAGTGGAAACTTGAGAGGTCAATCAGAGCAATCCAGACAAGAGACAATGCAGGGAACATTGTGAATGTTGAACATTGTTAATTTTCGCTGTACCGAACTGTAACCACAATACGTACCAAACCGTGGGTTTGGTGAACCGTTACATCGCTAGAAAAGAGGAGTGATGTGTGGGATGTAGAGATGGAGACAGAGAGAGGTGAAGGAGAGGTCATCTTAGTCATGTCTAGAGTACCTAAATGTGTTTATACCGTTCGTGTGCTAACATTAGCTACAATAAGTAGAGTGTGTATGTGTTCCACCTCTTTGCGTTATCCAGCAGAATGAGCATGCTGGCTCCTCCATCGTCTTGGAAACTCTCATAATGATGTCGGTCTGCGTTGCCGATGAGGTAATCAAAGATGGCCGTGTCGATGACGTCCAGCAGTCTGGGACCAGCGTCGTACGGAGGCATCTTCTTTACCGCATCACAGTAGCTCTCATCATACTCCCACCTACACACACACACAAAATGAATACTCAAGCACACACAGTTAACATATACACAGACAAATCGTTAATACACACACCTGGCCAGTTTGCCCTCCCTGTAAGTGCGTCCCCAGGGGTGTCTATGTTTCTGGAGCGGCCAGACATCTGGCAGCCAGAGAGTTAACGATCCCTCCATGTTCTCTCCCTCCGCACATGCGGGCTCACTCTCTCTACAGTAGTAACACTTCCCATAGAAACAACTATTATTACCTAGAGAGAGAGAGAAGTTAACCATTTCCATTTAGAGAGAGATCCAGCCCACTGCTGCTTGAACCCAGACACAAAACATTATCTTATCAACGTTTAAGGAGTGGCATACCTAGACGCAAACATATTATGGGTGGGACCGAACAGAGCCCTGTTGTGTGTGTGCTAGCATCTCACCCTGCATTAGAAAGGTACTGAGTAGCTGGTCCGTGGCGACAGGTTTGATCTCAGTCCTCAGGTTGACAAACCTCCCTACCACTAGGGGTGCTCTCCTGAAGCCCAGGATCCTACAGCAGACACAGGACAGACACTCAGATACAACTAACACCAGTATCCAGATTCCCAATCCCGAATGTAAAATGTATATATTTATGCATAAGACCGATACGCATGTGCACGTACCTGTCCAGGTGAAAAGCTGCCACCTCTGCATTGTGTCTATCATAACCTGCATATGGCTCTCCTTCTACCATATAGTCTCTACTATACCTAGAAAAAGAGTGAGGAAGGGAGATGGAGGGAGTGATGGAGAGAGTTATCCTCTTACATAAACCAGAGTAAAAGCACAGTGCCTATTCTTACATAAAACCAGACAACAGACAGACAGAAGTCTGCATGAAACAAGGACACTCAGTTCCTGAGGACTGTTCAGCAGCACAGAACCAAAGAATGGAGTGTGCATGTGTGTTTTCTCGCTCTCACCTCTTGGGTTTAAAGACCACTTTCTGCCCCCCGTCCAGTACTAGTAGAGCTTTGAGCTGGGTGCCCTTGTAGCCCACGTCTGCTCGCTCCACCCTGGCAGTGCCCAACGCGGTGAGGACGGCTGCCAGCTCGGGGGTCTCCTCAGGGTACACCTCCCTTGGGCCCACCCACTGGCCTGCCACCTCCCATGGAGACTGGAGAGTGTGTGTTAAACGGGCACCGCGGGAGAGAGACAGGCCTGCCTCCATCTGATAACACACATGGATAGAAACGTTCATTCATAGCCTACACGCAGGCACCAGCTACAATAAATACACACTGACACAAAAACACAACCCTACCTTGCGGAAGGCTCTGAGGTCTCGTCGGCTGGCTGCGGACCCCTCTCCTCCGTCCAGCAGAAAAAGTTTGGCAAGCCCCAACAGGAGTAGCACAGCAACCAGTACAACCACACGCTGCTTCAACTTCATCTCCTCTGCAACCTCAGACACCACCCCTGACCTGTGAGTCCCCCTCTTCACCACCTCACCCCTAGAGCATGGCACCTGCCCCCCCTCTAGTCGCTTCCCCCTCCCAGCTCCAACACACACCCTTCTGAAGGGCAGGTGTGGATCTCTGTCTCACCACAAGACCCACAGCTAGACCAGGCCCCTACTGTACCAGCAACCGGCCTGTTGGAGGTCAGAGAGGACATTAGTGATGAAAAACAATTAGATATAAAAACTTAAACTTGTTGACAGACAAACAGAAAAAGCAGGAGCCAAGATGCTGGACAGGCTGGTACATGATTGACAGGAGCATGATAAAAAACGAATGTATAATTACTGGGCTCAATTCGTAACATATTACAACTCTAATCTGTGTCATCAGAGCTGAGAGAGACACCCATAAGCAGCCAAACTTGACTGATTCCTGGATCCACACCTGGGGTTTTAAACAATCACTTTACTGACAACATAACACCCTGCCTAACCCACTGGCTGTTCTCCCACCAGTTACAGGATCAGTTACAGGATCCATCTAGCCTATCACTCCCTGTCTTTCAAAACAACATTTTATGTTTTGATATTGGATAACACCTTGCTTTGGGCTGTCAGACAGTGACCCTCGTCTGTCTGGCTCCACAGCTCCAAGCAAACTGGAATATTAGCCGGTCCTCTCCCCCAACAGAGGAGAGTTGAGTTGGGGTAAAAGAATAAGGACAGGACATGAAGGCTCCAAAGCAGGGCTCCTCTCATACAGACCCACGTCAGTTGAGATGGATGTATTGATCGGTTGGTAATGGTCAGGACAAAGATATTGATCAGATTGTCCATAGATGGAGGTTGTTGTGCTATTTGTGGCAGATAAGCAAACTGCCTGCAACATATCAAATGAGCCTGCATAACAATAGAGATACCTTTGAGATACCGTGAGCAACTTGTCCTTGCCAGAGTTATGTATTTATTCTAAATGTATGGCTCTGGTCCTTTCAAAAGAAAGGTTATTTAGGGAGCCCAAAATAGACATGAAACCGACTTGAGAATTAATTTAAAAAAATACACACTATACCAGAAAGTGTATGTACTGGGTAGTTAACTGAGGACAACCCGTGAATTAGCCGGCTAAGTTATACATATAAGCAACCCGTGTCTAGCAGTGCCGGTGGCCACGCAGGCAGGAATGACTCTAGTTGCATTCCACACAATCGGTAATTCATGGGACCAACTACATACACGTCCCACTACTGTGGAAACTCTACGCTAACAGTAGTTGGCCAGCTAGTTGTTTGAAAATCGCAAAGGCCCACACGGTTAGTTTGGCATTTAGCAAACGCTTCGTTGATTTTAGAATAAATCTGCATCGACAGCTGCTAACGCTACCGTATAGTCCGTTTTGCTTTCGTCCAGCAATGCAGTACTGGTTAGCTAGCCGGCTAGTTAGCTAGCCGGCTAATCGGGTGGTTAGCTAGCCGGCGAGTCGGGTGGTTAGCTAGCCGGCGAGTCGGGTGGTTAGCTAGCCGGCGAGTCGGGTGGTTAGCTATCCGGCGAGTCGGGTGGTTAGCTAGCCGGCGAGTCGGGTGGTTAGCTAGCCGGCGAGTCGGGTGGTTAGCTAGCCGGCGAGTCGGGTGGTTAGCTAGCCGGTTAGCTGGGCGATTAGCTAGCCAACTAGCAAAGAAACGGTTAGTTATCTAAGTTCGTTAGTTAGCTGCTACTTAGAAGTACAACCTGTCTAGTTAGTAGCTAACGTACTGATAGCTGACGAATTGCATCGATATTTTCCATATCAAAACTTGCGTTGAAAGCTGACAAGCGTGTGCTAACTAGCGAGCAAGCTAACAGACATTATCAAACATTCTATGAATGTGATTAAAAGGCTACTGATTACTTTAATGTTAGCTTGCCAACACCGTTGATTGCAAAGAAATAGCTAACGTTACCTCACAACAGCCATCGTATTAGCAAGTCTGATCAAATGGCTTACCTTTTCGATTACGGCTACTAGGTGTTAAACGAGATCAATGTGTTTTCAATGTTGTGTGTGAAATTGTGTATTATTCATCGATAGGCTGTCAAAAAAATCCGCGTTTCGTCAGCAACACTTAAACAGTTGTTCCGGGTCACGGAATTTTTCCAAATAAAAGTCCCCCACTTAATAGTGGAAAAATGAGACAACTATTGTAAAGTAGACTGTCTGTAGAGTGTGTATAATATGTATGGATTGAAGGTAGAAGCAGAAGTGTTTATTAGTTTACTCCAATTGGGGGATCCGTGGAAGGGTTTGCGGGGAATAATAATAAAGGTATATTCTTTTTAAAAAGTATGTATGTCTATATAGGTATGTGTATGTATATATATATATATATTTACCATATTTTTTTGGTAAATATATATATCCATACACACATGCATATATATATATATATATATATATATATATATATATATATATATATATATATATATGCATGCGTGTATGGATATATATATTTACCAAAAAAATATGGAGGATTGGAAATGATGCAGACAATTACATTGGAAGCAACATTCTTTCCGCAATATTAAGCTGATCCCCCCCCCCCTCCAAAAAAACAAAAACAAAAGAAAATAGTGGAAAAGTTTCAATAACTTGTATTTATTCATGATATATGACACATATGTCTAAACATAAACCAATGATTCATATTTAAGTTACATTTGCATAAAATGTGGGTTTTAAAACATGTCCCAAAGTCAGACAAATGTCCTCATTGCAAATCACTGTATACAGTAGAGGCTGCGGAGGGGAAGACAGCTCATAATAATGTCTGGAATGGAGCCAATTGAATGGCATAAAACCATGTGTTTGATCTATTTGATACCATTCCACTCCAGCCATTACCACGAACTCGTCCTCCCCAATTTAAGTGCCACCTACCTCCTGTGATGGAATACATATTGGCGTATAGAGCAAAAACTATTCTGGCTGGTGCAGTACAAGTATTGTAGGGAATACTTAGTAGGGTAATAGTAGAAAAGTGTCATTAACCTGTATTTAACAATGATTCGCATTTGTTTATATTTAAGTGACATTTGCATTAAATGTGGGTTTTAAAACATGTTCCAAGGTCAAATAAATGCCACCAATGCAATACACTAGCTATAGTATGAATTACATTTTGGCTTATAGAGAAAACTATTTTAGGTGCCGAAGTAAAATTGGGTTTGAGATTACTCACTAGGGTCTATAGAATATATATATATATATATATGTACACCTTCCAACAGGTCAACAACCCTAAGCACACAGCCAAGACAACGCAGGAATGGCTTCGGGACAAGTCTCAATGTCCTTGAGTGGCCCAGCCAGAGCCCGGACTTGAACCCGATCTAACATCTCTGGAGAGACCTAAAAAAAAACTGTGCAGCGATGCTCCCCATCCAAACTGACAGAGCTTGAGAGGATATGCAGAGAATGGGAGAATCCCCCCATATACAGATGTGCCAAGCTTGTAGCGTCATACCCAAGAAGCCTCAAGGCAGTAATCGATGGCAAAGGTGCTTCAACAAAGTACTTTGTAAAGGGTCTGAATACATATGTAAATGTCAATTCAGATTTTTTGTTATTTGCTAAAATGTCTTAAAACCTGTTTTTGCTTTGCCATTATGGGATATTGTGTGTAGATTGATGAGGGGGGAAAAAAATTGATCAATTTTAGAACAAGGCTGTAACGTAACAAAATGTGGAAAAAGTCTAGGGGTCTGAATACTTTCCAAATGCCCTGTATTGGCCTACAGTTTATTGAATTAGGACAATACAAAGGGTGGAGTAGAAAGTGTAGCTAGGCATTTAAACCTCAGTCCCCCATGTAATAATATAGATTCTACGGACCCTACTGGGTGTTCCCAACCCCACTTTTACCTCGGCACATAGAATAGTTCTCTCTATTAGTCAATATTCAAATTTATAGGCTGACAGTGTTGCATTGGAACAAATGGAATGGGTGGAGTAGAAAGTGTTGCTATGTATTCCATTTACAATGATTCACATTGTGGCCAATGGAATTGGAGTTAAAGGCCAGCAACACTCCATTATTCAGAGCCCCATGATATATATATATATATATATATATATATATATATATATATATATATATATATATATATATATATATATATATATAATTTCTACAGACCCTGCTGAGTTTTCCCTACAATACGTTTACTGCAGCACCCAGAATAGTTTTTGCTCTATAAACCAATATTCCATATACAATGATTCACACAGTTAATATAAGGATATCAGTTAATTGAAATAAATTCATTAGGCCCTAATCTATGGATTACAAATGACTGGGCAGGGGCATAGCCATAGGCCCTCCCACCTGGGTGCCAGGCCCACCCACTGGGGAGCCAGGCCCAGCCAATCAGAATGAGTTTTTCCCCACAAAAGGGATTGATTACAGACAGAAATACTCATCAGTTGTCTGGGTGGCTGGTCTCTGACGATGCCGCACTTTTAGTAGCCGCACGTGAAGGATGTGGAGGTCCTGGGCTGGTGTGGTAATACGTAGTCTGCGCTGTAAAACGCTTTTTGTGTGTATGGAACATTTATGGGATCTTTATTTTAGCTCATGAAATATGGGACCACCACTATGTGACCACCACTTTTTTTCAGTACAGATTCTACAGACCCTACTGCAGGGCTCTCCAACTCTGTTCCTGGAGAGCTACAGTTCTGTAGGTTTTTACTCCAACCCAAATCTAGCACACCTGATTCTAATAATTACCTGGTTCATAAACTGAATCAGTTTTGTTACAACTGGGGTTGGAGTGAAAACCTACAGAAGGGTAGCTTTCCAGGAACAGGGTTGGAGAGTCCTACTGAATATTCCCAATCCCACTTTTACATAGTATTTAAACCTTCAAACTGATGCAATGTGTGCTCCCTGTCTGGTCTTGGTCAGTACCCATGCTGTAGCATTCTGGATGTTTTGCAATTGACCAATGGCTTTCTTGGGTAGACCAGACAGGAGAGCATTACAGTAGTCAAGCCTGCTTGTTATAAAAGCATGGAGGACTATCTCTGTATCAGCCTGAGAGAGAAACGACCACACCGTGGGGATGTTCCTCAGGTGGTAAAAAGCAATTTGTCTCATTCATAATGTGAGATTTGAAATTGAGTTCAGAAACTTAAATAACACCTAGATTTTTTACCTGACATTTTATCGTTATAAAGATAATTCAAATGAATTAAAATGTTCGGCCAGATTCTCTCTCTGTGCTTTGGCTGCAACAATAAGTACCTTGGTTATGTCTTGATTTAGCTGGAGGAAGCTGTGAGCCATCCAAGTATTTACATCACTAATACAGTCTAATAATTTATTAGTGGAACTAAAATACTCGACACAGAAATGTAGTTATGTATCGTCTGTGTAGCAGTGAAAATCAATGCTGTGCTTTCTGATAACGCTGCCAAGGGGAACATACTGAACAGTACCGGAACCAAAATCAAATCTTGTGTAACGCTACATGTGATATGTATTTTCTGAGTTATGTTCAACAAGAGTGACAAAAACTCTCCACTGGTTAAATAGGTCCTAAACTAATTTAGAACTGGAGTGGAGAGGCCAATCCACCTCTCCAGTCTGTCCAGAAGGACATCAAGGTCAACAGTGTCGAACGCAGCACTTAAATCCAAGAGTACAAGAACAGAGAGCTGTTTGGCATCTGTGTTTGGCTCGAAGATCATTTACCACTTTAACTAAGGCTGTCTCTGTGCTGTGGTGGGCATAAAAACCAGTTTGGAATAAAAATGAAAAAAAATACAGTTGGCACTTAAAACAATAATTTAGCTGTTTGAAAACCAAATTCTCCAGAATTTTGGTTAAGAATGGGAGGTTGGCTGAAAATTGCAAAGAGCTTAAGAATCTAGATTACTTTTCTTGAGAAGGTGTTTCACCATAGCAGTTCTTAGTGCAATGGGGAAAGTGCCTGTGAATAGGGAGTGATTAACAATAACCTGCACTTCTTCAGATATGCAATTAAAAACTGTTTTGAAGGTGGTCGGGATAGGATCGAGAAGGCAGGTAGAAGGCTTCAGTTGGGGTATCACTTTCGTGAGCATGTCTGTGTCAACCAAGGAAAAGAAATCCATAGTGCCGTAGCGTGGTTGGCTAAGGCACATATCAACACTTCATCAAATCAAATCAAATTTTATTTGTCACACACACATGGTTAGCAGATGTTAATGCGAGTGTAGCGAAATGCTTGTGCTTCTAGTTCCAACAATGCAGTAATAACAAGTAATCTAACTAACAATTCCAAAACTACTGTCTTGTACACAGTGTAAGGGGATAAAGAATATGTACATAAGGATATATGAATGAGTGATGGTACAGAGCAGCATAGGCAAGATACAGTAGATGGTATCGAGTACAATATGTACAAATGAGATGAGTATGTAAACAAAGTGGCATAGTATAAAGTGGCTAGTGATACATGTATTACATAAGGATACCGTCGATGATATAGAGTACAGTATATACGTATGCATATGAGATGAATAATGTAGGGTAAGTAACATTTATATAAGGTAGCATTGTTTAAAGTGGCTAGTGATATATTTACATAATTTCCCATCAATTCCCATTATTAAAGTGGCTGGAGTTGAGTCAGTGTCAGTGTGTTGGCAGCAGCCACTCAGTGTTAGTGGTGGCTGTTTAACAGTCTGATGGCCTTGAGATAGAAGCTGTTTTTCAGTCTCTCGGTCCCAGCTTTGATGCACCTGTACTGACCTCGCCTTCTGGATGATAGCGGGGTGAACAGGCAGTGGCTCGGGTGGTTGATGTCCTTGATGATCTTTATGGCCTTCCTGTGACATCGGGTGGTGTAGGTGTCCTGGAGGGCAGGTAGTTTGCCCCCGGTGATGCGTTGTGCGGACCTCACTACCCTCTGGAGAGCCTTACGGTTGACGGCGGTGCAGTTGCCATACCAGGCGGTGATACAGCCCGCCAGGATGCTCTCGATTGTGCATCTGTAGAAGTTTGTGAGTGCTTTTGGTGACAAGCTGAATTTCTTCAGCCTCCTGAGGTTGAAGAGGCGCTGCTGCGCCTTCTTCACAATGCTTTCTGTGTGAGTGGACCAATTCAGTTTGTCTGTGATGTGTATGCCGAGGAACTTAAAACTTGCTACCCTCTCCACTACTGTTCCATCGATGTGGATAGGGGGGGTGTTCCCTCTGCTGTTTCCTGAAGTCCACAATCATCTCCTTAGTTTTGTTGACGTTGAGTGTGAGGTTATTTTCCTCAGGTCTTGATTGACTGATACCCAGCCTAATGTTTTTTTTGAGATACTTCAAAGTAGCCACCTTTTGCCTTGACAGCTTTGCGCACTCTTGGCATTCTCTCAACCATCTTCACCTGCAACAGTCTTGAAGGAGTTCCCACATATGCTGAGCACTTGTTGGCTGCTTTTCCTTCACTCTGCGGTCAAACTCATCCCAAACCATCTCAATTGGGTTGAGGTCGGGTGATTGTGGAGGCCAAGTCATCTGATGCTGCACTCCATCACTCTCCTTCTTGGTCAAATACCCTTCACACAACCTGGAGGTGTGTTGGGACATTGTCCTGTTGAAAAACAAATTATAGTCCCACTAAGCCCAAACCAGATGGGATGGCGCATTGCTGCAGAATGCTGTGGTCGCCATTCGGATGAAGTGTGCCTTGAATTCAAAATAAATCAGTGTCACCAGCAAAGCACCCCCACACCTCCTCCTCCATGCTTCACAGTGGGAACTACAGATGCGGAGATCATCCGCTCACCTATTCTGCGTCTCACAAAGACACAGCGGTTGGAGAAAAACATCTCAAATTTGGACTCATCTGACCAAAGGACAGATTTCTACCGGTCTAATGTCCATTGCTCGTGTTTCTTGGCCCAAGCTAGTCTCTTCTTATAATAGTATTTTTTTTGCAGCAATTCAACCATGAAGGCCTGATTCACACAGTCTCCTCTAAACAGTTGATGTTGAGATGTGGCTATCTTCTGTGTACCATCTCTACCATGTCACAACACAACTGATTGGCTTAAATGCATTAACTTCTTATGGCTGGGGGCAGTATTGAGTAGCTTGGATGAATAAGGTGCCCAGAGTAAACTGCCTGCTCCTCAGTCCCAGTTGCTAATATGTGCATATTATTATATTTGGATAGAAAACACTGAAGTTTCTAAAACTGTTTGAATTATGTCTGTGAGTATAACATAACTCATATGGCAGGCAAAAACCTGAGAAAAAAATCCAACCAGGAAGTGGGAAATCTGAGGTTGGTCGATTTTCAACTTAGCCCCTATTGAAGATATTGGTCATCTTGCACTTCCATACCTACACTCTTTAGGCTTCAACCGTCTTTAGAAACTTGTTTGAGGCTTCTACTATGAACGGGGGCTGAATGAGAGGGGAATGAGTCAGGTCTGCCAGCAGTCACGCGCTGGTCACGCGCATTCACATGAGAAGTAGCTGCGTTCCTTTGCTTTTCTGAAGACAAAGGAATTCTCCGGTTGGAATATTATTGAAGTTTAATGAAAAACATCCTAAAGATTGATTCTATACATCGTTTGACATGTTTTTACGGACTGTAGCGGAACTTTTTGACTTTTCGTCTGCAACTAGTGACGCGCTTCGTGAGACAGGCCTTCTATGCCATCAAAAGGAACAAAACTCAACATCCCAATTAGGATCTGGCTAAAAAAAGACATAAATCAGTTATCAAACCCATTGCCCTCCATGGTTGTGAGGTCGGGGGTCCACTCACCAACCAATAATTCACAAAAATAGGCCAAACACCCAATTGGGACTTTCTGCAAAAATATACTTTGTGTACAACGCAAAACCCCAAACAATGCATGCAGAGCAGAATTAGGATTATACCGCTAGTTATCAAAATCAAGAAAATAGTTGTTCCATTTCTACAACCACTTAAAAGGAAGTCATGTCCACACGTTCCACCACAAAGCCCTCACCTAGAGAGATGAACCTAGAGAAGAGTCCCCTCAGCCAGCTGGTTCTGGGGCTCTATTCACAAACAGACCACCAGGACAGAAACACATTTAGGGGCCTCCCGAGTGGCGCAGCAGTCTAAGGCAATGCATCGGGATGTCCTTGTCCCATCGTGCTCCAGCGACACCTGTGGCGAGCCGGGTGCATGCACACTGACACGGTCACCAGGTGTAGTGTTTCCTCCGGCACATTGGTACGGCGTTTCCTCCGGCACATTGGTACGGCTGGCTTCTGGGTTAAGCAAGCAGTGTGTCAAGAAGCAGTACGGCTTTGTAGGGTTGTGTTTCGGAGGACGCATGGCTCGAGACCGTCACCTCTCCTGAGTCCGTACGGAAGTTGCAGCGAAGGGACAAGACTAACTACCAATTGAATATCATGAAATAAGGGAGAAAAAGGGCTACAAAAAAATATACATTTTGAAAAACACATTTTAATCCAAAAACAAAAATAAAACATTTCTACCCAGCCAAATGATGAGAAAGCAAAAAGATAACTGGAAAGAATCAACCAAAAAAACAGAGCAAATTGGAACGCTATCTGGCCCTTAATTAAGGGATTAGACCCTTTTCCCCCCAATTTTTGCCTAAAATGACATACCCAAATCTAACTGCCTGTAGCTTAGGCCCTGAAGCAAGGATATGCATATTCTTGGTACCATTTGAAAGGAAACACTTTGAAGTTAATGTAAATGTGAAAGGAATGTAGTAGAATATAACACAGTAGATCTGGTAAAAGATAAAAAGAAAAAACAACTTTTCTTTTCTATTTTTTGTGCCATCTTTGAAATGTAAGAGAAAGGCCATAATGTATTATTCCAGCCAATGTGCAATTTAGATTTTGGCCACTAGATGGCATAAGTGAATGTTGAAAGGTTTAGACTGATCCAATGAACCATTGTATTTCTGTTCAAATTTTGTATCAAGACTTCCCAAATGTGTCTGTTCATAATTGTTCACTCTCCTCAAACAATAGCATGGTATTATTTTACTGTAACAACTACTGTAAATTGAACAGTGGAGTTAGCTTAAATTATTCTTAATCTTTCTGTCAATATCAGATATGTCCATGTCCTGGGAAATGTTCTTGTTACTTACAACCTCATGCTAATCGCATTAGCCTACATTAGCTCAACAGTCCCGTGGAAGGGACACCGATCCCGAATAAATTAACAGATTACACAGCAGCAGAGCACCCGAAATTAAGAAAATTCTTGACTATGTCAACTCCGTGAGCATGGCCTTGCTATTGAGAGGCCGCGATAGGCAGACCTGGCACTCAAGAGAAGACCGGCTATGTGCCCACTGCCCACAAAATGAGGTGGAAACTGAGCTGCACTTCCTAACCGCCTGCCAAATGTATGACCACACTAGAGACATATTTCCCACAGACCCACAAAGAATTTGAAAACAAATCAAACATTGATAAACTCCCATATCCATATACCACAGTGTGCAATCACAGCAGCCAGATTTGTGGCCTGCTGCCATGAGAAAAGGGCAACCAGTGGAGCACAAACATTGTAAATACAACCTATTTTTATTTGTTTATTTTCCCTTTCATACTTCAACTACTTTCACATTGTTACAACACTTTACGTAGCCAATAATATATCATATGAAATGGCTATTCTTTTAAAACTTTTGCGAGTGTAATGTTTACTTATGTTTCTCTTGTTTATTTCCCTTTTGTTTATTGTCTATTCCATTTGCTTTGGCAATGTAAACATGTTTCCCATGCCAATAAAGCCATTTGAATTGAATTGAGAGAAATTGAGATCAAGTCAATTGAAAAACTATAACACTAGTTCAACAATTCAAGTAGGTTTATTTCAGTAGGAAGGATTGTAGGTCAATCAGGACCTAAAATGTATTAACACCAGCTTAGACACACACATTTTCTTTTCTAACCACAAGCACTGTCCAGGACATTTAACAGTTCATGTGGTTTAACAGTTAATGTGGTAGGTCAGAATTCCTGGCCTTACACACACATTCATACACCACATTTAGCTGAAACCATGTTTAAATAAATAAAAGCGAACCAAAGGGACAGAGTATAAAAAGGGCAGAGTGTTTATTGGTTGTCTGGATGAGGCTCGGGTCACATCACTCAGTTCAGAGGTCATAGTGCAAACCTGGGCCACATGACATGGGTGGGTCCTCACCAGGGTCAGGGTACAGGTGGTAGAGGGATGGCACATGGACACACCCCACAGTTCATGGGGCATGGACAGAGCTAAGTGACGTCTTCAACACATCATAAACATCACTCTCCAACTGAGCCATATGGAGTAGAGTAGGTAGATGTCGCCCTAGACAATGATCCAAGGTCAGTTACACATTTTCCCTATGGTTCAAATTAGGATTTGGAGGGAATATGCTTAACTATGGCTACAGGCAACTTCTCCATTCCTACAGCGCACACACGCAACACCACAGCACCCCCCTCCTGTGTAAACCAGTCACCTCAGCTGAACTGTAAAGGAAAATAAAAATGAGAGCTGCAGACAAATCCAAAAAGCAACTTCACTCAGACAGTACACACGGTTGTGCATTTGTACATTGACACAGAAACCTTGTAAATTTTGGTTATAATGTGGAAACCTCACAAACCTTTTTGACATTCAGAAAGTTCTCAGAAACAAAAGGCCCACCCTAACAGATTGTAAAAGCTCAAGGGCACTCCTAACCCTTTACCTATAATAGTTAGTTATGACACTGGTATACATGCAAACATCACTCACGCCCTGTTTGACACGACACTAACATGGGAAAATATCTTTCCTGCATTTCATCTCTCACCCTTTTCATCTTGCATTGAAGCCCTCTATGTCCAGAGGAGAACGAGAAGGTGAGTAGTGATGTGAGAGGAAACAAGAGATGGGAGTGGAAAAGAGGACAACAGAGGGGAAACAGACTGCTTTCGCCTCTGCTGGTCTTCTGTGGGCAGCTTCTGTCCGATTGCGTCGCTGTCCAGCTCCTGCACCCCACCATCTGTACTAGATTCATTCAACTCTCTGTTCATACTCACTCCACATAGAATATGCCATACCACTTCCCACAGAGCTCTACACACTGCTCAACAGTGAGGAAATAACAGCCTAGAGGCTCTGCCTATCTAATCTTAATAAGGTATAATTAAAAAAATATACAAATTAAAAGTTCTACACACTCATACTATTACTTTCCTCTCATCCCTTTGTACCACGAACACTACCCCTCTCATTCCTCTCTTTCTCTGGCTTCCTCATCCACTCGTTTGTGGAGCCCTGCTGGAGCGTAGCTGTTAATGGAGCTGATGCTGTAGATGTGTGTGTGTGGGGTCATGCTGGGATAACTACCAGGAGCTGAGGAGTTGACCCTCTGAAATGAGCCTCTGTAGGTCATTGAAATGGAGTATGTAGAAGTTGCCCATCTTGGATCAGATTACACCAAGCCATTAGGGGGTGAATAAAAGTCTGGCCCTATATATCAGTGGTTAGGGATAAGTTCTACCTACCTACTCCCATTAGCTCAGCCTCTAGAGGACCTAAGAGACAACAGCTGCCACACAAGGCCCATGGGAGATGGAGTCTCTTGCTGCTAGAGTACAGTGTCAGTTTGAGGTGTGAGGAATGTTATGCGAACTTGCTGGACCTCCGATTGTAAGTAGACAATAGACATGTGAACTAAAAGAGACATAAACATAGCTATAGGAACAGATGGGAGATGTAAATCATTGTTACAAGTCAGGACCTAACCTGACTATCAAGTTGAGACAGAGACAGGAGAGAATTAAGCAATACGGCCCGAGGGGGTGTGGTATATGGCCAATATACCACGGCAAAGGACTGTTCTTATGCAAGACGCAACGCGGAGTGCCTGGATACAGTCCTTAGCCGTGGTATATTGGCCATATATCACAAACTCCCAAGGTGCCGTATTGCTATTATAAACTGGTTACCAACGTAACTAGAGCAATACAAATACATGTTTTGTCATACCCATGGTACAGTATACGGTCTGATATACCGCGGCTTTAGCCAAATAAACATTCATCGCTCGAACCACCCAGTTTATAATGTAGGATAAATCACTATTAAAGCTTTAAGTCCTTTCTGAGATGACTAGTATCAGAATATATGTTACTACACCATCCTTCTTCCTTTCCCCAAAAACATATTCATTTAATTTGTTCTAATTGTAACACTTGCTCCCAAATCTGAAATAAAATGTGTTTGGTACATTGGCACACCCCTGTGAAGATGCCAGGAGTATGGACCAGGGGAAAGGTCTAGAGGCTGCCAGGGAACTCTGCCTTAGAGTGTAGTAGGTCTGTACCGTACTCCTATGTGAGAAACTCATAGGTGAGAAAACATTAAAAAACTACAACAATAAAATAAAAAACAAGTAAATAAAAAAAAAGGTATACAATTGTCAGAAAAAGTGAAGAAACCAAAAATAAAATGTAACAGAAATGTAACAGACAATTAAAACAAGCTAGACATTTGCATGTCATCTACAGAGTAATACTGCCAATACATCCAGCACACCAAGGAAACTAAAACACTAAACAAAATCGTTAAAATTAATTCTGAATGGCTCCAGATAGCTTCATGTGTGTGTCTGCAGCAGTGTGTGCGTGTGTGTAGCAGTCTGTGTGTATAAAACACACACTCAAGAGTTGTGAAGCAGGTTAGCTCAGGACCTGAATCTCCCACTCATGTTAAAGCAACAACAAAACAAGAAGTTGAGAAAATCATTTGTCTGGTGTTGAAGAGATACTTGGGGATTTTGGCAATGAGGGCCTTTTAACCACTTCCCATTTATATGTCTCTGTCTATCTGTTAGCATGCTAGTAGATATCAATAGACTTCCAGCCATTGCGCTAACACTAGTTAGCATCGTCTCGCAAAACTACCTCCAACTTCTTTCATACTGGACACAGAGACATACAAATGGTTTCCATGAGTTCATCGGACTCTGGGGAAGTGGATAAAATGGCCTCATTGCCAAAATCCCCAAGTATCCCTTCAACACTCCCCCATCTTTCACTCTGCTCTATCGTTCACCTTTTCACAGTTTCAAGTCTTTAGTGTTAATGTGTGTGTGTGTTCTGGGGAATCTAGAGCCTTAACAAGTGGACAGAGCACAGACGGCTGTCCAGAGAGTAACCCAAAAGCCTATTTCTAAAAGAGATATAACTGGGTCCATAACAGTGGAATAGAGGAAAGCTTAGACACTGGGTTTATGGTATCGGTGATGTGACCTAGCATACGCGCTCACATACATAGACCCGAGAAGGGGAGGCTCTGGAATATAAAACAGTTGGAGACATTCAGGACGTGTGTGTGGGAGTAGATTCTGCTGGAATAGATTGAGAATCAGAGCCCTTCATGTTCACAATGCTGCAATCACACGCTCACTCCCCCTTGTCCGAGTGTGTGTGCTTGTGTGTACATTTGTGCATTTGTGAATGAGCGAAAAGTGTCAGTTTTGTGAGCCCAACTCATGTCAAGTGTGTAAAGACACCATTGGGGTCTTGTGTGTGTGTGAGTCAAAGTGTGATAAAGAAAAGTGTTTAAAATCCCATTCCATTGGCTTAGTCCAGTGTTGTTTGTGAGTGTGTTGTTGTGTAAGTCCTGCCCTACAAAGTGCAGACTGTCTTCCACCAGACCACGCTGTGTCAAGAAGACGGGGAGTGATGAAGGATAAATAATGTCCATCCATCCCAAGAAAGAGGAGAGGAGACATCCCATAGTTCCACGAGGTTGATAGTCCACTGGAAAAGAGACAGAGACAACAAGAAAGGAGAAGTGGTGTAGTTCCCCATTCAGTAATCTACGCAGCCAAATTAACCACTGCTTCAACACACTCATACACACACACGGCTCCTTAAGTTAAGGCAGTGGTGGCAGTGGGGGGGTTGCCGTGGGGCTGGGGTCAGGGTGTATAGGTCAGGGGTCATGGCAGTGAAAGCTCCTGCTGCTAAGTCACTAACCCTCCTTCTCATCTCCTCCCCTATTCCTTTCTTTTCTCTCTCTCTATCGTTCTGTCCTCTACAGCAGCAATCATTCAAAGGACATCAAATTGGCTGGGACCTGGAGAGAGAGAGAGAGAAAAGTGTGAGGGCTGGTTGGTGTGGGTATATGTGTGGGTGAGTGTGTGTATGTGTGTCTGTTACCTGTTGTCTGTTGCTCTGGCAGGCAGCACTGAGGTGTTTGAACCACAGCAGGGCGTTCATTTTGTTCCCTGCCTGGTACTTATAGGTGTTACCTAGGAAACACAGAAATACACGGTCACAAGATGTCACTGTAGCAGAGAACTGGGATTCAGTCTCACATCTCCATCTGTGTACAGCAGGAGCCATGAAGCTGCCGCAATACAGAACATATGAGAACAGGGACTTAGACTGTGTGTGTGTGTGTGTGTGTGTGATAATATATATATATATATATATATGTGTGTGTGTGTGTGTGTGTGTGTGTGTGTGTGTGTGTGTGTGTAGGGAGAAAAATACAGACGGTCAGATATGACAGGCATGCAGTACACATAGCAGACAGGGATACTGCTGGATCAGACAGACAGGAACCTGTGTGTGTTTGTCGGTACACACGTGTTTATTCATGTGATCACATCTGCATACAATATGGGTGTATAGTGCATGTGAGAGAGAGTATGTATGGGGTGTGTTGAGGATTTACACCAAGGACATCCAGATCATCTGAGGAATGGAGATAAGTAGTTTGGCTGAACATTCATGTCTGTATGTGATTGGCTGAATAACTGTCAAACAGTCACAGTCTCACCATGTTCAGAGTCTGTGAGCAGGAAGATGTCGGGATGTTCAGGGTCGTCTGCCATGATGGCCATTAACCCCACGACACACACGCTCTTACTGCTAGATGACTTGAACTGATGAGAAGAGGAGAGAGGGAAGAGAAGAGGAGAGAGGGAGGAGAAGAGGAGAGAGGGAGGAGAAGAGGAGAGAGGGAGGAGAAGAGGGAGAAGACGAGAGAGGGAAAAGAAGAGAAGGAAAAGAAGAGAAGGAGAGAAGAAGAGAAGGGAGGGGGAGAAGAGAAGAGAGGGAGGAGAAGAGAAGGGAGAGGGAGAAGAAGAATATAAGGGAGGGGAAGAGAAGGGAGAGGGAGGAGAGAAGAGGAAGAAGAAGAGAAGAGAAGGGGGAAGAAGGGAGGGGAGGAGAAGAGAAGGGAGGGGAGGAGAAGAGAAGGGAGGGGAGGAGAAGGTAGGGGAGGAGAAGGGAGGGGAGGAGAAGGGAGGGGAGGAGAAGGGAGGGGAGAGGGAGAAGAGGAGAGAAGGGATGGGAGGGGAGAAGAGAAGGGAGAGGGAGAATGAGAGAAGGGAGAGGGAGGAGGAGAGAAGAGAAGAAGAGAAGAGAGAAGAAGAGGAGAAGAAGGGAGAAGAAGAGAAGAGGGGAGGAGAAGAGAAGGGAGAGGGAGAGAAGAGAGAGGGAGAAGAAGAGAAAGAGAAGGGAGAGGGAGGAGAGACGAGAGGGAGAAGAAGAGAAACGAGAGGGAGAAGAAGAGAAACGAGAGGGAGAAGAGAAGGGAGAGGGAGGAGAAGGGAGAGGGAAAAGAAAAGAGGAGATAAGAAAAGGGAGAGGGAGGAGAAGAGAAGAGAGGGAGAATAAGAAAAGAGAGAAGAAGAGGAGAAGAGAGGGGAGGAGAAGAGAAGGGAGAGGGAGAGAAGAGAGAGGGAGAAGAAGAGAGGAGAAGATAAGAAAAGGGAGAAGGAGAAGAAGAGAAGAGAGGGAGAATAAGAAAAGAAGGAGAAGGGAGAGGGAGAAGAGATGAGAGGGAGGAGAAGAGAGGGAGAAGAAGAGAAGGAGAAGGGAGGGAGAAGAAGAGAAGGAGAAGGGAGGGAAAAGAAGAGAAGAAGATAGGGAGAAGAGAAGAGAGAAGAAGGGAAGAGAGAGGGAGAAGAAAAGAGAGGGAAGAAAAGGAGAGAAGAGAGCATTCTGATATTATTGCTGATTCTTATAGTCCTATACAAGTGTTCTTTCTGAAACCTAAGACACTACAGAAAAAAATAAAATTTGTGAGAGTTTGAAAACAGTTGTCTGCAGACTGCACTCAGTTTGTAGATGGCACTGTATGTGTGTGTTTCCCTGCCACGAGGTTCCCATTACCCTGCGAGTGACACAGAGGACTAGGATTATATCCTTGGTCTCATTATCCAATGAGTGCTACCAGATGCTGCTCCACTCTTAAAATCCCTCCATCCCCTCCCACTGCGCTAGCCCCAAGACCCATGACATCCCTCCATCCCCTCCCACTGCGCTAGCCCCTAGACAACATCCCTCCATCCCCTCCCACTGTGCTAGCCCTTAGCCCCATGACAACATCCCCACCCACTGCGCTAGCCCCAAGACCCATAACAACATCCCCTCCCACTGCGCTAACCCCTAGACCCATGACAACATCCCCTCCCACTGCTCTAGCCCCTAGACCCATGACAACATCCCCTCCCACTGCTCTAGCCCCTAGACCCATGACAACATCCCCTCCCACTGCGCTAACCCCTAGACCCATGACAACATCCCCTCCCACTGCTCTAGCCCCTAGACCCATGACAACATGCCCTCCCACTGCGCTAGCCCCTAGACAACATCCCTCCATCCCCTCCCACTGCTCTAGCCCCTAGACCCATGACAACATCCCCTCCCACTGCGCTAGCCCCTAGACAACATCCCTCCATCCCCTCCCACTGCTCTAGCCCTTAGCCCCATGACAACATCCCCACCCACTGCGCTAGCCCCAAGACCCATAACAACATCCCCTCCCACTTCGCTAACCCCTAGACCCATGACAACATCCCCTCCCACTTCTCTAGCCCCTAGACCCATGACAACATCCCCTCCCACTGCTCTAGCCCCTAGACCCATGACAACATCCCCTCCCACTGCGCTAACCCCTAGACCCATGACAACATCCCCTACCACTGCACTAGCCCCTAGACCCATGACAACATGCCCTCCCACTGCTCTAGCCCCTAGACCCATGACAACATCCCCTCCCAATGCTCTAGCCCCTAGACCCATGACAACATCCCCACCCACTGCGCTAGCCCCTAGACCCATGACAACATCCCCTCCCACTGCGCTAGCCCCTAGACCCATGACAACATCCCCTCCCACTGCGCTAGCCCCTAGACCCATGACAACATCCCCTCCCACTGCTCTAGCCCCTAGACCCATGACAACATGCCCTCCCACTGCTCTAGCCCCTAGACCCATGACAACATCCCCTCCCACTGCTCTAGCCCCTAGACCCATGACAACATCCACACCCACTGCTCTAGCCCCTAGACAACATCCCATCCCACTGCGCTAGCCCCTAGACCCATGACAACATCCCCTCCAACTTCTCTAGCCCCTAGACCCATGACAACATCCCCTCCCACTGCGCTAACCCCTAGACCCATGACAACATCCCCTACCACTGCGCTAGCCCCTAGACCCATGACAACATGCCCTCCCACTGCTCTAGCCCCTAGACCCATGACAACATCCCCTCCCAATGCTCTAGCCCCTAGACCCATGACAACATCCCCTCCCACTGCGCTAGCCCCTAGACCCATGACAACATCCCCTCCCACTGCGCTAGCCCCTAGACCCATGACAACATCCCCTCCCACTGCTCTAGCCCCTAGACCCATGACAACATGCCCTCCCACTGCTCTAGCCCCTAGACCCATGACAACATCCCCTCCCACTGCTCTAGCCCCTAGACCCATGACAACATCCCCACCCACTGCTCTAGCCCCTAGACAACATCCCATCCCACTGCGCTAGCCCCTAGACCCATGACAACATCCCCTCCCACTACTCTAGCCCCTTGACCCATAACAACATCCCCTCCCACTGCTCTAGCCCCTAGACCCATGACAACATCCCCTCCCACTGCGCTAGCCCCATGACAACATCCCCTCCCACTGCGCTAGCCCCTAGACCCATGACAACATCCCCTCCCACTGCTCTAGCCCCTAGACCCATGACAACATCCCCTCCCACTGCGCTAGCCCCTAGACCCATGACAACATCCCCTCCCACTGCGCTAGCCCCTAGACCCATGACAACATCCCCTCCCACTGCGCTAGCCCCTAGACCCATGACAACATCCCCTCCCACTGCGCTAGCCCCTAGACCCATGACAACATCCCCACCCACTGCACTAGCCCCTAGACCCATGACAACATCCCCTCCCACTGCTCTAGCCCCTAGACCCATGACAACATCCCCTCCCACTGTGCTAGCCCCTAGACCCATGACAACATGCCCACCCACTGCACTAGCCCCTAGACCCATGACAACATCCCCTCCCACTGCGCTAGCCCCATGACAACATGCCCACCCACTGCTCTAGCCCCTAGACCCATGACAACATCCCCTCCCACTGCGCTAGCCCCATGACAACATCCCCTCCCACTGCGCTAGCCCCTAGACCCATGACAACATCCCCTCCCACTGCTCTAGCCCCTAGACCCATGACAACATCCCCTCCCACTGCGCTAGCCCCTAGACCCATGACAACATCCCCTCCCACTGCGCTAGCCCCTAGACCCATGACAACATCCCCTCCCACTGCGCTAGCCCCTAGACCCATGACAACATCCCCTCCCACTGCGCTAGCCCCTAGACCCATGACAACATCCCCACCCACTGCACTAGCCCCTAGACCCATGACAACATCCCCTCCCACTGCACTAGCCCCTAGACCCATGACAACATCCCCTCCCACTGCGCTAGCCCCATGACAACATCCCCTCCCACTGCGCTAGCCCCATGACAACATCCCCTCCCACTGCGCTAGCCCCATGACAACATCCCCTCCCACTGCACTAGCCCCTAGACCCATGACAACATCCCCTCCCACTGCTCTAGCCCCATGACAACATCCCCTCCCACTGCTCTAGCCCCTAGACCCATGACAACATCCCCTCCCACTGCGCTAGCCCCATGACAACATCCCCTCCCACTGCGCTAGCCCCATGACAACATCCCCTCCCACTGCGCTAGCCCCTAGACCCATGACAACATCCCCTCCCACTGCGCTAGCCCCATGACAACATCCCCTCCCACTGCACTAGCCCCTAGACCCATGACAACATCCCCTCCCACTGCACTAGCCCCTAGACCCATGACAACATCCCCACCCACTGCACTAGCCCCTAGACCCATGACAACATCCCCTCCCACTGCACTAGCCCCTAGACCCATGACAACATCCCCTCCCACTGCGCTAGCCCCTAGACCCATGACAACATCCCCTCCCACTGCGCTAGCCCCATGACAACATCCCCTCCCACTGCGCTAGCCCCTAGACCCATGACAACATCCCCTCCCACTACTCTAGCCCCTTGACCCATAACAACATCCCTCCATCAGGCGCTCCACTAGTTTTTCCTTCCTCTCGCTCTCTCCTTCCTCTGAGCTCCTGTGTAGTTTCAAATCTGCTATGCGAGTACTGTTCCCCTGTCAAACTGATACTGTCCACACACACCTTCTCACTCCCTCCCGCTTTCCCTTTGCTGGCTGGATTTATCACACTGGAACAATGAGGCAGCAACAGCCAGGTCTGGAGACCCAGAGAGTGTGGAAGGGGATGGTATGAGGGAGGGAGACTGGATGATGGAGGGAGGGAGGTGTAGAGTGGGATGGCTGAGAGAGACTTACATGCTTTCTCTCTGTGGCCTTTAGGGACTTGGCAGGGTAGAAGTAGAGCTGAGTTCCACACAGAGCCACCCAGAACTTGGTCCACGACGCTACCTATACACACAGTCAGAGGTCAGGGTTTATAGGTCATACGCAATAGTCACTTACACAAGTCTATCAATACAATACAACTTTAAAGATACTCCTAATACATACAAGTAGTTTCAGGGCAACATACAGTACACATAAATCAATAGGATATGCTTATAACAGTAGTCCATTATTGAAGACCGAGTTTAGGCTACTACATAGACCAGTACAGACGCAAATATAAATAGATGTTATAGTGGAAATCTGTGAGTTATGTTGACTACAGATATAATTCTGTTGCCGCTTGTTTGCTTCAGCAGAGAGACAGGGACAAAGAAGTAAATATGGAGCGAGTGAGATGTAGAGCAACACAAAGACGACGGGACGGAGAGAGAGAGTATGAGGTTTTTCCAGGCCTGGTTGGTTGGAGAATAAAAGATCTGCTCTAAACGAGACCTGCTGAGAGGAAACACAGGCTCACAGAGTAATAAAAGACTAATGGAGTGTGGCTCTGACTGTGCGTGTGTTGCGTGCATATGCAAAAGAAAGACAGAAAGAGGGAATCATACAGAGGCCGAGAAGTTGTTATATCAAAGAAAACAGGTCTTATGTCACCTACTGTAAACCTTATGCTACCCTTACGTAGCCTTATGTCAGCTCTGCCAGCCTCAGGCATATAACCATGTCCAGATGAGTTTCCATCCCAGAGCGACAGCAGAGAGAAGCTCATTAAATACAAATAACAGTCAGGATGACAGCAATAGATGAGACAGCTGAGATACAGCAGGGAGAGAGGGAAGCGAAAGAGAGCAGGAGGAATGCAGCGAAAGAGCACGGAGAACAGGGGTACCACAGTGAAAGGGCAGAGAAACAGAAGAGAGGGAGAAAGAGAAAAGGGAGCTGGTGGTTTGAATGTATGTATTAGTCTCTGAGGTGTACTGTTTTGCTTAGTCTTGAGAGTGTTTCTACAGCACTGCTGGGCTCTCACCATCAACAGACATCTACAGGGACAACCCTGACAAAACAGATGGCTGGCTGTGTGTGTGTGTGTGCATGTATATGTCCTTCTCTGTCTGTACAGTACACGTGTTGGTGTTCCTTCTGTAAATACAATATGTTCTGTGTGTGTGGTAGTGTATGTTCTCACCGTGGGTTTCTTGCCCTCCTTGAGGACAGTCTTGCGTCGTAGGACTCCCTGTACGGTGACGGCTCCAGGGTACAGGTGCACCGCTAACTCCTCAGACTCTGCCGAGCTACAGCAGAACACAGCAGGGTTACAACACACACACAGAAACACAAACAGGCGCACACTCCGTGACAAGGACATAAACAGACATGCACTCACAGAAATACGAAAAGCACTTTGTCTGAAGTATGGCCAGTCGGAATCTGTAGGGAAGTTTCCTCATTAATCAATATCTGAACTGACCTATCTGCAAATTCAATCAACTGTGTAGCAGCAGTATTTGGTTTGCTTTGAATCAATTCCACAGATGCATTTTCCTTTCAATATATTCCTGGAAGGTTCCAGTGCAGAGTCTGTCTGGCTGTGATCACAGAGAGTAAGAAGAGGGCAGCCAGTGGGAGCAAGAAGGAAACCAGTGAAGCATTAGAGAGAAGAGAACACAATCCATCATAACTGTATGGAGCTAGAATAGAAGTGTATAGCAGGTCATCCCTGACTGACAGAGCAGAGCTCCCAGCAGTATGACACTGGGAACTTACTAGAACATTCTGAATCTGTCACCTCTAACAAAACCTGCAGGGTCCACATAATGATTCATTGACGATCCCATATCAATGTTTGAACAGTAAACAAGTCATTAAAATGTATGTGAGATATGCCATACAGGGAGAGCAAGAGTGTTGCTAAAATGGTCTGGTTTAACGGAGAATCACCCAGAGGCCCACCACCTGATTATACCACACACACACACACACACACGTTATGATCTTCTATCCTCGTGGGAACCTAAAATTAATTCCCAATCAAAATCCTATTTTCCCTAACCCCTAAGCCTAAAATAGTGTTTGTCCTCATGGGGACGTGATAAATGTCCCCACAAGGGAGAATTTCCCTTGTTTTACTATACTTGTTGGGACTTAGAAGATAGAAGAACCAATTCCCCCCCCCCCCCCCCCAACACACACACACACACTGGCCCTAGGCAGAGATAGGAGCTGTGGGATATGGGGGCAGCAGATGGCAGGGTGGAGAGATGGTTGAGAGGGTGTATAGGAGGAGTAGGGGCGCAATGTGTGTGTGTACCTGCTGGGCCTCAGGCCTCCTCTGTAGGGGATTCTGGCCACGCGGGTCACAGGCCCCAGAGAGTGATAGAACCGAGTCCTGTTCAGGGTGGGACAGGCACAGGGTGGAGGCACGGAACACTGTTAAGGTTGGGTTCTCTCAGCTTGGCTCATTGTAAAGGTTCAGATTAATGTTAAGGTTGTAAAGGTTAAGGTTGTTGTCGTTTTGGCAAAGCGTCAGGGTTGGGTTCAGGACGGTTGTGCTGGTACAGATCAACGGACGGTGGGACATAAGGGCTTCTGTGACCTGTTACTGTGTTTGAACCTCAATACGTCAAGACTGTGTTCGCCCACTGAGCTGAAGCATAGGCATTACCAAAAAACTTCTGTCACACTAGCATGGAGCCGGTGAGAGAGACTAGGAGAGAGCGGCTCAGAAGGCAGCAAGTGCTGCTTGCCTGTAGGCTAAGCTTTGGTCAAAGACCTTCACACATCGTGTGTGTGTGTGTCTGTACAGATTGTTACCTCTCAAAGGCTGGCCAGGACATCTCCTCGCTGAGCTCTGAACCTTCACTGCTCCCTGCAGACAGACAGAGACGTGTTACTGTCAAAGTCAACAGACAGGAATGATGTTAAAGGTAATTATGATGCAACTATGGTGGTGATATGATAGGAGTTACAATTATCATCCTGAATATTAAGGCTATACGCACTACATGTTACACACGCAACCATGCAAATTGTCTGGGTTATTATTTATTTGGACATCACACATTATAGTCTTACTCTTATCCAGACATCATACACACTCACTAAAATCACATCCAATATCATACACAACCTACTCAGATTTACCACACACATAATATCTTGACTCAATTTTCTAACATCTGTGGCATTGGCTCACAGGCAAACAGGCAAGGGAATAAAACGAATAAAGCTAGAACCTGTTTCTTGAATTGTAAATATCAAACATTTGAAATCTCTAATTTTGACTGTCATAATACCTCATGGCAGTAACTTTACAAGTGCTAATTATGGCCGATTTAGACTGAGAATAGTATCTAGTTATGGTAAGGAGGGAATAAGCATAGCCAGTTATAATTGTACCAGTTTAGCAGATTATAAATAAGATTGTCAGTCTTTACATGGCTAAAAGAAAAGGAATATAACATATTGTTTACAGGAAACTCACTCTACATCCTTAGATGAAATTGTTTGGAAAAAGGAATGGGGTTGGTGAAATAATTTTCTGTCATGTACAAAGGAACTCAAAAGGTGTGATGATATTAATTAACAAAAATGTTATACCAATTTATTGAATTTACAGGCAACAAATGATCATGATGGGAGACTATAACAGTGTTAAGTAATGGACCGTGAAGGAAGTCACCACCGTGCTCGTTAAAAGCTTCTTCAGGACAGGAGTCCCATCAACGGGACAGAAGTCCCATCAACGGGACAGGAGTCCCATCAACGGGACAGGAGTCCCATCAACGGGACAGGAGTCCCATCAACGGGACAGGAGTCCCATCAACGGGACAGTTGTACTACATGCAGTGCGTTATGTCAAAATCGCAGGTTTTAGAGAAACAACAAATGTCGGTACATATCTTATATCGGCTGAAAGCTTAAATTCTTGTTAAAGAGCTCTAGGGGCGCTATTTCATTTTTGGATAAAAAACGTTCCCGTTTTAAGCGCGATATTTTGTCACGAAAAGATGCTCGACTATGCACACATACTTGACAGTTTTGGAAAGAAAACACTCTGAAGTTTCAGAATCTGCAAAGATTTTGTCTGTAAGTGCCCCAGAACTCATTCTACAGGCGAAACCAAGATGATGCATCACCCAGGAATTAGCAGAATTTCTGAAGCTCTGTTTTCCATTCTCTCCTTATATGGCTGTGATTGCGCAACGAATGAGCCTACACTTTCTGTCGTTCGCCCAAGGTCTTAGCAGCATTGTGACGTATTTGTAGGCATATCATTGGAAGATTGACCATAAGAGACTACATTTTCCAAGTGTCCGCCTGGTGTCCTGCGTCGAATTCGGTGCGCAATTGCCAGCTGCTTCCACTTTACCATTTGATTCAGGGGAGAAAGCATGTGTCCAAGAACGATGTATCAATGAAGAGATATGTGAAAAACACCTTGATGATTGATTCTAAACAACGTTTGCCATGTTTTCAGTCGATATTATGGAGTTAATTTGGAAAAAAGTTTGCGTTTTGAGGACTGAATTTATGGATTTTTTTTGGTAGCCAAATGTGATGTATAAAACGGAGCTATTTCTAATACACAAGGAATCTTTTTGGAAAAACTGAGCATCTGCTATCTAACTGAGAGTATCCTCATTGAAAACATCAGAAGTTCTTCAAAGGTAAATGATTTTATTTGAAGGCTTTTATGTTTTTGTTAATGTTGCGTGCTGGATGCTAACGCTAATGCTAACGCTAAATGCTAACGCGAAATGCTAACTCTAGCTAGCTACTTTTACACAAATTATTGTTTTCCTATGGTTGAGAAGCATATTTTGAAAATCTGAGATGACAGTGTTGTTTACAAAAGGCTAAGCTTGAGAGATGGCATATTTATTTCATTTCATTTGCGATTTTCATAAATAGTTAACGTTGTGTTATGCTAATGAGCTTGCTGATAGATTTACACAATCCTGGATACAGGGGTTTTTTCATAGCTAAACGTGACGCAGAAAACGGAGCGATTTGTCCTAAACAAATAATCTTTCAGGAAAAACTGAACATTTGCTATCTGAGAGTCTCCTCATTGAAAACATCTGAAGTTCTTCAAAGGTAAATGATTTTTTTGAATGCTTTTCTGTTTTTTTGTGTAAATGTTGCCAGCTGAATGCTAATGCTAAATGCTACGTTAGCCATCAATACTGTTACACAAATGCTTGTTTTGCAATGGTTGAGAAGCATATTTTGAAAATCTGAGATGACAGTGTTGTTAACAAAAGGCTAAGCTTGAGAGCTAGCATATTTATTTCATTTCATTTGCGATTTTCATGAATAGTTAACGTTGCGTTATGGTAATGAGCTTGAGTCTGTATTCACGAACCCGGATCCGGGATGGGGAGATCAGAAAGGTTAATATAACTGCACTGTCCAATTTACAGTAGCTAGTACTGTGAAAAAATGCCATGCTATTGTTTGAGGAGAGCTCCTAACAACAAAAGTTTTCACCACAATGTTTGATAAATTCACCTCTGTGAAATGTGTACTTAGATTCTAAAATTTTGCTCTGATTTATCATCCGAAGGGGTGCCAGAGATAAGTGTCGTTTTGTTAGATAAAATCCCTTTTCATATCCTAAAGAGGTCCATATAGCATGCACAATCGATTTTGTATTTCCACTCGTTCAGTTTGCAAAGAAAGGAATCTTTGAAAATCTCACCCTAAACGTTGTTTCAACGAGTCAAGTCACGTTCATATCTATTCCTCAGAGATCCTAGAAGGTAACAAGACTTTAATATTTTATTAGGGATGTAGTATATCCTATAGGACACCATATTTGGTCAGAGGGCGATGCCTTCATGGCATGCCGATCACTTGAACGACTATCTTTGTCAAATAAGCACCAATCAGGGTCAAACAAAGCTAGCTAGACGGCCAATGAGCTGGGCTTTACGGAGAGTATCCGGAAACCATGTATATGTCGTAAAATGTAGCAACTAACCTTGTACGACAGCATGCCTTTTCATTTTGGACAAAAATAAGAATATTCAGAGTTATGAAGTTATGAAAACTGGTTGTTTTGCAAATGTTGAACTTATAATATGGCTACTAATACTTGTATACAGATTTGATGATATTCTTGCAGAAAAATGGAATATGAACTAAAATGTCTCCTTCACGATTTGCCCAAATGTACCTTGGGGACTCCACACTAAAAGTCTCGAGTCATACTTCAAGTTAACTGAAACTTTGCACATAAACTGCTGCCATCTTGTGGACACTATCGGAATTACAACCAGAGTGATGGCAATAACTGTGACCTTTCCCTTGCATTTCAAAGATGGTAGTAAAAAAACACTGGTTGTTTTTTTCTTTGTATTTTTTTCTACCAGATCTATTGTGTTATATTCTCCTACATTCAATTCACATTTCCACAAACTTCAAAGTGTTTCCTTTCAAATTGTACCAAGAATATGCATATCTTTGCTTCAGGGCCTGTGCTATAGGCAGTTAGATTTGGGTATGTCATTTAGGTGAAAATTGGAAAAAAGGGGGCTATCCCTAAGGAAATCACAAATATTATGAACACATTAGAAAGAGTGGATATTTGGAGACTAAAAAAACTAAAAAACTTATGAGATATACATGGAGGAGACTAAATTACGCTGGTCGTCTTGACTACTATGTCTCTTTCTCTCTTGCATCAAAGGTTAAAAACATTAATAGGAGACAGAATGCAATTGGATCATCATCTAATTGGCCTTCACATAATTTCCACATGGACAGGGATGTTTAATCTAAGTTTACTGGAGGACAATTTATTTTTAACTAAGAATTGAATTGAACTGAATTTTTTCCAGTTCAATATAGGTTCAGAAAATCCCCTTATTGTTTTGGATACCTTTAAAATGTACCTTCAGAGGTCATTCAATTCAATATTCATCAATAATAAAAAAGCAGTTGCTGGCTAAAGAAACAAGACTAACAAGGGAAATCCACGAACTAATCGTACAGGTAGATAGCAATAAAAACGATACTACAGAGATACAAAATAAGTTAGAGGAAAACAAAAAGAAATGGAGGAACTTATTCAAGAACGATCTAATGTAATCTATTACAAAAATAAAGCAAACTGGAAGGAATATGGAGAAAAATGCACCCAAATTCTTCCTGAATCTCCAACACAAATAATTTGCATAAACTCGTTACTGAAGACAGTCATTTATGATTCTCCAAGGCAGTGATGGCTGCCGTGGGGCTGGGGTCAGGGTGTATAGGTCAGGGGTCATGGCAGTGAAAGCTCCTGCTGCTAAGTCACTAACCCTCCTTTCTTCTCATCTCCTCCCCTATTCCTTTTCCAACCAGCATTGCAGAGCTGGCTACAATTTGAATTTCACCCCCCTAAAAAGATAGAACAAATATTACGGCTGAACTCAAATGTGCTGGTTGATAAAACACTGGTATTTACGGGAAAGATTTTTGAAAAGTGTATTTTGTTTTTAAATTATATTGTAAATTGGAATGGTAGAGTTATGTCTTTCATGGAGTTATCAAAATTATATGGGAAGGTATGCTCAATCCAAGATCACAACTAATTGTACCCCCAAACTGGAGGCGGCGGGTGGAGGTAGGGAACTGGTATTTCTGCCCAATATAAAGGATCAAAACTGGCAGAGGAATAAAAATAGCATATATAGGAATGTATGCCAGTGTCATTTGAGGATCAGGATATTGACAACTGTGCCATACAGATTGCAAAATAGTTGGGAAGAGATTTTTGATGTACCGATTCCATGGTACAGGGTGTACGAGTTGATATCTAAAATTTACGTAAGATTCAAGACTTCATGCTTTTCATCTAAAATGATTATATAGAATTCTTGCCACCAACAAAACTTTGAATATTTGGGGCATACAATCATCGAAGCTCTTCAGATTTGGTTGGGAGGATACAGAATCAATAGACCATTCATTTTGGTATTGCCCTCAGGTAGCCTGTTTTTGGTCTCAGATTCAGGAATGTCTGAAAATGCATAACATAGATCTAAAATTGACCCTAGAAATAGTACCGTTACATGTTGACCAGACCTGACACATCGCGTGCATCGCAAAATAAATGTAGAAATCCATGTTATTCAATTATTGCACCCACACTGCTCGCGAGCGTCTGTGTTGCCAACGGCTAAAATAGAATTCCTTTCTATTTCTGACGCAGATCACGCTGAAAGTCCTGCCTGTCCCATCTCCTCATTAGTTTATAGAAGCAGGTACCCACGTGCCATCTCCTCTTTGGTTATACCCACGTGGGTGATTGAAAGACTAAATGTTTTGCCGGTTGTCGTGGTAAAAGTGTAGATGCCAATCACCATATAAGTTCAAATATGAAAAAGCCTGGAGGGAGGAGAGACGACTAGAAACTATTCGGTTGGCCGTTTTATGTGTGGATTAATTGTCGGAGTAGAAGACCTTGTGCATTTAAGGTAAAATAACAACTCAATGTTTATATCCCAGGACAAATTAGCTAGCAAGTGCAAGTTAACTAGATAAATTGCCATACATGTTTAATGCTTTTCGACCTGTCCCCAAATTAATGTAATTGGTTCAGAATTTGTTTTGATATTTTAACCTGCGTGTCGTGATCGCATTTGGTGTAGTGGGACAAAATACATTTATGCACCATGGCGCACGCATGCAGCCGGTCTGGGTTCCGTGTTAGGAGATCTGGAGAGACCAGGTCAGTCAATTACTAATATACTAATTCTTGTTGTAAAAGTACTTATCTTCAACTCGCAATCTGTGGATTCTATTCGATTAGACAGATTGAAATTCTGTTCAAATTCACAGCATATTTGAAAGATATGGTGCATAGAAATGTAAAGAGGGTGGTCAGCAGAGATGGGTGGGAGGGGCTGAGGGAAGGGATGTGGGATTGGAGACAAGTGGGAGTGGAGTTGAGGGTAACAGAATAATAGAATAGCAGTCAAAATATAAGTTTTAAAAGATTACGTCAAAATAAAACAAAAAGTATGTTTGAATGACACTGAGGGGCAGTGTTGTTTAAGTTAATTCCGTTTTGCCTGAGGCTGATGCTGTGCAGGTGTTTGTACACATGCAATATACACACACCCTCCTTCAAATGCAAACACACACGTAAATAGTGCCATATAGTGGGGCAAAAAGGTATTTAGTCAGCCACCAATTGTGCAAGTTCTCCCACTTAAAAATATGAGAGGCCTGTAATTTTCATTATAGGTACACTTCAACTATGACAGACAAAATCAGAAAAAAAAATCACATTGTAGGATTCTTTATGAATTTATTTGCAAATTATGGTGGAAAATAAGTATTTGGTCACCTACAAACAAGCAAGATTTCTGGCTCTCACAGACCTGTAACAACTTCTTTAAGAGGCTCCTCTGTCCTCCACTCGTTACCTGTATTAATGGCATCTGTTTGAACTTGTTATCAGTATAAAAGACACCTGTCCACAACCTCAAACAGTCACACTCCAAACTCCACTATGGTCAAGAGCAAAGAGCTGTCAAAGGACACCAGAAACAAAATTGTAGACCTGCACCAGGCTGGGAAGACTGATTCTGCAATAGGTAAGCAGCTTGGTTTGAAGAAATCAACTGTGGGAGCAATTATTAGGAAATGGAAGACATACAAGACCACTGATAATCTCCCTCGATCTGGTGCGCCACGCAAGATCTCACCCCGTGGGGTCAAAATTATCACAAGTACGGTGAGCAAAAATCCCAGAACCACACAGTTGGGACCTAGTGAATGACCTGCAGAGAGCTGGGACCAAAGAAACAAAGCATACCATCAGTAACACACTACGCCGCCAGGGACTTAAATCCTGCAGTGCCAGACGTGTCCCCCTGCTTAAGCCAGTACATGTCCAGGCCCGTCTGAAGTTTGCTAGAGAGCATTTGGATGATCCAGAAGAAGATTGGGAGAATGTCATATGGTCAGATGAAACCAAAATATAACTTTTGGCATTTTGAGTGGAAACCTCCTTCCATCAGCAAGGGCATTGAAGATGAAACGTGGCTGGGTCTTTCAGCATGACAATGATCCCAAACACACCGCCAGGGCAACGAAGGAGTGGCTTCGTATGAAGCATTTCAAGGTCCTGGAGTGGCCTAGCCAGTCTCCAGATCTCAACCCCATAGAAAATCTTTGGAGGGTGTTGAAAGTCCGTGTTGCCCAGCAACAGCCCCAAAACATCACTGCTCTAGAGGAGATATGCATGGAGGAATGGGCCAAAATACCAGCAACAGTGTGTGAAAGCCTTGTGAAGACTTGACCTCTGTCATTGCCAACAAAGGGTATATAACAGTATTGAGATAAGTATTTGGTCAATAACAAAAGTTTATTTTCCACCATAATTTGCAAATAAATTCATTAAAAATCCTACAATGTGACTTTCTGGATTTTTCTAATTTTGTCTGTCATAGTTGAAGTGTACCTATGATGAAAATTACAGGCCTCTCTCTTCTTTTTAAGTGGGAGAACTTGCACAATTGGTGGCTGACTAAATACTTTTTTGCCCTACTGTACATGCACTCATACATATTCAGTTGGCCTTGCTGTTATGATTTTGGTTGTCCTTGATTTGATGTCTTGTTGTTTCCTTTGTCTTTTTAAACATCTTTTGTTCATTTTGTTGGTTGTTGGTGCATTGGGGGGTGGGGGGTCTTGGGAATGGAATTATTGTATTTATTTGTTTATTTTTCTCAGTGGGGGGCAAATGTGAGGGCGGGTCTTGGATGGTTGAGGGGCAGATCTTGTGGAACTGAAGGGGGGGGGGGGGGGGGTCTTGGAGGGCTGTTGGGAGACCTGTTGACGTGCCCATGAGCAGGGTTTTGACCCTGGTTGCTTCGGTGTGTCGCTCTGGATGGGAGGCTGTTAGATGACTAATGTGATGTAGTTGTTGAGTTGCTTCACTCAAGGAAATTGTATGTTTAAAATATTCAATAAAACAACAGACAGGAATCAAAACACAGTTGTGTGTCTAACCTAGTGAGATGCCGCTGGAGAGCGTTGAGCTCTCAGCTTGTCCTCTTGCAGGGGTGTGGCTCTCCATGACGCTGTCGTCCAATAGATGACGAGAACCAGCGTTGGGGAACGTAGCGCTCTTAAACTCCACTGTATTCATCTTATGGATAAAACTACAGAGAAACAAAATAACTATTAAAAACATGATAATGAACCAATGCAGTAAAATTGGCAAACCCTCTAAAAAAAGCTCATAGGGGTGATTATGGCATACAATTCAGACGATGATGGGGTAATGGATATTATAGTGAGCTAAAGTGAGTCTGCAGTGTTGAGGTGACTTACTTGTAGCCCAGGCTGTGACACTTTCTGTGTCCGTAGGGGAGGAGGTTCCTAGGGGAGGGGGGCGTGGGAGGGATTTTGGTTCCGTCTGCAATGTGGCCCTTATGGCCACAGAGAGGAGACGTAGAAGCGTCAGGACCTACGAGGTCCTCTCTAGAGGCAGTAGAGCGAGGGGTGCTGGTGGCTGGCTCAATCTTCAACGACAACCTGAACACATGCCACACACCTGAAGCAGACACTAAACACACCTGAAGCAGACACTAAACACACCTGATCATGACCTCCAATAAATGTCACCTTATCAAACTCCATTAATGTAACAGAGCCACTACTCACTTGTAGTTGTCATCCTCCACAAACTTCTGTAGCTCCTCAATGTACCTGACTGAGTTGAGATACTTCTGGACATGAGGCAACACTGGTATATCTACAGAGACAGAGAAATTAGTCTTAGGGTTTGGAGCAGGGAGTGGTGTGTGTGTGTGTGTGTGTGTGTGTGTGTGTGTGTGCACATGTACCATAGGTGCAGGAGCGTTGCAGGTCAGATATTATCCTCAGGATGTTGTTCATGAGGTTGGATCTCTGTTCATTCTCCAGGATGCTGCCAGTAGAGGGATACGCTGAGTCTATATATGTCAGGTCAGACAGATACATCCCTACAGAGAGTGAGAGAGGGGGAAACAGCCTGACTTGTAGACAGTCATGGGTAAACACTATTAAACACAAGAGATGCTAGGTTAAGTAGAATCCTGGAACACTAACACGTACTAGAGTAACAAATGCAATGGCGAAGGTGCATAAAGATGGAGGAATCAGATATGACATCATCGTTTAAGAACTCTGTGGGTAGTGCTAAACAAAGGCATGCAACATGGTTCAATGTGCCAGTAAAACAGCACAATCTAGTTGTTTTTTCAAATTGCCGCCATCTTGGAGCTAGAATTGAGATCGTGTGTAGTGAGCTAACGCCTTTACAAAAAAAGTGTAACGAGAGCCATGTACAATATGGCAAACTTAGCAAACAAGGCATTTGTGGTAAGTACACGGGGGCTGACATCTTTATGTACCTTCGCCATTGTCATGGGAACTAACATCACTTCAACATTTACTTTCTTACAAAAACACACACAAACATGAACGTAAATAGAAACTGCTGACTCAGAGACAAACTCTTGCCCTGCAGACCAACCAATCTTTCCTTCTCTCCCTGCCTCTCCATTTCTCAGACCTCTGTTGTTCCAGCCAACTGAAGACACGGCCCATCTGACCGAGGTATGATTTAAAACAACACCAGGGAGCAGAGGTCATTCCAGACCACATACTGACTAAGCCCTACTCCTTAGTCAACACACACACATTCTGATCACTCACACACACACTCACAATTTAGTGGCAATTTAGTCATTCATATATACACAAACATCAGTGTTGATCGATGGTCTTAACTATACTGTATACAGTGCCTTCACAAAGTATTCACATACCTCGGTTTTCTCCACAGTTGTATAAAATGGATTTAATTCAATTTTTTTGTCAAGGATCTACACAAAACATTCTAAAAGTGGAAGAAAAATCATTTTAAAAATAACATTTTATCTTGATTACCTTGTCAATACATGTTAGAATCACCTTTAGCAGCAATTACAGCTATGAGTCTTTCTGGGTAAGTCTACGAGCTTTGCACAGCTGGATTGTACAATATTTGCACATTATTCTTTTTTAAACTCTTCAAGCTCTGTCAAGTTGGTTGTGGATCATGGCTATACAGTCATGTGTAAGCCTTGCTATAGATTTTCATGCCGGTTTAAGTCAATACTGTATGTCATCTTGGTAAGCAACTCAAGTGGGTTATTGTCCTCAACAGGTTATTGTCCTGTTGAAAGGTGCATGTCTCCCAGTGTGTTGGATATCAGACTAAACCAGGTTTTCCTTTAAGATTTTGGCTGTGCTTAGCTCTATTCTGTTTATTTTTATCCTAAAGACTTCCTAGTCCTTGCCAATAACAAGCATACCCATAACATGATGCAGCCACCACCATGCTTGAAAATATGAATAGTGGTACTCAGTGATGTGTTGTGTTGGATTTGCCCCAAACATAATGCTTTGTATTCAGGACAAAGTTAATTTCATTGCCACAGCTTTACTTTAGTGCCTTATTGCAAACAGGATGCATATATATATATATATTTTTGGTACAGGCTTCCTTCTTTTCACTGTCATTTAGGTTCGTACTGTGGAGTAACTACAATGTTGTTGATCCATCCTCAGTTTCTCCAATCACAGCCATTCAACTCCAGAACTGTTTTAAAGTCAACATTGGCCTCATGGTGAAATACCTGAGCGGGTTCCTTCTTCTCTGGCAACTGAGTTAGGAAGGATGCGGATGCAAGTATCTTTGCAGTGACTGGGTGTATTGATACACCATCCAAAGTGTAATTATTAACTTCACCATGCGTATTTTCTTTCCATCTAAAAATAGGTGCCTTCATTGCGAGGCATTAGGAAAACCTCCCTGGTCTGTGATTGAATATGTATTGCCAGCAGAATTACCACCCTGCATCCCACTGCTGGCTTGCTTCTGAAGCTAAGCAGGGTTGGTCCTGGTTAGGAGACCAGATGTGGTGTTGGAGGGCCAGTAGGAGGCACTCTTTCCTCTGGTCTAAAAAATATTCAATGCCCCAGGGCAGTGATTGGGGACACTGCTCTGTGTAGGGTGCCGTCTTTTGGATGGGACGGATGTCCTGATACTCTGAGGTCATTAAAGATCCCATGGCACTTATTGTAGGGGTGTTAACTCCGGTGTCCTGGCTAAATTCCCAATCTGGCCACCTAATCATTCCCAGCTTACAATTGGCTCATTCATCCCCCTCTTCTCCCCTGGTTGTTGCTGTAAATGAGAATGTGTTCAGTCAACTTACCTGGTAAAATAAATAAATGTGTTTGAAATGTGTAGGGTACAGAGATGAGGTAGTCATTCAAAAATCATGTTAAACACTTATTGCACACAGAGTACATGCCATTTAGGATTTCCATAACAAAGGGGCTGAATACTTACTGACTAGTAAACATTTCTAAAAACATAATTCCACTTGGACGTTATGGTGTGAATACTTTCTGTAGGCACTGTGTAATGACATGCTCTTCACTCCTCTTCTTAGCCCAGCCAACTCCCTCTCTTTCTTGATGTCTCCATCTCCCTGACAGTACTACAGCTCTAAGCTTCTCAGTCTCTCATTACATAAATATTATCATTAGGAGACAAAGGCAGTAGCTGGTTTCCATCTCTGGAAATTGAGATTAATTTACAGCACCATTTAACTGCCTGTCGCTTTCTCCCATCACGCTGTATTCCTACATCCCCCCTCTCCATATATCTGTCATTCTATTCTCCTCTCTACTGCTTTCTATCGCCCTTCTATTTATCTCCCGCACAGCACCACTGAACATAGAGCCGTCATACCATCAAACTCTGATTAGAAGCAGAGAGAGCAGGGGAGGAAAGGAGGGAGATAGGGAAGGAGAGAGAGCGGGAGAGACAACGAAGGCTTAACCGCCATTACTGGTAATTTCATAGTGTGTCAGACGAATGACTACAGTTAGTCATGCAAGAGTGACGTGTGTGGACTCAAATCTAGGACAAGAGTAGGAAGCCGTTACTAAGTCCCAGGGGGAAAAAGGTCTCTCTTCTCCTCTGATCCCCCTCTTCTCATTCCAGTGTTCAATCTGGAAATGTGTGGTGCATGAATAGAACTCCCCATCTGGTGGGTTTAATTATCAACTAGTCTAACACTTTGCATCTCTCTACTTTGTAGAGAGATGCAAAGGAGGCTCCAGGTGTATGGAGAGACCCTCTTCCTCACCTCCCCTATCCCTCCCCCCTCCCTCTTTCTGACATCTCATATGGCTGAGGGAGGGAGGAGGGGGGGGAAACGGGAGGGATAGGGGAGGTGAGGAAGAGGGTCTCTCCATACACCTGGAGCCTCCTTCGCATCTCTCTACAAAGTAGTGTGACCAACAAACACCCACTCGTACTCAGCTGTCTGTATTACATAGTGTCTAAAGGAAGCTGCTGTAAACCCCGAGACAACGACATCAGAGTTACTGTGGCACAGCATGAACCCCATCACTACAGGCTGGGTTAGGAAGTGATGGACGGTGTCTGAATCACACAGAGGGGTATAAGCACAGAGGAGTAAGCCAGACAGAGGCTGGTGAGTTTGGAGTACTAGTGGGATGTGGGTTACTGGGAAGACCTGGACCTGTGTGTGTGTCTGCCCCAAACAAAGAAAGTCAAACTGATTTCTTGAACTCTGAAGTTTCTCCAACTACCTACATCTTTCCTTTAAAAAAAAAAAAACTTTTAGGGGGAGCTTCTTCTGATATCCCCCTCTCTTTTTCTCAGACCAGTGACAGAGGTGGGCTGGGGCATACCAAAAGAGACGGAGAAAAGGAGGTGGAAAAACAGCCTCCCTCCTCCGAACCCTTCTCTCTCCCTCCCTTCCCTCTCCAGCCAATCATTTGTGAAAACCTTGAGGAACCAGAGCTCAGTAAGTAGAAGTAACCGGTAGTTTAGTCAAGGACAGAGAGCTCCAGGTCTAAACCCTAACGCCAGCCTCACTGAGCCCACCGTGAGGGGACTTTGCTGGGCAGCAGGCTTCCAACAGCAAGCTTCTGGATTCTGAAGCTCCTGAAATCTAACCACATGACAGAGGTTAGCACCTGTGTAAGATGGGAGAAGTGTAGATGAGCAGAGCCTGAGGAGGGGACTGAACTGGAGCACCGAGTCTCACTGAGGATTGCTTATCGACACACCTACATCTGCTGAAGGATACGGTCTTACAAACACACACTGAGGTAAAGCAGCTGCATGTCTCAAAGTCTGCCCCCCCCCCTCTCTTTCTCACTCCGTGCATTGTGTTGTGTAGCTATGTGAGCAGCTGGGAGAGCTCTGCTCTGCAGGAGAGGTTAGAACGTTCTGTTAGCAGTTCTTTTCTGGGTGCAGAAGAATCTGGGGAGTTTAGCAACGCTGTTTCTCCAGGGGACTGGTATCTAGATCGGTCTAGCTTTACCTTGAGGCTTATGTACAGCGAGACTCTGTACAGTGAGTGAGAAGGACTCCTCAAACAGAGAGCCTGAGACAGACGGGCTGTATGTGGATGTCAAGGGAAGTAGCTACACACAGGAGCTCAGCAACAGGTAACCTGCTACACTGTAAATGTCCATTCACTGCTACTGGGCCTTTATTGGGATATAGAAACTTTACCTTTCAAGTATCCTGAGTGGTACAGTGGTCTAAGGCACTGCATCACAGTGCTAGAGGCATTACTACAGACCAGGGTTCGATTCCAGGCTGTATCACAACAGGCAATCGGGAGTCCCATAGGGCGTTGTCTGGGTTTTTAAATAAAAATTAGTTCTTAACTGACTAGCCTAGATCAATAAAAAGCATATAGGGAGCAGCAATGAGTCAGTGGACATTTACTGTATTTCACTGGAGTAACTTCCTTCTCTCGGTTGAGCTGTAGTTTTTCCATAATTCTATTGTGTGAGTAAGTGAGAAGGTCAGATGGCGAGATCAGAGATGTGGTGTGTGTGTGTGGACCCTTGTTCCTGTTAAGCTTTGGTTTCCTAATATCCTCTCTGCCTGAGAATGAGAAATGGTTGTTAAATTAACCAGGATAGATTAGGGTTAAATAAATAAGTCAACATAATGAGGTGGTGATACACTCTACAGTGTGTGGCTGAATGTTACTCTCACACGCACGCATTTTGTGACAATCGATAGCGAACGGGGTTGTTTCTGAATGAATAGAAGGTTCCATTCATGGTGTCGTTTGAAGAAAAACACTGATAATACAATATAATTCTACTCTGACCACATCATCCTACAACGCAAACCTCCATCCAGACATCAGATAGAACCCACTTTAAACCTCACACTGACACTCGGGCTTGGAACGTTTATAATATCGGTCTGCTAGCGTTGATATCGCCACTCACAATTAGGTTCAACTGTCTTCACTTATACATGCTCTGATGTCAAGTGAGATCCATGGAAAACTCTCCGCTCACTCTGGATACACATCTGTTAATGCTGTATGACTGGGGACAGGGACGTAAGAGCACAGCAACACAGTTCACATAAGACTGCCTATGTGAACTGGCCTAACAGCTAAAGCAGATCTTAAAAACAAAATGAGGGCAGGCCTAGAAGTTCTGAAAACGTTTTGTGAGGCGGAGGGTTTTTCAACGATCGATAAATCAGAGTAAATCACAGCACTAACTCATCTGACTGACACACAGAGACAGCGGGAGAGATAGAGATACGGGAGAGAGGGGGATGGGGGGGTGTAGAGAAGTGCTTGGCTCCCAGTTCACCTGGAACACGTGTTGAGGGACTTAAACTGGGTCAGCACTCTGGCTACAACAACCCTAACCCATACTTATCAACAATTTTAGGTTGTGGCTTGTGAAGGTCCTGTAGTTAAACTACAGACAGACAGCTAGTGGAGCTGGCTGGCCATAACAGCAGGCATGGGGCCAACCAAAACTATACCTCACAGTGGGGTGCTCCCTGTGCTGCACACCACAGGGGCCACACACGGCCCCAACGAGACCCCTACTGTCTTCCAAACATCACTCTTCCCTACCTCAGTAACAGATACACACAAGCTCATGATTCCCAGCACAAACGAGACTTGACATCCAAGTGTTGGAGACGATTCAAACTTAGACTTTTGAGGAATAGGTGTATTCATATGTGAATCTGAACAACTTAAAACACACTGCGGTCAGCCCACAAACACAACAGGTATTCAAGTTTGCGGCTCTTGCTCTGACCACAAGCGGTTTACCCAGCCACAACACACACTCGTATAACTGAACTTGTGGGGACACACAATTCAGTCCCATTCAAAATCCTATTTTCCCTAACCTTATCCCTAGGCCCTAACCATAAAGGAGCTAAAAAAAAATAGCATTTGAACTTGTGGGGACTAACAAAATGTCCCCAGTTGGTAAATGTTTGTTTACTATTCTTATGGGGACTTCTGGTCCCCACAAGTATAGGTACACACACAGCTTTGTCCTCTGAGCCTGTAATCCATCACTGAAGCTTCCATCCATGAAGCAACATGAAATCTTAAAATCTGTTAATCCCCCCCTGGAAACATTCTTTTGGGGGGACAACCAGCACTTTGATGTGGCCATTTTCAAGTTCCTAGAATGTTTAGAATTCCATATAGTAAGGCATTTGAAAATTCAATAGCAATAGCCAAATCAGAACTACAGTAGGACATTATGCAAATAGGCCATTTGCCACACAGGCCTGCCATCATTCACTTTTAACTGGACTGTGTTTACAGGCAGTTTGGCCTGCCATCATTCACTTTTAACTGGACTGTGTTTACAGGCAGTTTGGCCTGCCATCATTCACTTTTAACTGGACTGTGTTTACAGGCAGTTTGGCCTGCCATCATTCACTTTTAACTGAACTGTGTTTACAGGCAGTAGCAACAGCGCGACTTTAGAGCATTAGAACACATTCGCCAAAAGCCACAAAATACACCTGCATAGACTTCTGTAAATACCTCGGGTGTCCTCCTACATTTAGAAACTTTACAGTCCTATTGGTCAAACAACCATGTAAAAGGTAAGCTCTCTCTCCCTCAGTTGCTTATGCACATCAACAAGATCAACAACTAACACTAGCCAGACCAGAGCGAGATGAGCTAAAATCTAACAAGGGAACCATACATAAACCCTCCCACACTTTTTCAGCTAGTTGTCCGTCAAAATTGCACTGATAAATGGAAGGGAATAGTAGCCGCTCGTCCTTCTGCAGCTTGCCTTCCAAAGCATGCTTGTCTCAACCTACGTTTTGACAACTGAATGGGAACTTGCAAACCTGCCAATTTGATCGATGCCAAATACTGTGGATAACAGTTGTTCAAGTTCAGCATTAGCAAGCAAAGTGATTCACATTTCTTGCTTGCTAACCAAAATGACAACTGAATCTCTAGCTGTAGCCACCTACAAAGCCGCAAGGGGAAAAAGTTGGTCACTCACCCACTTCTCCAATGACATCCCCCCAGCAGCTAGCTAGCTATTGGGAGGATGTCTAGCAAGCATTAGTTGATCTTGCTGATGTGCATAAGCAACTGAGGGCAAGATAACCTACCTTTTCATGGCTGTTTGATCAATAGGACTGTAGCTAGCTAACTAACGTTAGCTATTTAGCTATCTAAAAACGTGGAGTCAATCAGCAGACGGGCCATATTGAAAAAAACTAAGAGTTTGCGTGCCAGACATAGCCAATTCGTTTTTACAAAAAAAAACATGCAAGTAAGACCCAAACTGGCTATTGTTTTATTAGAAAAAAGATCCCTTTATAATGTCCTCTACTGTATATAGCATTAACATATTAAAACAAAAAAGAGAAATAAAATGTGTCCATGCTTGCTGCGATGCTAACCAAACAGGATTTATTGCAAATAACAAAAACCTAGCTATAGGTTGTAGTAACATTTAAACTTATTTTACATTTTTTTTGCGCTGCATGGCTCACCGGTGTGGTTGAATGCAGCATCGCTGTATGGTGCACTCAAAACGTATTGTAGTTGAGTAGCCAGACTAAGCTACTGCTCAAATGTTGCTGTGATAGGACTACATTTTCTCCTTTGCATGGTGTTTTGTTACAGGTTTTGTTTTTTGGTTATTCGTCAAGCTTTAAAAACCGAAGCCAGACTTCAACATTTTGGTAGCCTTGCAAGACTGTGGCATGTTTCTGTACACTTTCCCTCCCCTGCAGGCAGCAAACGGGACACGAAAGCAGCGCAATTGAAGTTTAATTCACCGATGCTAGTGCATCAGGTTGTAATTTCATTAAGTAGAAGACTCAACTGTTGAGTCATTTATGCCGGCACGCCCGGTGTTCGACATGTGCGCTAGCCTATTAGCTCCGTTATGACTGATTTGTGGTCATTGCTCTTTCTAGTTTGATTGTATTGACATTCCCAGCTTTAGTTACAGGTGTCCGTTTTTGTTTCAAAATATTGAGTCACTGGAACAGTGTGCAGGCAGCAAACAATGTACCATGCCAGCTGTGATTTACAGCCTGATAGTCATATTTTTTGACTACCAAGAAATGTATTGATGAATTATATTAATCATGCACTGAACTGCATCCATCTATTCGGCCAAAAATACTTTACTGTACGTCAAGGCATTTTCGGTCAAATATAACTTAATTTTAAACAATATAATTATAAACTGGGAATTTTATATTTTTGACTGATATGATGATTGTTTCATATCTGCAGCTCCACTTTAAAACACTATTAACTACAATAAAACACTCCATAACTATCAGTTACCTGCACCAGTGGAAAGAACATATGCTTGAGGAGAGGAAGGTGATATACTGTAGCAGACGAAAAGAGCTCATTCAAAGATCTGTTAAAATGTTAAGGGAGAATCAAACAGGGGAGATGAGTGTGTGGAGTCAAAACTACTCTGGTAGGAAAGGAGAGAGAAGGAGCAAAGGAGTTAGAGAAAAGACAGTGGGAGACAGACGCAAGACACAGGCACACACAAACCAAGAGTCAGAGGACACTGTGTGTGTGTGGGATGGAGAGAGTAAGGGAAGCCTTGTAGACACAAACATGTCTCACTGTGTGTGAGACTTCCTTGGGCTTATGACACACAAAGAGTGATTGATTTTGGGGTGGGGTGGGGTGAAGGCAGAGTGGGGCCACACCCTACTATGCTGAGACTCCCACATTTGAAACTGAAACTCAACTAGGGTTCCAGTCCTCACACACACACCAATTCCTCCTTTGGCCGCCTTTCCTTCCAGTTCTCTGCTGCCAATGACTGGAACGAACTGCAAAAATCACTGAAGCTGGAGACCCATATCTCCCTCACTAGCTTTAAGCACCAGCTGTCAGAGCAGCTCACAGATCACTGCACATAGCCCATCTGTAAACAGCCCATCCAACTACCTCATCCCCATACTGCATGTATTTATTTATTTTGCTCTTTTGCACCCCAGTATCTCTACTTGCACATCTACCATTCCCGTGTCGTAATTGCTATATTGTAAATACTTCGCCACCATGGCCTATTTATTGCCTTACCTCCCTAATCTTACCTCATTTGCACTCACTGATATAGATATATATATATATATATATATATATATATATATTTATTTGCTGTATTATTGACGGAATGTTTGTTTATTCCATGTGTAACTGTGTTGTTGTTTGTGTCGAACTGCTGTGCTTTATCTTGGCCAGGTCGCAGTTGTAAATGAGAACTTGTTCTCAACTAGCCTACCTGGTTAAATAAAGGTGAAATAAAAAAATCACACACACACTAGAAGAACCAAAACATTGACTCCAGTCTCTTAAGACATTCTGGGTTTGGGAGATCCAACCAGAGACCCAAAACCATATTGTTAAAACGCCTTCCTCTCCTTCCCTCGGTTTTCCTCTTCATCCTACAGGACCAATTACAGTTGTGGTTTAGATGAACTTCCACGTCATAAACCCTTTGGTCTCGCTCTCTCATCATTTCCTCCAGCACTAGTTTACACAATGACTTAAATCACCCTACTCAGAAAGAGGTGACCACTATAACCCCACTTTCCCTAAATCCTGCCCTCTCTCCCTTCCTCCACATCTTCCATCTCTGGCTCTATCAGTTAGTTGTAAGTATGACATGGTGTCTAGCGTGTGGAGGTTGCCTGGAATGTTGATCCTTTGCTCTCTCCTCTGACTGTTCCAAGTAATTGCTAACATGTTGAGGGTGCGTGTGAGAGACAGAGCAAATGGTGTGTTTGTGTGTGTGAAGAGGGAGCAAGAGCGAGCAATCGCGAGAACTGCTTTTTTGTAGGAAGGGAGGGGGGGGGGGGGGACCAAGTGTGTGTGTGAACAGTAGGGTTCTGACAGGGCCATGTTTGCAGTAAACCTTCTACAACTGTGCTAAAGCATCCTCTCCCTGATCCCTCTATTATCTCCTCCTCTCTCTGTTCTTTCGGGAGATGGATGTGTTGTGTGTTTGGGGGTTTTGGAAGCGGACTGGGAAAGTCTGAAGGCCAGATGGGACATTGGAAGCTGGAAATGTCAGGCTGGGAAATGCATAGTCTATGAAAAAATATTAATAAAATAGCTTCCAAATATGGCCTCTCTTCCAGGTGCTGCTATCCATCAGACAGAACACTGACATATAGATGGAACCTGCTCCATCAATCATAGCTGGGCATAACAGGTACACAAATCTGATGACTTCAATCAAAATGAAGGGGAAAGACTGAGGCCATACAGCCATATATATATATATATATACACACAGTACTAGTCAAAAGTTTGGACACACATATTTAAGGTTTTTTATTTTTACTATCGTCTATACTGTAGAATAATAGTGAAGATATCAAAACTATGAAATAACACATGGAATCATGTAGTAACCAAAAAGTGTTAAACAAATCAAAATATATTTCATATTTGAGATACTTCGAAGTAGACACCCTTTGCCTTGATGACAGCTTTGCACACTCTTAGGTCAGTTAGGATCACCACTTTATTTTAAAGAATGTGAAATGTCAGAATAATAGTTTAGAGAAAGATTTATTTCAGCTTTTATTTCTTTCATCACATTCCCAGTGGGTCAGAAGTTTACATACACTCAATTAGTATTTGGTAGCATTGCCTTTTAACTTGGGTCAAACGTGTCGGGTAGCCTTCCACAAGCTTACAATAAGTTGGGTGAATTTTGGCCCATTCCTTCAGACAGAGCTGGAGTAATAACTAAGTCATATTTGAAGGCATCCTTGCTCACACACGCTTTTCCAGTTCTGCCCACAAATTGTCTATAGGATTGAGGTCAGGGATTTGTGATGGCCACTCCAATACCTTGACTTTGTTGTCCTTAAGCCATTTTGCCACGACTTTGGAAGTATGCTTGGGGTCATTGTCCATTTGGAAGACACATTTGAGACCAAGCTTTAACTTCCTGACTGATGTCTTGAGATGTTGCTTCAATATGTCCACATAATTTACCTCCTCATGATGCCATCTATTTTGTGAAGTGCACCAGTCCCTCCTGCAGCAAAGCACCTCCACAACATGATGCTGCCACCCCTGGTGCTTCACGGTTTGGATGGTGTTCTTCGGATTGCAAGCCTCCCCCTTTTTCCTCCAAGAATAACGATGGGCATTATGGCCAAACAGTTCTATTTTATTTCATCAGACCAGAGGACATTTCTCCAAAAAGTATGACCTTTGTCCCGATGTACAGTTGCAAACCGTAGTCTGGCTATTTTATAGGCGGTTTTGGAGCAGATTCTTCCTTGCTGAGCGGCCTTTCAGGTTATATTGATATAGGACTCCTTTTACTGTGGATATAGATACTTTGTACCCGTTTCCTCCAGCATCTTCACAACGTCCTTTGCTGTTGTTCTGGGATTGATTTGCACTTTTCGCACCAAAGTACGTTCATCTCTAGGTGACAGAACATGTCTCCTTCCTGAGCGGTATGACGGCTGCGTGGTCCCAAGGTGTTTATACTTGCGTACTATTGTTTGTACAGATTAATGTGGTACCTTCAGGCATTTAGAAATTACTCCAAAGGATGAACCAGACTTGTGGAGGTCTACAATTTTTTTGAGGTCTTGGCTGATTTCTTTTGATTTCCCCATGATGTCAAGCAAATAGGCACTGAGTTTGAAGGTAGGCCTTGAAATACATCCACAGGTACTCCTCCAATTGACTTAAATTATATAAATTAGCCTAATCAGAAGCTTCTAAAGCCATGACATCATTTTCTGGAATTTTCCAAGTTGTTTAAAGGCAGTCAACTTAGTGTATGTAAACTTCTGACCCACTGGAATTGTGATACAGTGAATTATAAGTGAAATAATCTGTCTGTAAACAATTGTTGGAAAAATTACTTGTGCACAAAGCAGATATCCTAACCGACTTGCCAAAACTATAGCTTGTTAACAAGAAATTTGGGGAGTGGTTGAAAAATGAGTTAATGACTTCAACCTAAGTGCATGTGAACTTCCGACTTCAACTGTATGTTATATCGCTATATATGACTTAGGAATGTATATAAAATAAAAATAAATCTCACTACTCAAATAGTATTATTCATTTTTGCCAAATACGTGTGGTTATTAAATTGTGTGTTTTTAATAACCTGAGCACTGATGTGCGAGGGAGAGGCTGGCGCTCTATTGCTGCAGCCGGAAGTTATATAGAGCAGTGTGTGTAGCGAGCAGACGGAGAGAGAGACCCCCAAGGCAACTCTGCTACATCCAAGACTAGCTAACTTGTAGCAGCCAGTGTTCTTTATCATCCCATATAACAAAAGATGTGTAGAACTAAAACAACAGACCACAGCCTGTCGTTTCCAATGGGAGCTAATTAAATCAGTTTGCAGAACAAGCAACGAGGTGGGCAGAGCAACGCATGAGGTAGCGAGATCCTGTTGGCGTATTTGAATATTTCCGTTAGGGAACGACTACTCTGAATTCGCCCTTGCACACCTAAACGACGCAATATTCTGAAACATTGGCAAAGGGTAAAGTCTACAAAACCTAGTCCACTGTTCGTAACAGATTGTAGTTCATAAAGCTAGCTAGGCTTTTGAGGTCACATGCTGCGCATTCTCCCCAACTACATTCAATTAAACAGCCTACCTGTTGGTTGCTCGTTGTAGCCTACTCCTTCTGCTAACTTTTAATTGCATAATTTTATTCCGTCTTGTATTTATTTCATTAGTGAACTATCACTCCACTTAATTTTGAAAAATACTTCCCAGTGTTAAAAAGCAGGTTAAAATAGGCCTCTATACTTTTTTGCTCTTGCTAAATGAATACACAAGTATTCAAATACGAACATCAGTTTGGATATTTGACTAACCGTGCACATCCCTAATACGTCTCTACCACTTTAACATTTAGTTAACTTTAACCCTGGTTGATAGCAGCAGCGATAACACAATCCCTCTCATTCATGATTGTCAGACAGTAGCCAGAACAGCTTCACTTGTTTCTCACAAGTGTAGCATGGGTTGTGAGTTCCGCAAACAGACATGACCTTAACCAAACAAACGTTAGAGATGATCAATTATGGGCATTACCGATAATGGGGAATTGAGACAGCAAACAATGCACACATTGTTTCATAACTTCAATGAATATGCACAAAATGGCGAGCGAGCACATTCTGGAGCCACACTCCCCTTATTCTTGGACCATGAGACTTGCGTCTCATGTCCCATAAAAAAATATATATTTGCGACTGCTGGACTAAAAGAATCTTGGTTGACCAACAGCCTATCGACCAAACAATTGACCAGTCGACTAAATGGGGACAGCCCTAATACAGTAATACCCTAACAGAGAGAAAGGGCGAGATGTTGAGTGTCTCTTGTCCCGTTACTTCTCCATTAACAGCTCATGTGTGTGTAAGTGATCGGGAGTATATGGCTGAGAGAGAAGCAGAGGTTTGTGGCCAAAGTCATAGGTCAGCTGCCTATTAATAATCATTAGCAAGGTGAGCAGCCAGAGAGACTGATGGAGGTCACTGTTTCCATCATGTAAGGCTGGGAGAGGGAGACAGGCCAGGGCAGTTCCAGAACATACTGGCACAGTTACAACACACACCACTAAGCTAGTTTTCCTTTGTCTGGGGTTGGACATTGCGACATCTGTTAGGGGATACACGAACCATCCACTGTGGTGCCTGAGCCAAAAATACTTCTCTTTTTATTAAATTTAGTTGAGAAGGGGGAGAAAGGGAAAGAAAGGGTTGAGATTTCTAACTGGCTGTGTTTTCTGCTTTCCCAAGTCTGTCCATCTTCCCTCACCTCTGTCACCACCCATTATCTACTACAGCTTCAATACTGACCCAGAAAGAGGGAGGAGAGGACAGAAAAGGGACAGCGAGAGAGCAAGTCAGAAGAGAGGTACAACAGTGTTACATCCATACTATACTGTAGGTGATTGTTGGGGCGGAGTGTTCTGGAGACAGCCAGGAAGAGGAGTAGTGCATGTCCCACTTCTTCCAGATCCAACTCTCCATCTAACAGTCAGTCTGTATTTACCTCCCTCGCCAGCTATGCGTCTCTGGGTGTGTTGTGCAGGTCGGAGTTGATTTGGTTTAATCGGCTCTGGGTGGACTGAGATTTAATCTGGCCTGGATGTCTTACTGAAAGAGACACTTCTCTTCAGCTTTTCAGAAACATTTTGTTAAGTTACAGCCTTATTCTAAAATGTATTAAATAAATGTTTTTCCTCATCAACCTACACACAATACCTCATAATGACAAAGTGAAACCGGTTATAATTTTTTTCAAATCGATTAAAAATAAAAAAAAAACAGAAATACCTTATTTACATAAGATTTTCAGACCCTTTGCTATGAGACTTAAAATTGAGCTCAGGTGCATCCTGTTTCCATTGATCATCCTTGAGGTGGTTCTACAACTTGATTGGAGTCCACCTGTGGTAAATGCAATTGATTGGACATGATTTGGAAAGGCACACACCTGTCTATATAAGGTCCCACAGTTGACAGTGCTTGCCTGAGCAAAAACCAAGCCATGAGGTCGAAGGAATTGTCCGTAGATCTCCGAGACAGGATTGTGTCGAGGCACAGATCTTGGGAAGGGTACCAAAATATTTCTGCAGCATTGAAGGTCCCCAAGAACACAGGGGCCTCAATCATTCTTAAATGGAAAAAGTTTGGAACCACCAAGACTCTTCCTAGAGCTGGCCTCTCGGCCAAACTGAGCAATCGGGGGGGGGGGGGGGGGGGGGGGGCTTTTACTGAGGAATGGCTTCCATGACATCCCCCTTGAAATTTGGCAAAATGCACCTAAAGGACTCTGACCATTAGAAACAAGATTCTCTGATGAAACCAGAGATCCTTGATGAAAACCTGCTCCAGAACAATCAGGACCTCAGACTGGGGTCAAGGTTCACCTTCCAATAGGACAACGACACTAAGCACACAGCCAAGACAACAAGTCTCTGAATGTCCTTGAGTTGCCCAGCCGGAGCCCAGACTTGAACCCGATCAAACAACTTTGGAGAGACCTTAAAATAGCTCTGCGGCAAAGCTCCCCATCCAACCTGACAGAGCTTGAGGGGATCTGTAGAGAATAGGAGAATTTTCATTATGAGCTATTGTGTGTAGATTGATGGGAAAAAAAAAACAGAAAAAAAACAAAAAACTTCCATCCATTTTAGAATAAGGATGTAACTAAATGTGTTAAAATTCGAGGTCTGAATACTTTCCAAATGCACTATAGTGCACTTCTTTTGACAATAGCCCTTGTTGACAGTAGGGCACTAAATAGGCAATAAGGTGCCAGTTGGGAGGTAGTCTGCAGCTGACTCAGTAGAGAGCTGTTTACATTCTGCCCCTTGCTACAGACAGGCACTTCCTGTAGGCCTTCACTAGGTGTTAGGACATAGAGTACAGGCCACTGATAGGTCTGGTCTGGATGATCTACTGTTGTGTTTTACTTAGTGTACAGACAGAGAGTGGGAGAGACAGAATGTAATGACAGGTAGTGTATTGGTTTGTATGGAGTTAAAAAGGTACAGTAAAACTCCTCTCTCTCACAACCTGGAATGTCTTTCCTCTGGTGTTCTAGTTCTAAGAACCACCACAGAGGGGGACAAAATGACCCTAAAGCATAGAGGGGGAGAGACAGATGGAGTAAAAAAACAGTGACACTCAGGGGAGAGAGAGCAAGAGTGCAAGCATGATGGATGAGAGAGAGAGAAACGTGCATGTGAGAAAGAGAGAACAGAAAATCGAGATGAGGTCCATCCTGTAATACTACCTGTCACATTCCAGACACCTCTGCCCCTGCAGTGTCTCAGAGGGAGCCTGATAATGGCACAATATGGGCATGGATGAAGGAGCTGCAAAACTACAAAAATATAAAACGCAACATGCAACAATTTCAAAGATTTTATTGAGTTACATTTCACATAACGAAATTAGTCAAATGAAACACGGGACCAACACTTCACGTGTTGCGTTTATATTTTTGATCAGTATAGCTGCCTTGAGAGAGTGATGTGTGTGTGTGTGTGTGTATGCTTTTCATCCAACCTTTTTATGCGAGTAAAGTACATGTCGGATAAAGAAAAGTCACAGGCCTGATGAAAACTTTCCAAATGTAGACAAAACATACTAGACAAGGTGGGATCTTTTTGTGTCTGTAAAATGAATCATGCGAGAAATGTCAGTGTAAACGTTTTTATGCGCAAATAGATATAATCATCATATTGAAGTAAACTTGAAGTCACACGATGACGTGTGGTCCTTCCACTACGACTAGTCGAGAAAGCATGCCGTTTAACAGGCTACAGATATGAATGATGCACTTTCACCAACCTGTGAAATTCAAGGTGATGAGCTTGATGCTCCTTTCAATAAATATCAAGGATATTTTTCTGTTGACATGATAATCAATGCATGGCTGCAGTTTGACAAATAAAAATAATAATAATAATAATAATAATATTCTCATAATGTAGGCCAGGGGTACTCAACATGTCTAGAGTCTGCTGGTTTTCTGTTCCAGCTCATAATTAATTGAACCTGCCTGGTGTGCCAGGTCCAAATCAGTCCCTGATTAGAGGGGAACAATGAAAACAAGCAGTGGAACTGACTTCGAGGTCCAGAGTTGACTTTGAGGGATGTAAGCTACACGTGCGCTCTAGCCAAAAGCACGCAGATAGGAGTTGAAAATGCGATTGAAACCCATTTAACTTGTATTTTTTATTCGGTACCTGGGAATTTAATCTGAAAAAGGTATTATGTGCACTACTGTACATCATCATATACAGCCATTCATCTGCAACAAGTCAATTTGATGGAAACATCTCTGCTGGGAATACGCACATATTGTCTTTATGTGGATTTTAGAACATACACTACTGTTCAAAAGTTTGGGGTCACTTAATTTTTGTTTTTGAAGGAAGCGCACATTTTTTTGTCCATTAAAATAACATTAAATTGATCAGAAATACAGTGTAGACATTGTGAATAGCTGGAAACGGCAGATTTTTTTTATGGCCCATTATCAGTAACCATCACTCCTGTGTTCCAATGGCACGTTGTGTTAGCTAATCCAAGTTTATAAGTTTAAAAGGCTAATTGATCATTAGAAAACCCTTTTGGAATTATGTTAGCACAGCTGAAAACTTGTTTTGATTAAAGAAGCAGTAAAACTGGCCTTCTTTAGACTAGTTGAGTATCCGGAGCGTCAGCATTTGTGGGTTTTATTACAGGGTCAAAATAGCCAGAAACAACTAACTTTCTTCTGAAACTCGTCAGTCTATTCATGTTCTGAGAAATGAAGGCTATTCCATGTGAGAAATTGCCAAGAAACTGAAGATCTCGTACAACGCTGTGTACTACTCCCTTCACAGAACAGCTCAAACTGGCTCTAACCAGAATAGAAAGAGTAGTGGGAGGCCCGGGTGCACAACTGAGCAAGAGGACAAGTACATTAGAATGTCTAGTTTGAGAAAACGACGCCTCACAAGTCCTCAACTGGCAGCTTCATTAAATAGTACCCTCAAAACACTAGTCTCAATGTCAACAATGAAGAGGCGACTCCGGGATGCTGTCCTTCTGTCCAGTGTCTGTTCTTTTGCCCATCTTAATCTTTTATTTTTATTGGCCAGTCTGAGAGATGGGTTTTCTTTGCAACTCTGCCTTGAAGGCCAGCATGCCTGAGTCGCCTCTTCACTGTTGACGTTGAGGCTGGTGTTTTGCGGGTACTATTTAATGGCGCTGCCAGTTGAGGACTTGAGGCGTTTCTAAGTGAACCCAAACTTTGAACGGTAGTGTGTGTATGCGTGTATGTATAAAATGTCACCAATTGGATGGAAACCTAGCTAATGAATTCTATATTTTTTTTTAAATCTCTGAATTTCCTGGAATTTCATTGGAACTGACCCCAACCCTGGTGTGCTACTACCTTCAGCAATAAATACACTTTTTTTGAAAGAGTTCCATTGTCCTTCACATTTTGCTGAACCTCCTCTTTCCTTCAGTTTGCTCCTTACATTTTTGGGTTGGAAAGTGAGGTAACGGCAGTGATCCCTTCCTTTTGTGTGTGTGTGTGTGTGTGTGTGTGTGTGTGTGTGTGTGTGTGTGTGTGTGTGTGTGTGTGTGTGGAGAGCTTGAAGATGCTAAAGCCATTAACAGGGCAGTGAGTATACAGGATACAGAACCTGGTTGCGCTGTCAGGGGAATCTGCTGTTGGACTAACACACAGCCAGTGAAATAAAGAAAAGCACTCTACGCAGACACTTCTCACACAGTACTGGCTCAGCTCCCCAACATACACTGACACAAACAGGCTCCCTTTCACAGTATCCACACTAGAGGTCGACCGACTATGATTTTTCAACGCCGATACCGATTATTGGAGGACCAAAAAAGGCGATGGCGATTTTTTTTTTTTAAACGGCCAATTCTTATTTATTTGTAATAATGACAATTACAACAATCCTGAATGAACACTTATTTTAACTTAAATATAATAAATCAATACAAATAAATAATGAAACATGTTCAATTTGGTTTAAATAATGTAAAAACAAAGTGTTGGAGAAGAAAGTAAAAGTGCAATATGTGCCATGTAAGAAAGCTAACGTTTAAGTTCCTTGCTCAGAACATGAGAACATATGAAAGCTGGTGGTTCATTTAAACATGAGTCTTCAATATTCCCAGGTAAGAGGTTTTAGGTTGTAGTTATAGTATTTATAGGACTATTTCTCTCTATACCATTTGTATTTCATATCCCTTTGACAATTGGATGTTCTAATAGGTACTTTAGTATTGCCAGTGTAACAGTATAGCTTCCGTCCCTCTCCTCGCTCCTACCTGGGCTCGAACCAGGAACACATAGATAACAGCCACCCTCGAAGCAGCGTTACCCATCGTTCCACAAAAGCCGCGGCCCTTGCAGAGCAAGGGGAACAACTACTCCAAGTCTCAGAGCGAGTGACGATTGAAACGCTATTAGCGCGCACCCCGCTAACTAGCTAGCCATTTCACATCGGTTACACCAGCCTGATCTCGGAAGTTGATAGGCTTGAAGTCATAAACAGCGCAATGCTTGAAGCACAACGAAGAGCTGCTGGCAAAACGCACTAAAGTGCTGTTTGAATGAATGCTTACGAGCCTGCTGCTGACTACCATCGCTCAGTCAGACTGCTCTATCAAATATCAAATCATAGACTTAATTATAACAAAACACAGAAATACGAGCCTTTGGTCATTAATATGGTCGAATCCGGAAACTATCATTTCGAAAACAAAACGTTTAATCTTTCAGTGAAATACAGAACCGTTCCGTATTTTATCTAACGGGTGGCATCCATAAGTCTAAATATTGCTGTTACGTTGCACAACCTTCAATGTTATGTCATAATTATGTACAATTCTGGCAAATTAGTTCACAATGAGCCAGGCGGCCCAAACGGTTGTATATACCCTGACTGTGTGTGCAATGAACGCAAGAGAAGTGACAATTTCACCTGTTTAATATTGCCTGCTAACCTGGATTTATTTTAGCTAAATATGCAGGTTTAAAAATATATACTTCTCTGTATTGAGTTTAAGAAAGGAATTGGTGTTTATAGTTAGGTTTATGGTTACAGTCGTGCAACGATTGTGCTTTTTTCGCAAATGCGCTTTTGTTAAATCGTCACCCTGCGTTGCATTGATTATATGCAACGCAGGACACGCTAGATAAACTAGTAATATCATCAACCATGTGTAATTAACTAGTGATTATGATTGTTTTTTTAACGCTAGCTAGAAACTTACCTTGGCTTCTTACTGCATTCGCGTAACAGGCAGGCTCCTCGTGGAGTGCAATGAGAGGCAGGTGGTTAGAGCGTTGGAGTAGTTAACTGTAAGGTTGCAAGATTGAGTCCCCGAACTGACAAGGTAAAAATCTGTCATTCTGCCCCTGAACAGGCAGTTAACCCACTGTTCCTAGGCCGTCATTGAAAATAAGAATGTGTTCTTAACTGACTTGCCTAGTTAAATAAAAATATTAAAAAATCTGCCAAATCGGTGACCAAAAATACCGATTTTTGATTGCTATGAAAACTTGAAATCGGCCATTTCGATTAATCGGTCGACCTCTATTCCACACTACTGATCTAAGTGACAGATTTGACTCCAGGTCTGAGGATCCACAACAGCGTCATACAGGAGCCACACAGAGCCCCGGTTTCAGGGTGGGGGTGTTGGGTAGTGTTGAGTGGACTTACATAGGCCAAACTCAGAGTGTAAAATGGAGCTGTGTGTTTGAGAGAGAGGTGTTGAGAATCAAACACCAGCAGAGAGACAGAAACCACAATGGGGGTCAGAGAGAGGATATAGGATTCTGAGCAGGGCCAGGGAACTAGGGCAGAGTGGTGGGCAGGGCTGAGGGCATCAGACACCAGAGGTAAATTACATTTTCTATTTAACATACCTGTGAGCTTTGGTGTCTGGAGCCTTGTGGTGCCACGGTCTGTGTGTGCGAGTGTGTCTGGGTGTTTTGTGTGTGTGTGTGTGTGTGTGTGTGTGTGTGTGTGTGTGTTCTCGTGTCTGGAGCCTCGTGGTGCGTGTTTACAAAACCTGTCTGGCAGGAGGAGCCAGAACAGGCTTAGGATGTACAGCCAGGGGTTAAGAGGGGGGCAGTGGGGCGGGGTGGAGAGTTGGGGTCAGTCCGGGAAGGAGAAGCCAGCCAGAGCTCTCCTCGCTCAAAGAACTATCCTGTTAACACAGCCCCATCTGCAGGGAGAGGAAGTATGTCTCAGAGCCCTGCAGCACCAGGGAAGCCCAGGGGACTCAGCAGTCTGGGTGTTTAGGAAACAGCTCTGACAGAGAACAGACATCCAGACCTCCTGCAGAATGACTGAACAGCAATTTGTTCCCCAGCTCCCTGTGAGACGAGCTAGCCCTCCTACTGCTTAGTTTTAGATCATTACACAAACCCTGTTTGTCCGAGTATTGTTCTGGATGAAATTTCTGGCTTTAGTGCTAAAAAAATCTTATTGGGAATCATTCTGCCGCATGACTAATCGACTGCCTTAGGGATCATTGACGATCATTGACCATTTCCGCCAGGGCATTCACATAACGTCTACCCCAACCTGGTGTTTAAGTTGTATACTGTAAATGTCCACCGTTGGCAAGCCTGACTATTACTTCTGACTGAGGGAATGTCTGCTAGTAATTAGCTGTAAACATTTGTTGAATTCCAACCCTCTGTGTGCAAGCTACGTGTAGTCTTCACATCTTGCTTTGTTATGAATGATTCTGCTGCAAAACTATTTTCCCTTTTTAGGGATAAAATATACATGACCAGCACTCCTGGTACTTTGTTGTCAAAAATCTAATTGTTCATTGTTGGAAACAGTAAGCCATTACTTCACACCAACTCTTGTTCCTTCATCAATTGCAGAGAAGCCCAGAGGAAGTCCAGGAGTCATCCAGACAGCCAGTAGAAGTACACTATGCAGGTTGTGGTGGGGGTGAAGCAGGGAGTGTCGTGGAGCCTGTGTGCCCTGCTCTGCCTCTCTTTCTTGGAGCAGAGCCAGTGCAGGGGCTCCAGACAGGCTAGAGAAACCAAGGAATATCCCCTGCTCAGGGCCAAACGAACTCCCACAGAAGACGTCAAGAAGTGCTCCTACACCTTTCTGATTCCCCAGCAGAAGATCACAGGTCAGTGTTTAGTCTTCTGTGAAGACGTCTATTTTACACCTTGTCACGTGACTTCGAATTAATCTAATGCCCATCATCAGGCCCCATCTGTGCCAGTGCAACGGGCCCCGAGCCGGACAAGGAGCGTGTGACACGGATGGACATAGCTGACGTAAAAGAGGTGCTGTTCAAGCAGAGAAGGGAGATTGAGACCCTGCAGCTGGTGGTGGACGTGGACGGCAACATGGTGAACGAGATGAAGCTGCTCAGGAAGGAGAGCAGGAACATGAACTCCAGGGTGACCCAGCTCTACATGCAGCTGCTTCACGAGATCATCAGGAAGAGAGACAACTCTCTGGAGCTGGCCCAGCTGGAGAACCGGGTTCTCAACGTCACCTCAGAGATGCTGAAGCTAGCCTCCCGCTACAAGGTTAGAACGCCACGGTGGAACTGAAACGCAACGTGGTTAATGTTACTTTCATGTAGAGGTGAAATTGAATGAAGGAGTGTGCTAGAAGCAGAACACTGCTATAATATGGAACTTTAGAAGGCCAGCACTCACTTAATATAGCTGGGGACAATATTTAGATGTGCCTATAGCACATGTAATGTTGCTAACATCTGTTAGAAATATATCAAGACACTTCTGGTTTTTATGTTAACTTCTCTCTCCTGCCACAAGGAGCTGGAAGGGCGTTTTGCAGCGATGGCGGGGGTGGTGAACAACCAATCTGTGCTGATCGCTGCGTTGGAGGAGCAGTGTCTGCGGACCCTGGGGCGCAGTGAGATGCAGGTGGTCCCCCCGCTGGTCCAGGTGGTCCCAGAGAACATCCCCGTCAACAGCCGCTTCACCAACGAGATACAGAGGGATCACAACAACCGGGCATTCCCACGGGGGTCACGCATGGACTCCCCCACCGCCTCTCCATTTGGACTCAACCCGCCGCCACCGCAGGGCACGCTCACCTCAGAAGGTACGTACCAAATAACCCCGGGAGGGGTGGTTAGCGTTAATGAGACAAAGACTGAATAATTGTGTCCATTTACCAGAGCATGTCGAGTTGGTTGGAAGCAGTACTGGTATGGCAATTTCTGAATTAGGCAGAAGCTAAACTCACAGTAGGCCGGGCAGACATTTCACATGTCTAATTGTCAGAGACGCTAAATTAGAATTGCGGCGGCCAATGGTGCATGTAATTTGGTGAACGCCTGGTGAAAGGGGAAACGGTCTGGACAATGGGCCGGCTGTGGTCCAGTGGGTTCATCCCTGGCAGGACAGACAGCGCAGTGAGATCACACATTCCTCTCAGTGCCTCTGGGACAGCTGGACTGGCTATAACCTACTGCTGGCGCGCGTGCTTGTGTATATGGAGTGAGTTCTAGAGAATTACACTGGGACCGGAGAGTATCTGTTAATCTGAGCTCTGGGAGTAAATATGTATTTCTGGGCGTATGGCTGGACTAAACTCAGTGCTGGCTTAAATGGGCCTTTGTGAGGATTGGCAGATATACAAACTGAGATAAAGAACTGCAGTGTAACACTGAGCAGGCACTCAGTGGCAAACACACAACACATTCACACAGCTGGCTGGTCAGAGCCAGGCTATAACCTGACCTCTGGCTGGATGATGCAAGCATATTCTGGCGTACGAGCCAGGCATACATACAGTGGGGATAAAGACAGCTCTACCTGCAGTTAATCACTGATCAGACACCCACACCACTGAAAACAGAACATAAAAAGGCCAATAAATGAAATATATATATATATAAAGTCCACACACACCTTGCATAGTCTTTTCATTTATGTTTAAGATATCATCTAAAACAGGATAAAAAAAAAAAGTTGCATCTTGATCTACACAACCTACATTTTCAAAGCGAAAGCAAAATGACAGAACATTTTCCAAAATACTAAGAAATACAAATGAAGCATGTATTGTTTGCATATATGTCTTCACACTCCAGTGTTAATACTTGGTGGAAGCATCTTAAGCAGACATTACTGCTCTGAATAAGATTCTACCAACCTTTCACAACTCCTATGGCAACATATATCCACTTCGCGGCTGAGCCGGTTGCTCCAAGACGTTTCCACTTCACAATAACAAGACATTTGGCGAATTGACTTGTTGGAATGATGGCAACCCATGGCAGTGCCACGTTGAAAGTTACTGACCTCTTCAGTAAGGCCATTCTATTTGTCTATGGAGACTGAATGGGCGTGTGCTCGATTCTATACACCTGTCAGCAACAGGTGTGGCTGAAAAGTTGAATCTACATACTTTTGTATATATAGTGTATGCTCCGAGATTCATCCGACAGCATTGAGTTTACCACATCAGTCACCGGCTTCAATAATAAGTGCATTGACGACGACGTCCCCACAGTGACCATACATATCCCAACCAGAAGCCAGGGATTACAGACAACATCCACACTGAGCTAAATGCTAGAGCTGCCGCTTTCAAGGAGCAGGACACTGATCTGGACGCTTATAAGAAAATCCTGCATCTGTGTGATCACGCTCTTCTTAGCCAATATTAATTAGGACTACCTGACATGATGACTCCTTGCTGTCCCCAGTCCACCTGGCCGTGCTGCTGCTCCAGTTTCAACTGTTCTGCCTTATTATTATTGGACCATGCTGGTCATTTTATGAACATTTGAACATCTTGGCCATGTTCTGTTATAATCTCCACCCGGCACAGCCAGAAGAGGACTGGCCACCCCACATAGCCTGGTTCCTCCCTAGGTTTTGGCCTTTTTAGGGAGTTTTTCCTAGCCACTGTGCTTCTACACCTGCATTGCTTGCTGTTTGGGGTTTTAGGCTGGGTTTCTGTACAGCACTTTGAGATATCAGCTGATGTACGAAGGGCTATATAAATACATTTGATTTGATTCATTAGTAAGACCTTTAAAGAGGTCAACATTCACAAGGCCGCAGGGCCGGATGGGTTACCAGGATGCGTACTCAGAGCATGCGCTGACCAGCTGGCAAGTGTCTTACCTGACATTCTCAACCTCTCTCTGACCCAGTCTGTAACACCTACAATGTTTCAAGCAGACCACCCTATGTCCAAGAACACAAGGTAACCTGCCTAAATGACATTCGCCCTGTAGCTCTCATCTGTAGCCATGAAATGCTTTGGAAGGCTGGTCATGGCTCACATTAACACCATTATCCCAGAAACCCTGGACACACTCAAATTCACATATCACCCCAAAAGATGATGCAATCTCTATTGCACTCCACACTGCCCTTTCCCGCCTGGACAAAAGGAACACGTGAGAAGGCTGTTCATTGACTACAGCTCAGCATTCAACACCATAGTGCCCTCCAAGTTCATCACTAAACTAAGGACCCTGGGATTAAACACCTCCCTCCAACTGGATTTTGAACTTCCTGATTGGCCTCCCCCAGGTGGTGAGGGTAAGGAACACATCCACCACGCTGACCCTCGAGATAGGGGAGTAGCTTAGTCCCCTCCTGTGCTCCCTGTTCACCAACGACTGCGGATGACTCCAACATCATAAAGTTTGCCGACAACATGATGGTGGTAGGCCTGATCACCGATGAGAGCCTATTAGGGAGGTCAGAGACCTGGCAGTGGTGCAGGACAACCACCTCTCCCTCAACATCAGCAAGACAAAAGAGCTGATCGTAGACTACAGGAAAGGAGAGCTGAGCACTCCCCCATTTACATCGACGGGGCTGTAGTGGAGCGGGTCGATAGATTCAAGTTACTCGGTGTCCACATCACATCACCTATCATTGTCCAAACACACCAACACAGTTGTGAAGAGGGCACAACAATGACTCTTCCCCCTCAGGTGGCTGAAAAGATATGGCATTGGCCCTAAGAATCTCCTAAAGTTCTACAGCAGCATCGAGAGCATTTTGACTGGCTACATCACCGCTTGGTATGGCAACTGCTTGGCATCTGACTGCAAGGCGCTACAGAGGGCAGTGCGTGTGGCCCAGTACATCACTGGGGCCGAGCTCCCTGCCACCCAGGACCTCTATACCAGCCAGTATCAGAGGAAGGACCAAAAAATTGTAAAAAGACTCCAGTCACCCACGTCATAGACTGTTCTCTCTGCTACCGCATGGCAAGCGGTACAGGAGTGCCAAGTCTTGGACCAAAAGGCTCCTTAACAGCTTCTATCTCCAACTCATAAGACTGCTGAACTATTAATAAAATGGCCACCCAACAATTTACATTGACACCCACCCATTTGTTTTTACACTGCTGCTACTCACTGTTTATTATCTATGCATAGTCACTTTACCGCTACCTACATGTACAAATGACCTTGACAAACCGGTACCCCCTGTATAAAGCCTCGTTATTGTGTTAGTTATTTTTTGTTTTTTTACTGTAGTTTATTTAATAAATATTTTCTTAAACAACAATGCAGTTCAATAAATAAAGTTAAGGGCTTGTAAGTAAACATGTAAGGTCTACTACACCTGTTGTATTTGACGCATGTGCCGAATAAAGTTTGATATGATTTGATTAACTTTTTGGCCTAAATTAAAAACCAATACAACACAGAGTGAAACCCTCAGAATTTTCAAGTATTTTGGTGGCAGCATCATGTTATGGGTATGCTCGTCATTGGCAGGGACTGGGGAGTTTGTAAAAATCAATATGAAAGGAGTAAAGCACATGTAAAAAGGAAAAGCCCTCAGACTTCTGAAAACTTAACCCTGGGAGAGTTTTATTTTTCATCGAAACAATTACACACATTTGAATGCTGAATGTTCCTGAGTGGTCTCGTCTCAAATCAGAGCCAAAGTTTGAATATTACTGTCCATCAATGATTCCCAACCAAATTTACTGAGCTTGAGCAATTTGAACAAAAACAAAATGGACATCATACTAAGAGTTGTGAAAACTTGGTATATTATTATTCAAAAAGATTCACAGCTCTAAAAGACTGCCAATGGTACTTCCACTAAAAATTAACTCTGGGTGTGAAGACATAAGCAATTAAGAAATATATTAATGTTTTTACAGTGGTGTAAAGTAAAAAATACTTTAAAGTACTACTTAAGATGTTTTTTCGGGGGTATTTGTACTTTTTAGATATTTTACTCCACTACATTCCTAATGGAAATAATGTACTTTTTACTCCATACATTTTCCCTCAATCAAAAGTATGTTACATTTAGAAAGCTTAGGACAGGAAAATGGTCAAATACACACACTAATCAAGAGAACGTCCCTATTCATCCCTATTCCCTCTGATCTGGCGGACTCACTAAACAAACACTTTGTTTGTAAATGATGTCTGAGTGTTGTTGTGCCCCTGGCTATCCATAACATTTTTAAACAAGAAAATCATGCCGTCTGCTTTGCTTAATATAAGGAATGTGAAATACTTTGACTTTTACTCACTATTTTACTGGGTGACTTTCACTTTTATTTGAGTAATTTTCTATTAAGGTATCTTTACTTTTAATCAAGTAGGACAATTGGGTACTTTTCCACAATTGTTTTTTTTGTAAATTTTTGAACAAATTTCCTCTAACTTTCTTTTACTTTGAAAATGCTGAGTAGGTTGTGTAGAGGAAAAATCCCTTTTTAGAAATAATTTAAGGAAGCAAAATGTGAAGACTGGGCAAAGGGTTGGGACTATGCACTGTACACTATACCTATTCAAATCCTAGATTACAAGCCTAGATTACAGTCAGAAGACCTAATCAGCTGGAGAAAGCTGAGAGACCCGAATCAACTAACTCTCTCCTGACTAGTGCCCACAAAAACACATCTCCAATGTGAGCAAGATCATTTTCAGCATGAAACCAATTTGCAGGGTGATAATACTTCTTGGAAATACCTCTGAAAGATAGGGAAAGAGCATTTTATTATGACTGGAGATTTGACCGTGGTGGTTTGAAGACCGCAGAGCGGGTTTAAACAAACAGATGGCTGACAATGAACTTACTGCAACTGTCACTCACTAGAATAATGAGCTAGGGCTATGTCCTGGGGAAATAGTGAGGTGAAACTGAGAAGACAGATGGAGCATTTGATTACGGAGGAAAGAAGAATCTCTGGTCGGTCTTTGGGTAAAGTGTAATGGCGAGGAAAGTCAGACTAATCTCGAGGTCAAACTGCCACTACCTGTCTCTAAATGGGCAACTCTCAGGCCTGCTGTGGGCCAGCTGGCGTCTGTCTTATATAAACCCTTCAGCTGGGAGTACTGTAGGGCCACAGCTACTGTGCCAGGTCAATAGGTAGGGCTGTGAACATTAAAGCATTAAAATGTTTCAACAAAGTTGGGATACTTAACATTAAGAAAAAACCCTAACCGAAAAACGTTTCATAACCCCACCCTTAAAATCACAGTGCATTTATCGCAAAACATTTGTGTTATAGTCGATAGGCTATAAAATGGACATTTGTGTAATTCAAATAAAACCAGAGAGGAAGAGGTGAACTTCAGGCAACTTTGGTTAATTTGCAAGGCAAGAAATTGCGAGATGCAGATTACCCCATCCTCTCTCTCCCCCTTGGGCAGGCCTGCCTGCAAGGTCTCTTTGCTAATGATGCAAGTGTGTGTTCAGTCTTTGGTCTGTTGCATGCAGAATATTCTATCCTATTCATGGCACTGATGTCACCGGGATACAGAGGTATCTTCGGGACAGTCTTGCGAGTACCAGGTAGCCTACTAATTTTTGCCTCATAATATGAAATTACAGTAGGCTATCTATCGGTAGCCTTTATTGATGACCCTTTTCAGACATAATGGAATGTGGCCCCCTGAAAGTGCCTCGCCTACACCATGTTTATTTGTCCGTCAGGGTAGTTGCTGGAAGGCTACACTATGGATATTTAAACGCCGACAAAACCTTCTTTGTAATATTTCAGTTTTGGAGAATCTCTTACACAATGCGTTAGTTATTTATAGTAATCCTAGGTGTAAAATGGTAAATAATGGATATTTCTCAGGAAGTATTAAAATTGTCAAGAGGAGTAAAACAATTGTCCACTATCAACATGTTCAAAAGTTTGGGGTCACTTAGAAATGTCCTTATTTTTGAAAGTAAAGCAAAAAAAAAAAAAAAAAGTCCATTAAAATAACATCAAATTGATCAGAATTACAATGTAGACACAATTAACTCTGTAAATGACTATCGTAGCTGGAAACGGCTGATTGTTAATGGAATATCTACATTGGCGTACAGAGGCCCATTATCAGCAACCATCACTCCTGTGATCCAATGGCATGTTGTGTTAGCTAATCCAAATGTATAATTTTAAAAAGGCTAATTGATCATTAGAAAATCCTTTTGCAATTATGTTAGCACAGGTGAAAACTGTTGTTCTATGACATAATATTGAAGGTTGTGCAATGTAACAGCAATATTTAGACTTAGGGTGGCCGCCCGTTCGATAAAATACGGAACGGTTCTGTATTTCACTGAAAGAATAAATGTTTTGTTTTCTAAATTAGTTTCCGGATTTGACCATATTAAATGGCCAACGGCTCATATTTCTGTGTTTATTATATTATAATTAAGTCTATGATTTGATATTTGACAGAGCAGTCTGAGCGGTGGAAGACAACATCAGGCTAGTAAGCATTCATTCAAACTTACCTGCGTTTGCCAGCAGCTCAAAGCAATGATTGAAGCACAGCGCTGTTGATGACTTCAAGCCTATCAACTCCTGAGATTAGGCTGGCAATACTAAAGTGCCTATTAGAACATCCAATAGTCAAAGGTATATGAAATACAAATGGTAGAGAGAGAAATAGTCCTGTGTCATAATTCCAATAATAATTCCAATCTAAAACTTCTTAACTGGGAATATTGAATAAGTCGGAATATTGAACAACCAGCTTTCATATGTTCTCAGCAAGGAACTTAAACATTAGCTTTTTAAATGGCACATATTGCACATTTACTTTCTACTCCAACACTGTGTTGTTGCATTATTTAAACCAAATTGAGCATGTTTCATTATTTATTTGGGACTAAATAGATTTTATTTATGTATTATATTAGGTTAATGGACTGCACCAGATTTGCCAGTTCTTGCTGTGAGATGTTACCCCACTCGTCCACCAAGGCACATGCAAGTTCCCGGACATTTCTGGGGGAATGGCCCTAGCCCTAACCCTCCGATCCAACAGGTCCCAGACATGCTCAATGGGATTGAGATCCGGGCTCTTCGCTGGCCATGGCAGAACACTGAGAGTCCTGTCTTGCAGGAAATCATGCACAGAATGAGCAGTATGACTGGTGGAATTGTCATGCTGGAGGGTCGTGTCAGGATGAGCCCGCGGGATGGGTACCACACGAGGGAGGACGTCTGTGCCCTGTAACGCACAGCGTTCAAATTGCCTGCAATGACAAGCTCAGTCCGATGATGCTGTGACACACTGCTCCCAGACCATGACGGACCCTCCACCTCCAAATCGATCCCGCTCCAGAGTACAGGCCTCGGTGTAGCGCTCATTCCTTCGACGATAAACGCAAATCCGACCATCCTGGTGAGACAAAACCACGACGCGTCAGTGAAGAGCACTTTTTGCCAGTCTGCGTGATCCAGCGACGGTGGGTTTGTGCCCATATGTGATGATGTTGCCTGTGATGTCTGGTGACAACCTGCTTTAACAACAGGCCTACAATCCCTCAGTCAAGCCTCTCTCAGCGTATTGAGGACAGTCTGAACACTGATGAAGAGATTGTGCGTTCTTATGGTAACTCGGGCAGTTGTTGCCATCCTGTACCTGTCCCGAAGTTGTAATGTTCGGATGTACCGATACTGTGCAGGTGTTCTTACACGTGGTCTGCCACTGCGAGGACGATCAGATGTCTGTCCTGTCCACTTGTAGTGCCGTCTTAGGCGTCTCACAGAACGGATATTGCAATTTATTACACTGGTCACATCTGCAGTCCTCATGCCTCCTTACAGCATCCCTGCAGATGAGCAGGGAAGCTGGGCATCTTTCTTTTGGTATTTTTCCAGAGTCAGTAGAAAATCCTCTTTAGTGTTCTAAGTTTTCATAACTGTGACCTTAAATTGCCTACCGTCTGTAAGCGGTTAGTGTCTTAATGACCGTTCCACAATTCCATGTTAATTGAACAAGCACGGGAAACAGTGTTTAAACCCTATACAATGAAGATCTGTGAAATTATTTGGATTTTTACTAATTATCTTTGAAAGACAGGGTCCTGAAAAAGGGAAGTTACTTTTTTTGCAGATAGATATATATACACACACACACACACACACACACACACACCCGAGTGGCGCAGTGGTCTGAGGCACTGCATGTCCGTGCAAGAGGCGTCACTACAGTCCCTGGCCCAAATCTGGCTCTAGTACATCCGGCTGTGAATGGGAGTCCCATAAGGCGGCGCAAAATTGGCCCAGTGTATTCTGGGTTTGGCTGGGGTAGGCAGTCATTAAAAATAAGAATATCCATAACCTTTTTGTGATAGGGGGCAGCATTTTCACTTTTGGATGAATAGCGTGGTCCAGAGTGAACTGCCGGCTACTCTGTCCCAGATGCGAATATATGCATATTATTATTAGTATTGGATAGAAAACACTCAGAAGTTTCTAAAACTGTTTGAATGATGTCTGTGAGTATAACTTAACTCATATGGCAGGCGAAAACCTGAGGAAAAATCCAACCAGGAAGTGGGACATTGAGGTTTGTAGTTTTTCAAAGCTTGGCCTACCGAATACACATTGAGAAATGTATAAAGTTGCACTTCCTACGGCTTCCACTAGATGGCAACCGTCTTTAGAAACTTGAATGAGGATTCTACTATAAAGGAGGGGCTCATGAGACCTCAGTTAGTGTTCTGGCAGAGTGCCTTGGTCTCATGACGTGCGCTCGACAGATTTACCACGCGTTCCAGTGCTTTTCTACAGACAAAGGAATTCTCCAGTTGGAACATTGATGTTTTATTGATGTTTTATTGATGTGTTATGTTAAAAACATCCTAAAGACTGATTCCATACATCGTTTGACATGTTTCTAAAGGACTAACGGAACTTTGAGTTTTTGTCTGGACGAAGTGCCTGCGCCTCATGAAGATGGATTACTGGGCTGAACACACTAACAACAAATGGCTATTTGGACATCAATTATGGACTTTATGGAACAAATCAGTCATTTATTGTAAAACTGGGGTGCCTTCTGATGAAGATCAAAGGTAAGTGAATATTTATGGTTTTATTTCTAACTTTGTTGACTCCAAAACGGCGGATATTCCTCTGGCTGTTTTGGGTTCTGAGCGCCGTTCTCAGATTATGCTTTTTCAGAGGGAGCTCTCAGAGTGAGTTTTTGCGCAACTGAGAAAGCCGCCATTGTTCCTCTCGCTGTTATTGAAAAACCTACACACTCGGTTGATATATTATCGAATATATACACTGCTCAAAAATAATAAAGGGAACACTTAAACACAATGTAACTCCAAGTCAAACCCCCAATAAAGGAGTGGTTCTGCAGGTGGGGACCACAGACCACTTCTCAGTTCATAAGCTTCCTGGCTGATGTTTTGGTCACTTTTGAAATGCTGGCGGTGCTTTCACTCTAGTGGTAGCATGAGACGGAGTCTACAATCCACACAAGGGGCTCAGGTAGTGCAGCTCATCCAGGATGGCACATCAATGCGAGATGTGGCAAGAAGGTTTGCGGTGTCTGTCAGCGTAGTGTCCAGAGCATGGAGGTGCTACCAGGAGACAGGCCAGTACATCAGGAGACGTGGAGGAGGCCGTAGGAGGGCAACAACCCAGCAGCAGGACCGCTACCTCCGCCTTTGTGCAAGGAGGAGCACTGCCAGAGCCCTGCAAAATGACCTCCAGCAGGCCACAAATGTGCATGTGTCTGCTCAAACGGCCCGACGTCCACAGGTGGGGGTTCTGCTTACAGCTCAACACAGTGCAGGACGTTTGGCATTTGCCAGAGAACACCAAGATTGGCAAATTCGCCACTGGCGCCCTGTGCTCTTCACAGATGAAAGCAGGTTCACACTGAGCACCTGACAAGACGTGACAGTCTGGAGATGCCGTGGAGAACGTTCTGCTGCCTGCAACATCCTCCAGTATGACCGGTTTAGCGGTGGGTCAGTCATGGTGTGGGGTGGCATTTCTTTGGGGGGCCACACAGCCCTCCATGTGCTCGCCAGAGGTAGCCTGACTGCCATTAGGTACCGAGATGAGATCCTCAGACCCCTTGTGAGACCATATGCTGGTGCGGTTGGCCCTGGGTTCCTCCTAATGCAAGACAATGCTAGACCTCATGTGGCTGGAGTGTGTCAGCAGTTCCTGCAAGAGGAAGGCATTGATGCTATGGACTGGCCCGCCTATTCCCCAGACCTGAATCCAATTGAGCACATCTGGGACATCATGTCTCGCTCCATCCACCAACGCCACGTTGCACCACAGACTGTCCAGGAGTTGGCGGATGCTTTAGTCCAGGTCTGGGAGGAGATCCCTCAGGAGACCATCCGCCACCTCATCAGGAGCATGCCCAGGCGTTGTAGGGAGGTCATACAGGCACGTGGAGGCCATACACACTACTGAGCCTCATTTTGACTTGTTTTAAGGACATTACATCAAAGTTGGATCAGCCTGTAGTGTGGTTTTCCACTTTAAATTTTGAGTGTGACTCCAAATCCAGACCTCCATGGGTTGATACATTTGATTTCCATTGATAATTTTTGTGTGATTTTGTTGTTAGCACATTCAACTATGTAAAGAAAAAAGTATTTAATAAGAATATTTCATTCATTCAGATCTAGGATGTGTTATTTTAGTGTTCTCTTTATTTTTTTGAGCAGTGTATTTTTAAAAAAGACACGAGGATTGATTATAAAAAACGTTTGACATGTTTCTGTGGACATTACAGATATTATTTGGAATATACATCTGCGTTGTCATGACCGCTGGATTTCTGAACATAACGCGACAAACAAACATCAGTATTTTGGGTATAAAAATAATCTTTATGGAACAAAAGGAACATTTGTGTAACTGGGAGTCTCGTGAGTGAAAACATCCAAAGATCAAAGGTAAACGATTAATTTGATTGCTTTTCTGATTTCGTGACCAAGCTTCCTGATGCTAAGTGTACATGATGTTATGCTATGCTATCGATAAACGTACACAAACACTTGGATTGCTTTCGCTGTAAAGCATAATTTCAAAATCTGAGACGACAGGTGGATTAACAAAAGGCTAAACTGTGTTTTGCAATATTGCACTTGTGATTTCATGAATATTTTTTTGTAATATTATTTGACTGTGCTATTCAGAGGTTGCTGATGAAAATTATCCCACTAATGGGATGGGTAGCGCCAAGAAGTTAAGAGGTTAACAAACTATAGTTTTGGCAAGTTGTTTACGACATCTACTTTGTGGATGACACAAGTCATTGTTCCAACAACTGTTTATAGATTATTTCACTTATAGGCCTCCCGGGTGGCGCAGTGGTTAAGGGCGCTGTACTGCAGCGCCAGCTGTGCGATCAGAGACTCTGGGTTCGCGCCAAGGCTCTGTCGCAACCGTCACAACCTGCCGCGACCGGGAGGTCCGTGGGGCGACGCACAATTGGCCTAGCGTCGTCTGGGTTAGGGAGGGATGTCCTTGTCTCATCGCGCACCAGCGACTCCTTTGGCGGGCCGGGCGCAGTGCGCGCTAACCAAGGTTGCCAGGTGCACCAGCGACTCCTGTGGCGGGCCGGGCGCAGTGTGCGCTAACCAAGGTTGCCAGGTGCTTCCTCCGACACATTGGTGCGGCTGGCTTAAGAAGCAGTGCGGCTTGGTTGGGTTGTGTATTGGAGGACACTTTCAACCTTGGTCTCTCCCGAGCCCGTACGGGAGTTGTAGCAATGAGACAAGATAGTAGCTACTAAAAACAATTGGATACCACAAAAATTGGGGAGAAAAAAGGGGTCAAATTTAAAAAAAGAGATTATTTCACTTATTATTGAGAGCATCATTGTCGGATCCTGTCGGGTTGCATCACTGCCTGGTACGGCAATTGCACCCCAGCCCAATGCATCGTCGGGGGCACACTGCTTGCCCTCTACAGCACCCGCTGTCACAGGAAGGCCAAGAAGGTCATAAAGGACCTCAGCCACACTACCAAAGCCTGTTCACCCCCCTACCATCTAGAAGAAGGAGACCGTACAGGTGCAACAAAGTTGGGACCGAGAGACTGATAAGACTGTTAAAACAGCCTCCGCCCAATACCCTGCCTTGAACATTAGAGACTGCTTTGCCTTACGTAGTCATTGAACACTGGTCACTATAATTATGTTCACATACCGTTTTTCCCACTTTATATGTACAATTGAAGTCAGAAGTTTACATAAACAAGTTTTAATGACCCCAACCTAAGTGTTTCAACAGCTCCACAAATTTCTTGTAACAAACTGTAGTTTTGGCAAGTCAGTTAGGACATCTACTCTGTGCATGACAAGTAATATATTTCCAACAATTGTTTACAGACAGATTCTTTAACTTATAATCGTAATTCCAGTGGGTCAGAAGTTCACATACACTAAGTTGACTTTGCCTTTAAACAGGTTGTAAAATTCCAGAAAATTATGTCATGGCTTTAGAAGCTTCTAAAATGCTAATTGACATAATTTGAGTCAATTGGAGGTGTACCTGTGGATGTATTTCAAAGCCTACCTTCAAACTCAGTGCTTTTCTTGACATCATGGGAAAATCCAAAGAAATCAGCCAAGACCTAAAAAAAAAAATAAAGACTTGTAGACCTCCACATGTCTGGTTCATCCTTGGGAGCAATTTCCAAATACCTGACGGTACCACGTTCATCTGTACAAACAATAGTACGCAAAGGACAAACACCATGGGACAAAGCAGCCGTCATACCGCTCAGGAAGGAGACGCGTTCTGTCTCCTAGAGATGAACGTACTTTGGTGCGAAAAGTGCAAATCAATCCCAGAACAACAGCAAAGGACCTTGTGAAGATGCTGGAGGAAACAGGTACAAAAGTATCTATATCCACAGTAAATTGTGTCCTATATCAACAACCTGAAAGGCAGCTCAGCAAGAAAGAAGCCACTGCTCCGAAACAGCCATAAAAAAAAGCCAGACTACGGTATGCAACTGCACATGGGGACAAAGATTGTACTTTCTGGAGAAATGTCCTCTGGTCCGATGAAACAAAAATAGAACTGTTTGGCCATAATGACCATCGTTATGTTTGGAGGATAAAGGGGGAGGCTTGCAAGCCGAAGAACACCATCCCAACTGTGAAGCACTGTGGTGGCAGCATCATGTTGTGAGGGTGCTTTTCTACAGGAGGGACTGGTGCACTTCACAAAATTGATGGCATCATGAGGAGAGAAATATGTGGATACATTGAAGCAACATCTCAAGACATCAGTCAGGAAGTTAAAGCTTGGTCGCAAATAGGTCTTCCAAATGGACAATGGCCCCAAGCATACTTCCAAAGATGTGGCAAAATGGCTTAAGGACAACAAAGTCAAGGTATTGGAGTGGCCATCACAAAGCCCCAACCTCAATCCCATAGAAAATGTGTGGGCAAAACTGAAAAAGCATGTGTGAGCAAGGAGGCCTACAAACCTGACTCAGTTACACCAGCTTTGTCAGTAGGAATGGGCCAAAATTCACCCAACTTATTGTGGGAAGCTTGTGGAAGGCTACCCGACACGTTTGACCCAAGTTAAACAATTTAAAGGCAACGCTACCAAATACTAATTGAGTGTATGTAAACTTCTGACCCACTGGAAATGTGATGAAAGAAATAAAAGCACTCTACTATTATTCTGACATTTCATATTCTTAAAATGGTGATCATAACTGACCTAAGACAGGGAATTTGTACTCGGATTAAATGTCAGGAATTGTGAAAAACCGAGTTTAAATGTACTTGGCTAAGGTGTATTTAAATTTCCGACTTCAACTGTATGTGTAGTCTCTCTCTCTCATATATATATATATATATATATATATATATATATATATATATATATATATATATATATATATATATATATATATATATATATATATATATATATATATATATATATATATATATATATATATATATATATATATATATATATATATATATATATATATGATAAAACCATCCCAGCGCTGCAGATTTTGCTGCGAAGAAAACCACAAGATTTTTGATTTGGTAGCTTGTTTTTGGTCACAGGTTCAGGAATGGCTGTAGAATTGCAACATTTACCTGGAACCAACTGTGCAAATAGTACTGCTCTGTGATTTGAAAAGTCAGTCAAATCAAACAATAATATAATCTTAGCAAAAACATGTATCTTTCATTTACAATCTTTAGAATTTATGATAATAGAAAGGTTCAGAACTGTTGTGAAACACCACAGCACAGTTGAAAAATATTTGGCAAATAGAAATCAAAACTGGATGATGTTCGGAGATAGATGGGAGGGGTTGAGCTGAAGTGTGAGACAAAAAATAACACGATAACTAATGTATAATATACTGTGTTCGTAAAATGTATATAGTATGTATAAGCTGGAAGTAGAAGCCTAAGTGTTGTTTTTCATTAGTTTACTCTAATTAGGGGAGGGGTGTTAGGGTTAGGGAAAAATATACAATGCCAAGTGTGTGCAAAGCTGTCATCAAGGAAAAGGGTGAATCTAAAATATATTTGACTTGTTTAATACTTTTTTGGTTACTACATGATTCCATGTGTGTTATTTCATAGATAGTCTACACTATTATTCTGCAATGTAAATAGTAAAAATGTAAGAAAAATTATTGAATGAGTAGGTGTGTCCAAACTGTACTGGTACTCTATAAATGGGGGATAGGAAATTATGCAGACAATTACGTTGACGGAAGCCACAATCTGCAATATTAAAGCTTATCACCCCCCCAATATAAAAACAGCAGCTAATCAAATCAGCGACATTTGTTGTTACGGAAAACAAATAATGAACATTATGCCAGAGCAGAATTGTCACTTTTTTATTGTCTGAAAAGTTACCAATTGTAGCTATCATCATGTTACTGTAGCTGTGTTCTATGGCTGGAAAGGGTTGCAGTAGATAGAGCTTCATTAACAAACCCTAGTGGTCATACAGACGTAATAGGACCATTATTCTACATTGTACATTGCCATGGAATTTTAAGATCTTTTGAAAACGTTTTAACGCGGTTTAAACATTAAGCAAAATGTTACAAGACGCCTGACTGCTACGCCATCTTGGACTTAAGTTGCATGGACTCGCTCTGTGTGCAATAATAGTGTTTAACATGATTTTATGACGACTACCTCATCTCTGTACCCCACACATACAGGTAATTGTAAGGTCCCTCAGTCGAGCACTGAATTTCAAAAAGATTCAACCACAAAGACCAGGGAGGTTTTCCAATGCTTCGCAAAGGCCGGTTATTGGTAGATGGGTAAAAAAAAGCAGACATTGAATATCCCTTAGAGCATGGTATTAATTATACTTTGGATGGTGTATCAATACACCCAGTCACTACAAAGATACAGGCGTCCTTCCTAACTCAGTTGCTGGAGGACGGAAACCGCTCAGGGATTTCACCATGAGGCCAATGGTGACTTAAAAAAAACCAGTTAGAGTTTAATGGCTGTGACAGGGGAATGGAACAACAACATTGCAGTTACTCCACAATACTAAGCTAATCGACAGAGTAAAAAGGATGCCTGTACAAAATACAAATAATCCAAAACATGCATCCCGTTTTACAACAAGGCACTAAATTAAAACTGCAAAAAATGTGGCAAAGCAATTTACTTTTTGTCTTGAATGCAAATCCAATCCAACACATTACGGAGTACTGTGCATCATGTTTTGGGAATGCTTGTAAATCGTTACGGACAACAACAAAAAAAAAGTGGTCAACAGAGATGTCCTGTTCTTTCAACCAATCGATTGGTCAAAATGTTTAAACAAATTTTTCCATATACAGTGCCTTCAGAAAGTATTCAGACCCCTTGCCTTTTCCACATTTTGCTACGTTACAGCATTATTCTAAAATTGATTAAATAAACAAAAATCCTCAGCAATCTACACACAATAGCCCATAATGACAAAGTGAAAACAGGCTTTTAGAATTTTTTGCCAATTAAAAATGAAAAACTGAAATACCTTATTTACATATGCATTCAGTCTTTGCTCGAAAATGAGGTCAGGTGCATCCAGTTTCCATTGATCATCCTTGAGATGTTTCTACAACTTGATTGGTGTCCAACTGTGGTAAATTCAATTGATTGGACACAATTTGGAGAGGCACACACCTGTCTAAAAAAAAGGTCCCACAATTGACAGTGCATGTCAAAACAAAAACCAAGCAATAAGGTCGAAGGAATAGCCTGTAGAGCACCGAGACAGGATTGTGTCGAGGCACAGATCTGGGGAATGGTACCAAAACATTTCTGCCGCATTGAAGGTCCCCAAGAACACAGTGGCCTGAATGCCAATCGTCACATCTGAAGGAAACCTGGCAAAATAACCAACTAAAATAGCCCCCAGCGTAAAGTCTAAGTGTTGTGTGTGTGTGCGTGTGTGTGTGTGTGTCACATGAGTGAGTCTAAAGTTCCTTCAGGCAGAGCAGCACTTTCCTAATCTAATAATGCTGGGACTATTGGCAGTTGAAAGGACTGAAGAGGAAAGAGTCCAGAGAGAAAGGCCTGATGGCAGGGAAAAATGGAGGGGGCTAAGGGGGAGAGGGAGAGGGACAAGGGGACAAGACAAAAGGGGGAGGGAGAGGGACAAGGGGACGAGACGAAAGGGGGAGGGAGAGGGACAAGACGAAAGGGGGAGGGAGAGGGACAAGGACAAGGGGACAAGACGAAAGGGGGAGGGAGAGGGACAAGGGGGAGGGAGAGGTCCAAGGGGGGGTAGGCCAAGGAGAGGGCCAAGAGGGAGGGAGAGGGCCAATGGGGGGTAGGGACAAAGGGAGGGAGAGGGACAAGGGAGGGAAACCAATGGGTCCATCTCCTCTGTATCATGTTTCTTGTAGGATGACTGTCTGTATTTCAATGTCTTTGATGAAGTTCAGGTTCCTGCTCTTTAGGCCAAAGGCAGACGACCTCAGACCTTGGATATTCCAGGATGAGATAGTGAAGGCTTTGTGTTCCATAAAATGTCCAATGTTGTTGGTCGTGTGTTTGGTCGTGTGGCTGAGAATCTGGCTTGGGCTAGTGTAAGAGTGGGGGTTTGGCCAGTTTGCATGCTCATGGCCTGTGCATATGTGTGTGACTTCCATGATGAGGCCCTCTTGTGAGGGTGTGTGCATGGGGTGGGCAGGAGGGCCATAGATCTGATCTGAGGGGGCCTAAATGGAATGTGGACATGGTTGACTTGGGGGGAGGTTATGTGGTCGATGTAGGCCCTCTTAGCGTGGGTCCTCTATGCATAGGTCCGGAGGGGGCACTGCTGCCTTGTATAGGTAGACCTGGTCATAAAGGCTGTTCAAGTCCAGAGTGGAGTGGTGGGCCAGGTAAACATTTGGTTTTGAGGCACAGTCACGGGAAATACTTGAGTTTAACAGCTGTATGGTAGCAGGATATTTCTGGTAGCAGGGTGGATATAAGCATATTCCATAAGGAGCTTCATTTTGTGCTCTTTTCGTGCCTTATCATTATTTTCATACACAGGGCATTGTATTTTAATTACCTCTGAACAGCGGGAGGCAGCTTCTAAGGCTTCTCCATTTGGTTGGAGTAGACTGTGCGACTCTAGCCCAACAATGGAAAGGGCTTTGAGACCTCTCACGTCAGTGCTAATTGAAGTTGTATCAAGCTTGGCAGCCTTAATTTAGCATTCAGTCCTTATAAAGTAAAGTATTTATTTTTCTTCCTGGCTTTTGGAAATAAAATATAGCTTTAGACTAAACATTACTAACTCAGGTCCAGGTTGGATGGTGTTCAGGTTTCTGTTGTTTTCCAGAGCATTTGCTGTATAGTTTTGGAATAATAATATTTGGTAGTTGTAAACCTTTCAGGTGATTCCATAATTCTGTCCAAAATCAGGTTGTAGGTTTTGATTTGGTGTGAAGGTTGTTTTGTACAGACGCTACATAATGTATTTTGTGTCTGTGATGAAAGAAGACATCTTATTCACCTGAGGCAGGATATGGTTTGGTGATTAGTGAAGAGGATGTTATGTCATAGAAGCAGCACTGAAGAACAAACAGAGTAGAGACATTGGCTATGACGACGCAGGCACTGACCCATTCCTCCCTCCCCCCTCTCCTTTCTCTCAGGTCCGTTTAAGGACTGCTACCAGGTGCGCCAGGCGGGCCACAGCACCAGTGGGATGTACCTGCTGAAGGCAGAGAGTAATGAACAGCTGATCCAGGCCTGGTGTGAACACAGCTTAGACAATGGAGGCTGGACCGTGTTACAGAGAAGGAAGGATGGATCGGTCAACTTCTTCAGGAATTGGGAGAACTACAAGGTGGTGTAGCGCAGACGATCACACACTGACACACACCGAGAGAACAAAAGTATCTGCATCCATCGGTCTATTGTTAACCACTGAGCCATTGGAGCTAACCCATGGCCTGTAAAGTCCAGCCCTCTCCCTCAAACCTCCAATCAGCTGTGACCCCAGCAGGGACAGGGAGTGGCTGATGTAAGAAGCTCCACGTCCCCCTAATCTCCCCTCCTTTGTTACATAAGCAACACCATTCCGCCAACACACTCTGGGCTGCTAACACACTCCATCACTCTGGAGAAAGCCCTGGCCCTGCCAATGTGTGCGTCTGTGTGTGTGGTATCTGTGCAGCCCCCATAGTCTTTCTCCCCTGTCACAGCCAGTTAATTCACCTTGACTGGGAAAGCAGAGGCAGAACTTTGACACATTATCGTCTCCAACTGAGATTCAACATGTTCCATTGATTCTGAAGGTTTGGCTTCCTTTAACATGATGTGGCGAGAAATCACATTAGTGGAGTCTACCGACTGACTAACCATTTTTGTCCTCTGAGCGTGACTGTATCTACTGTCTGCAGATAGAGGTGTGGTTCCTTCTGCTCCTGACTAGAAAAACTGCTGCCGTTTAGGCTAGTTGGTGGATGACCGGAACATTCTAAATGCTTTAGGTGTGAAACTACACAACCACCACACAACTCACAAACCTTTAACCATTTACTAGAAACCCTTGGAACCTGGAAAGCATATATAATATAACCTGCTGTGTCTCTCCCCCTACAGAAAGGCTTTGGGAACATAGATGGTGAATACTGGCTGGGTCTGGAGAACATCTTTAACCTGGCAAAGCAGGGGGACTACAGGCTGCTGGTAGAGCTGGAGGACTGGGTGGGGAAGAAGGTGTATGCTGAGTACAGCAGCTTCCGCCTGGAGCCTGAGAGTGAGGGCTACCGCCTGAGACTGGGCACCTACCAGGGAAACGCTGGAGACTCCCTCAGCAGCCACAATGGGAAAATGTTCACCACGCTGGACAGGGACAAGGATGTTTTCTCAGGTAAAACAAGGGAAAAACAGTGTACGCTAGAATACAAGTACAATACTGTACTAGTACACCAACACACTGCTATGCTACAGTTTCCCAAGCACACTGTTGCTCAAGCTTCTCTGTACTGTGGTCCATCTCTGTAACATCTCTGCTCAAGTGACAACTACCACTAGAATATTCTGTACCACTAAGCCTTTCTCTCCTCCTCTCCCATTGCTAGGTAACTGTGCCCACTTCCATAAGGGAGGTTGGTGGTACAACGCCTGTGGTCAGACCAACCTGAATGGAGTGTGGTACAGCGGAGGGGTTTACCGCAGTAAGTTCCAGGATGGAATCTTCTGGGCTGAGTACGGAGGAGGATCGTACTCCCTCAAGTCTGTCCGTATAATGATACGACCTATCGACTGAGCCTGGAACAGTCTCCACCCCACTATCTATGCCATGACCTTTGACCCATCCTAATCCCAACCCTCCCACCCTGTGACGTCTCAACTTCTCCACCAAGCTACCCATCATCACATTATTTTCCTTCCATACATTTTTAAGCGGAGCAGAGAAGCTGTTTAACTGTCGAGACCCAAATCAAACTGCTTCATGGAAACCCTGGTTCTTCTTCAGCCTCTCTGAAGGGAAGATGACAGTGTTCTGCTATTGTTTCAGCTGTGCTTCTATGGAGTCCTCTCCTAGCATGGCCAGACAGCCATATGATAGTGCTGTGAAAGACAGCAGTGGACAGACAAAGTATGAACTCTAACACAGAGCTAGCTGCCACAGCCTTCTACAACAGTCACTATGTTATACTCTGTATGGTCCTCCACAATGTCAAACTTCAATACGCTATGAAGGTGGTTACATTAGGAATTTCAGATGCTTATTTCACACATGTTGACTGGAAAATAAATGGTTAATTTTGCCTTTTTATTTTGCTAATCTCTAGCTGGGTCTGTTGCTAGTGAATGCCTTTCTTCACAGCGTACTAAAGATTGAATAAGTTCCTTATGATGTCATCAGTTAAAAACGTTCCACAGTCAGGGTTGAGAGGCATGCCCGCCCCCCCCCCAGGCTGACAAGACTTGGTACAGTCTTCATGTACATTTAACTCTCACCCCCTCTCTCGCTTGCTTTGTTTGGGCTTGTTGTTTCAGGGTTCCCACAGAGAGGAAACGGATTGTAACAATGTGCTTTGTGATGTGAGAACAGCCCAGCTCGCTTTGGTATGTAAATATATTTGGTTTTATTTGCGAGAGTTAATTTAAGACGTATGATTCTGCTGAAGCCAAATGTTTCCTCCATGGTCTCTCCCTTCTGTTATTTATCAACGTATTTATAATGAGTATAGTCAGTCACGCCCTGCTCAAGTTAACCCTGGTATGGCCTTTCTGTTTATTCCAGTAAAAAATTATAATAATAATAATTTCAAAAAAATAAAAAAAAATTAAAAAATCAGCACAGACAAACGTCAAGTTGACGGAGGTAAATACCTGCCATGCTCTGCCATCACTTTCCATGTAGTTAAATACTAAATAAAACGGTTTCTAAATACCCTCTGTCCTCACCACGCCTCACCTGGTCCGTCTCTCCTTCAACCACGCCATGGCAAACAGACAATAACATCCAGGACATTGAGTGAACATGGTGTACAGTCAGTCAAACTAGTAAGTCTGCTCGGTCACAGCTGGCATTTACATTATACGTTTGATTACAGCGCTGTATGAATGAGCTGTAAGGAACAGAGAAGTAGTAAAAATGGAGGATGGGTCTTCTATGGAGGAGTTCATAATGAAAGAATGCAGCCGTGGAGAGTAGAGGAGGTGAAGTGAGGGGGAGAGAGAAGGAGGACAGGAACACTTTTCTAAAGACAAGGAGAGAAGGAACAATGAGAACCACATTTCTGTAGTTCTACATCTGCATTGCTTGCTGTTTGGGTTTTTTGGATGGGTCTCTGTATTGCACTCTGACATCTGCTGATGTAAAAAGGGGCTTTAAGTACATTTGATTGATTGTAGTTCAGAGAGCGAGCAAAAGAGAGCTGGTAGTCTGGGCTACAAAGATGTAAAAATGGAGGGAGAGAAAGAAAATAGGGAAAGATGATACTGAGGTAGAGGGGAAACGAAAGATTAACAGAGATCAGCATAGCGAGGGCATGAACATAGCGGCTAGATGGAAGACAAAAAGGACAAGGACACAGAAGAGAAAGGGGGGGGGGGGGTGAAAAAAGACAGGAGGAAGGAGGGGGACATTCGTTCCATGTAAAATACTCGATTTCCAGTTTTACAAAGACATACAGTTGAAGTCGTAAGTTTACATACACACAGGTTGGAGTCATTAAAACTCGTTTTTCAACAACTCCACAACTTTCTTGTTAACAAACTAGTTTTGTTTGGCAAGTCGGTTAGAACATCTACTTTTGGTTTACAGAGATTGTTTACAGAGATTATTTCACTTATAATTCACTGTATCACAATTCAAATGGGTCAGACATTTGCATACACTAAATTAACTGTGCCTTTAAACAGCCTGGAAAATTCCAGAAAATTATGCCATGGCTTTAGAAGCATCTGATAGGCAAATTGACATCATTTGAGTCAATTGGAGGTGTACCTGTGGATGTATTTCAAGGCCTACCTTCAAACTCAGTGCCTCTTTGCTTGACATCAAGGGAAAATCAAGAGATATCAGCCAAGACTTCAGAAAATAAATTGTAGACCTCCACAAGTTTGGTTCATCCTTGGGAGTAGTTTATAAAAACTCCTGAAGATACCACATTAATCTGTACAAACAATAGTACGCAAGGACAAACACCATGGGACAAAGCAGCCGTCATACCGCTCAGGAAGGAGACGCGTTCTGTCTCCTAGAGATGAACGTACTTCGGTGTGAAAAGTACAAATCAATCCCAGAACAGCAGCAAAGGACCTTCTGAAGATGCTGGAGGAAAGAGGTACAAAAGTTTTTTAAATTGACTGGAGGGGTTTTGTAAGGTACAGCAGCTACCTCAAATGAGAACAACCTCTTGTTAACAGAGCAAGCTTGTTTGCCTGTTTGTACTATAATTATTACACATCTCTGATTTGCACACAATCAGATGAACAAACCTCTACTTTACTTGCCTGTTTATGAGACAATCACAGGTGGACAAAGAGCTCTCATAGGATCAGGGTTCCACTGAAGAACACAGAAACGGAACACGCACACAAACACACTTTTCACTAATCTGTCTTTTGACCATTCAGATCAGCTCTGAAAAAGAGCTGATCGGTAAAAAAAAAAATTACGTGGGGAAAAATATCAAAATTGTGCTGCCTATGTGAACGCAGCCTATGAAAACAATCAGAGGGAAGTCAATCAATCACTGCACACACACACACACACTTTAGGATATGGCTGCTTCTATGCCAGCACTGTGCCTCCCTCGCTCTCTCATCCTCTCCCTCAGTTTCTTTCTCTAACGACGTGGTAGAATTGTAGCAGTAGAGAATGACCGAGTATTAATGCGTTTCAGATATGCTGTACAACATACACAGCATCATTTTCCCCCCAGTCTGCCAGAGTAGCTCAGCCTAGCACCCTACACAACTTTCACACAAAACCTAAAACATTGATCTGTACTCTGAAACACATGTGCCTGTGCACACACACTGTTTTAGCTCTCTGTATTATTACTTTCCTCACTTCTCTTCTATAAAGCCTCTGACAGGGATGCTGGCCAGGCTATAAAGAGAAACGTAATGCCATGTGCTCAGAAATGACACCAGCATGACTGGATCTCTCTCCACACACACACAGTGTGAAGATGCATGCAAATATATAATGCTGTGAAACAGCATGCACCAATCTGACTTCTTGTCTTTACAGAGCTGAGAAACCCCTAACACCTGTGTGTGTGTGTGTGTGTGTGTGTGTGTGTGTGTGTGTGTGTGTGTGTGTGTGTGTGTGTGTGTGTGTGTGAGAGAGAGAGAGAGTGAGATTCCTGCCTTTCACATTCATCCTGTGTGAATCACAACATGAACCAAAAACATGAGTGAAGTATGGTTTTAGCTTTAATAAAACAGGAAACCTTCAATCTAGCCCTCAAAGAACACAGGTAGAAAAAACAGGCCTACAATAAAATCCAGGAAAACAACCACACAGACAGAGACCGTGTGAGAGAAGGGCCGAGAGAGAGAGAGAGAGCGAGAAAGATTGATGGTGCTCTAGTTCATAGGGGATTCCTGGGGTTTGTTAGTGTTCAGACAGTCTGTGCTGCCAGCTCCCAGAGAGGAAAGGATGGAGCAGAGGAAACAAACAAAAAGGATGGAGCAGAGGAAACATAAAAAGGATGGAGCAGAGGAAACAAACAAAAAGGATGGAGCAGAGGAAACAAACATAAAAAGGATGGAGCAGAGGAAACAAACATAAAAAGGATGGAGCAGAGGAAATAAACATAAAAAGGATGGAGCAGAGGAAATAAACATAAAAAGGATGGAGCAGAGGAAATAAACATAAAAAGGATGGAGCAGAGGAAACAAACAAAAAGGATGGAGCAGAGAAAACAAACAAAAAGGATGGAGCAGAGGAAACATAAACAAAAAGGATGGAGCAGAGGAAACAAACAAAAAGGATGGAGCAGAGGAAATAAACATAAAAAGGATGGAGCAGAGGAAACACACATAAAAAGGATGGAGCAGAGGAAACATAAACAAAAAGGATGGAGCAGAGGAAACAAACAAAAAGGATGGAGCAGAGGAAACATAAACATAAAAGGGATGGAGCAGAGGAAATAAACAAAAGGGATGGAGCAGAGGAAATAAACAAAAAGGATGGAGCAGAGGAAACACAAAAAGGATGGAGCAGAGGAAACAAACAAAAAGGATGGAGCAGAGGAAACAAACAAAAAGGATGGAGCAGAGGAAATAAACATAAAAAGGATGGAGCAGAGAAAATAAACATAAAAGGGATGGAGCAGAGGAAATAAACAAAAGGGATGGAGCAGAGGAAATAAACAAAAAGGATGGAGCAGAGGAAATAAACAAAAAGGATGGAGCAGAGGAAATAAACAAAAAGGATGGAGCAGAGAAAATAAACATAAAAGGGATGGAGCAGAGGAAATAAACAAAAGGGATGGAGCAGAGGAAATAAACAAAAAGGATGGAGCAGAGGAAATAAACATAAAAAGGATGGAGCAGAGGAAATAAACAAAAAGGATGGAGCAGAGAAAATAAACATAAAAGGGATGGAGCAGAGGAAATAAACATAAAAAGGATGGAGCAGAGAAAATAAACATAAAAAGGATGGAGCAGAGGAAATAAACATAAAAAGGATGGAGCAGAGGAAATAAACATAAAAAGGATGGAGCAGAGGAAATAAACAAAAAGGATGGAGCAGAGGAAATAAACAAAAAGGATGGAGCAGAAAAAATAAACATAAAAAGGATGGAGCAGAGGAAATAAACAAAAAGGATGGAGCAGAGGAAATAAACATAAAAGGGATGGAGCAGAGGAAATAAACAAAAAGGATGGAGCAGAGGAAATAAACATAAAAAGGATGGAGCAGAGGAAATAAACATAAAAAGGATGGAGCAGAGGAAATAAACATAAAAAGGATGGAGCAGAGGAAATAAACATAAAAAGGATGGAGCAGAGGAAACAAACAAAAAGGATGGAGCAGAGAAAACAAACAAAAAGGATGGAGCAGAGGAAACATAAACAAAAAGGATGGAGCAGAGGAAACATAAACAAAAAGGATGGAGCAGAGGAAATAAACATAAAAAGGATGGAGCAGAGGAAACACACATAAAAAGGATGGAGCAGAGGAAACATAAACAAAAAGGATGGAGCAGAGGAAACAAACAAAAAGGATGGAGCAGAGGAAACATAAACATAAAAGGGATGGAGCAGAGGAAATAAACAAAAGGGATGGAGCAGAGGAAATAAACAAAAAGGATGGAGCAGAGGAAACATAAAAAGGATGGAGCAGAGGAAACACAAAAAGGATGGAGCAGAGGAAACAAACAAAAAGGATGGCGCAGAGGAAACAAACAAAAAGGATGGAGCAGAGGAAACAAACAAAAAGGATGGAGCAGAGGAAACAAACAAAAAGGATGGAGCAGAGGAAACAAACAAAAAGGATGGAGCAGAGGAAACAAACAAAAAGGATGGAGCAGAGGAAACAAACAAAAAGGATGGAGCAGAGGAAATAAACAAAAAGGATGGAGCAGAGGAAACAAACAAAAAGGATGGAGCAGAGAAAACAAACAAAAAGGATGGAGCAGAGGAAACATAAACAAAAAGGATGGAGCAGAGGAAACAAACATAAAAAGGATGGAGCAGAGGAAACATAAACAAAAAGGATGGAGCAGAGGAAACAAACAAAAAAGATGGAGCAGAGGAAACAAACAAAAAGGATGGAGCAGAGGAAATAAACATAAAAAGGATGGAGCAGAGGAAATACACATAAAAAGGATGGAGCAGAGGAAACAAACAAAAAGGATCGAGCAGAGGAAACAAACAAAAAGGATGGAGCAGAGGAAATAAACATAAAAAGGATGGAGCAGAGAAAATAAACATAAAAGGGATGGAGCAGAGGAAATAAACAAAAGGGATGGAGCAGAGGAAATAAACAAAAAGGATGGAGCAGAGGAAACATAAATGGAGGAAATAAACAAAAAGGATGGAGCAGAGGAAATAAACATAAAAAGGATGGAGCAGAGGAAATAAACAAAAAGGATGGAGCAGAGGAAATAAACAAAAAGGATGGAGCAGAGGAAATAAACAAAAAGGATGGAGCAGAGGAAATAAACATAAAAAGGATGGAGCAGAGGAAATAAACATAAAAAGGATGGAGCAGAGGAAATAAATATAAAAAGGATGGAGCAGAGGAAATACAAACATAAAGGGTAGAGTGACAAATGGGAAAGAGGTATACTGTAAATTGTGATGACTTTTACCAGTGGGTGCAGCTTATTGTGGTTATCAGTGATTGCTGGGGACATAATATGGGGGACTCGTGAAAACGTCACTTTAAAATAGGAAGTGTGTGTGTGTGTCTTACCCAGGTACGGTATACAGGAGTTCATGCTCTGGCTGCGTATGTAGTCTCGGAGACGTTTGTAGTTGTCTTCTTTGGCCATGAGATACTCCAACCGCTCAAACGTTGTTTTGTCCTTCCGACTCAACAACTAGAGAGACAGAGAAATATGTTTGAGTTGAGTTATTGTAAACATACTAGGGCCGTGACAACACCAGTATCGCAATATTTTTACCATGGCAAACCACGAAGCAGACCTAACTTTATGGTTCTTTAAAATATTATGTGCTATAGATTGAACAATAAATTGATGCGACTCTGGATAACAACAATGACGTTAACTTCCAACATTAGGGCTGTTTTCCTATAGAAGTTAAATTAGCTTTGGGTTTTGTTACTTTGCCATGATACTAGCGAGTGTCTACAAGTTCAATCATAATGAAATCAATTTCATGTTCAATCAATTGAGTTATATTTTGCAACATGACTACCGTCTAATTTTTGCCTCAATGTGTTTCATGAGGGACAACATGAACACAATAACATGCACAATCTGATTTAGTGCATTATTATCGGGTAAGCACGATAAGCCGCCTCAATAGCATATTTGCAGTCATAGGTGGTAATACCGCTCTTGGAGCTGATTTGTCATCAGTATTGTGGAATAACTCCAATGTTAAGGTAAGATTTGAATGGCAAAAGCTGATTCGAGAGCAGCACTGCTTTTCTTTCGCACTTGGCAAACTTTCTCTCTACGTGCTTGTTTGGATAACACTTACAAACATGGCTGGTAAATAACGATGCATCTGGTATGATCATCGTAATGCTTAAGTCACATTGCAACAGTTGTCATAACAGCTCAGCAGGATCTCAGGAGACGTCGTGATAACACTACTGACGATATCCACAGGAGCTCTGGGTGAGGGATAAGTTCTGCTCTGGCCACGGCCTAAAGTTATCCACAGTGTGTTTGAGAGAGTGTGTGTGTGTTGACTAGGAGCAGGTGTGCCGGTCTCTCTGGCCAGGCAGGTCTAGTGGTCCAGAGGATTTTCTGGCTGTCTGCTGTGTGTACTGCTGACTACTGGGGTTTATATCACTCACATTAATATTACATTTCCACCATGACATCACCGCATCAGTATGTCATTATGTCAGCTCTAATCTCCAAGGCTCTGTCCGTCTGAGGATGGATCAGAATCAGACCGCTCCCTCTTGCAAATTTCTCTGATCTGAGGTTTCTGCACAGATGCTTCCAATACACAAGACCATTACATATTCCAGCAATGTATTGACAGTGTAATAACTGGTGAAATAGAGGAGGACCATTTACATATGCGACTGCCCTTCACACCGTCAACACATCTCAGTTGGTTGTAGAGAGCTGTTAGAGATCATTGTTTTGAGCTGCAGGGACACAGTAACTCACCGCCCATGTCTTGGAGAGTCTATAGATGGGAGCGCTTTGTAGGCCTGACACCACAGCCATCACTGCATGCAGGTTGTTTATGTCACACAGTTTCTGTTGGGAACAGAACACGGATGAATACACACACTTTCACATTACAATATATTTATTGTCCACTCGTGAATATGAATCAAGAATCTGTGGTTCTTCCTTCACAAAGTACTACTGTAGAGCATAAGCAGTAGAGTACAGTGCGTGTACCTTGGCAGTTCTGATGTAGAGACTGAGTACCTCAGCTCTGATCTTCAGGGTCTGAGCATGCAGGATCTCCCTCACCACCCAGAAAGTCGTCTGGAGACACAAAACAATCAACCAACGGCAATAAATGCATAGCACAAAGTGCTGAACAAAAAGCAGACCGATGGTTAAGGAGCACTTCCCAACAAAGACAAACACACACTCAAATGTGATAGCTGGCTGAGATCTAACATCAGGTACCGTACAATGTTCCTGCCTTGGTTCCTGACATGTTGTGAGTGAATGAGGTCTGTCTGTGTGTGTTAACCCCCAGACAGAACAAAGTGATCGGACCAAGTCATCAATGGCCATTGGCCAAGAGCTCTCTCTCACACATGCACAGATCTTCTCTCATAGCAAAGCAAATAAGGTCAATAAATCAGTCAGCATCTGGTCCAACAGCCCTCATGAGAGAGGAAAGAAAGATGAGAAGTAATGGGGAAAGAATAAGCTGATATCAGGCCTCCTGAGTCTTTTATAGTCTACAGCTGTCTGTACACTGTTCGAGAGAGAGATCAGGGCAGATCCAAGATGAGATCTAGAGTGCTGATGTCACCTAACCACAGGACAAAGGAAATAGGTCCAGCCTGTCTGTGTAATAGACAAAGACATCAATGTCATCAACTATACACAATACCAATGGTCCCTGAAGTCTTCACCTCTGCAACCATAGCTCCCCTTATCTAACTCTCCGTCACTCGCTTACACTGCCTACTCTCCCACTCACTGGCTTTATCTCCATCTCTCCAGGAGTCACGCTCTTCCTCCCACTCACTTTCTCTCTTCCCATCTCCAAACCTTTAGAGAGGTTGTGTGTGAGACTATGATTCTACTGTACGGTGCAGGGTTGTGCTGAAGATGGGAAGGGGGAGAGGGGGGTTGCTCTGGTTAACAAAACCAGACACACCGGGGACAGTGTGAGATATTAGCTAACTGCAGGTGGCTCTGTATAGAAACCCACTGTGGGTCACAGTCACGTAAGATATTAGAGTGGTTGAAGTGTTGCAGGGTAGGAAAATCACTTTTCTCTAACAGCCTAGACTCTAAATCCTAGCATGCTATGAACTACACCAAAAGGGTCCTACAATTGGTGCGACAGTCACACCACGACACTACCCTCAGGCTCAGGAGATGTCCAAACACCTTGACTCAAAATGTCAAGTTATTCACTGGCCTGCATCTGGTTTGAGTGCCTCTTCAGAAAAGTCAGTGTTTTTGCTCCATGGAAGTCAAGACGAAGGGAATAGTAAACAGGAGGCACAGGCTAGAATCTAAAACACTGCAGTAAATAACAGAAAGAGAGAGAAAATAAAGACCAGCAGACAGAGAGAGACAGAGGAGAGAATGGAGATCCACTAATAAAACTAATCCCATAATACAGTGAGGCAGTACTGTTCACCTGAACAATCTCTTCCCTCTAGCACGGACACACCTGTCCTCAGCCACAGGTGCAGTGCAGACACAGCGGTCAGTGATATTATAAGCCACTAAAGTCTCATATAATATCCAACTAAAGCTGCATCAGCCTTGTAATACTACTCCCAGCAGAGAAGGTTTATAGGCATGTCCAATATGGCCACTACACTATCCTCATGTCACTGTAAATCACCCCGTTGCTTCTGGCAGCTGTTACAACACAGGTGCACTGTCTCTCTGCGTGTGTCGATGTGTGTGCACTCTACAGCCCAGAGGAAAAAGCAGAGGCTCTTAGTTGTCTTTCCTGTAGTGTTTATGGTCTTATAAAGCTCTGCTGTTTCATCATAAATAGTATGGAACAGAGACACCAGCTGATAGCTGTGGATTAGCTCTGTAATATGGCTGAGTCCCTCAAAAGCAGTTTACGATAGCTCCCTCTCTCACTGCCTGGGTAAGGAGTGCTGAAGAGGATACAGCTGGGCCTGGCTCGGGTTAGGTTAGTGGCTGATGCCTTCAACGTTTGTATAGGTCTAGACTAGATACCTAAACATCACTAGCTCAACCTTGTCTGGTGAGTGTTTGTTAGAGATGACACTAATTCTAAACGTCCTGGTAGGCTACATGAGAGAACATTCCCGAAACTCACTCTTTTTTCCCCCTTTTTTCAAATGCAATGTTAATATAAGACAAATGTCACCTTAAATAACATTCACAGCGATATAATAAAATAAAAACATCTATTGAACAGAAACTACTTCTAGTGACTCACTAAACAAACTGAAGTGTAATTCAAACCATGACCCGGTCTAAAGTAGCCACCCGGTAGTACTGGCTGTGACCCACCTAAAGAGTCTGATCCTACATTATGGGAAACTGGACTAGGTTTAGGAAACAGCCTCCTCTCAGGCACCATCCACCCACAACTTTCTCTACCCCTCTTCAACCTTCGTTAGCTCTAACCCTAACACCCCCCCTTCCCCTTTTCACCCCTCTCCATCCCTGTACCCAACTCCCCACTACATCCCTCTCAACAGCTCCCCCTCTCCATCCCTGTACCCAACTCCCCACTACATCCCACTCAACAGCTACCCCTCTCCAGTCATACCAACCTATACACTCAATCCAAAACCTTTATCAGAGTGCAAGGTTGAACAATTACCTTACTGCTTCCATTAATTCAGTGTTTTCAGATAAACATGAAGTCATACCTAAGCAGTATGGAGCTAGCTAAGGGTTGATTTAGACTTGAGCAGTATTAGACTGAAATAACAGACTTCCCCTTGTTGTCCAAAGACTGCTACCAATAACAGAGTTAAAGGAAGAGTACAAAGACTGGAGCATCTCTGGGACTGCCTCTTCTCCCTGTCCAAGCCCCATTATTCACAAGGCTCACTTTCCTTCGCTGATGTCCGTCTGCCTGCTGCTTGTCGGCCAGCCCTGTGGTGTACAGTGAACTAACATCTGTAACGGCTGTTTGGGCTAGCCTAGAAATGGGGAAGTTTACACAGATACACATTCCTCTAACATCTCATACGGAGACCACAAGGTCTTAAAGACACTTAAATGGGCAGGGAGAGACTGGGGAGGTTGGAGACAGGGAAGGGGCAGAAAGAGCAGGATGAAAGGTGAAGGCCGCCTGTGGGTCATGAGGGCTTCCTGTGGATGACTTCACAGGGCACTGAGAGTGCGGGACACACGCACACAAAAAAACCATGCACAAACACATTCTCAGATCACAAAGAAATGTGTCCAAACAGTTGAACACCAGAGAGAGTGAGGGAAGGAGTCTAAGGTCTCTTCTGAGCCTTCATTAGCCATATCAGTCTGATGAGGCTAAACAATGAGACAGACGGGGTTTGAGTGTGTGTTCCCTATAGGAGATGAGTCAACAAGTCAGCAGGAGGTATGTTTTGTTACCATGACATCCTCCAAAACAAAGGATTAGGGAAGAGGGGATGATTTGGGATGTGGTGAAGAGAGGATGTAATCGCTCCATTACCTGCTAGCCAAGACTGAAGGTTCATTACTCAGCTCTAGGGGTACATTACGCCCCCTGTCCACCCCCCGCTTTTCTGCCTGCCTGTGTGTGTGTGTGTGTGTGTGTGTGTGTTACCTGGTTGAATCTGCGGGTGAAGGCCACAGCATTGGGAGCAGAGCTGTGCTTCTCCTTCTTGTTCCAGCCACAACTCGACAGCTCCTAAACACACAAACACCCAGTTAAGTGATAGTGTGTGTCAGAGTGACATGACACACCCAAAACACACAACAGATCCTAAAGCAGTCACACACACACACAGATTTAAACAACTTTCACAGTTGGTCTTGAACGTAGTAAAGAGTTAATGTTTTCCACAAAAGACAAACCCAGGTTGTTCTTAACAGTTCAGAGAGAGGCGTACAGGGCATATAGAAACACCAACGTTCCCTCCAGCTGAACAGCATACTACTTTTAACTACCGAATAAATTCAAATCAAATCTATCAAACTCTGCACCACCTTGTGCTTCCTCAGAGCAGAGGGTGAACAATCATCCCAGTAATCAGATACTAGTGCCCTTGGACAGACCCTGTACCAGCACTAAGGGGCGAGACCACACACACAGACAGCAGGGGAAGAGAGACTTCTCTGGGCACAGCAAACTGGATCAGGGGCCAGGGATATTATTAGGGAAAATTTGATTGAAGGGTAGGAAAATGTGGTGTAATCTCTACTAATCAGCTGAACTACTCTCCAGATGACCTCCTCTAACACTGGCTGTCTGGAGGCAACCTCCTCCACCACCCCTCACCAGGCCAGTGAGCCGTCACAAAGAAACATACGCAATGTCCCTGTGTGTTTGAAGGGGAACAAGTAGAAGTTGGCAGGTCGGAGTGGAGAGAGAGAGCGAGGTGGTGAGGAGTCCAGAGCCTCCTGACAGCAGCTTTCAGCAGGCCTCAGTAAACTGTTACACTGCTGCCCTGACAGACTCCACACCACTAAGAGAGAACCAAATGCGTGTGTGTGTGTGTGTGTGTGTGTTAGCCCAGTAGCTCAGTCACTTACGACTCATTCATTTAACCTACACTCCTCTTTAAACATGCGCTCACCTCTACCTGTCTCTCAACCCCTCTATCCCGCTCTTGTTATTCACACCTCCAGTGTTCTCCTTCCCCATCTCCTAATAAAGGCTCCCACATTGGGATATGCCATTGGGAGACTGACTAAAGGCGTCTGCATGCCTCCCAGCCGAAAGAGTTCGGATGAGTTTGTGCATATATGATGACATTGTGATGTTTTTTTATTAGTTTTGGACTTCGTTTAGGGTTTTTTCGGTTGTTCGGGCAGACAACCTTTTTGGCTGCCCGAACAAGTCTACGCCCTTTTGTCTGTGATTGTTCAACAGCAGGGATTCTTCAGTAATGACGAGATTACTCGTTTTAATGCAATTTCTTTAATTGAGAAATACTGCACCAAATATAGTTAGACGTAAAATTGTGCGACTAAGATCTACTCTGTAAAAACCTTCTTAGATGGGTGTCGCTAGCTTCCACATCGTCAAGGCCTAGAGATCAAGTACCAGAATCAATCAGTCAGAATCAATCAATGATATTAACCTACCACATAGCTGTTGCGTTACTTACAATTGTCACGTGGTCATGTCTGTGCCATAATTGTTGAATTGGTGCCAATGACTGAGAGTAAAGCAGAAAAATAGCTTTTTACAACAAATTCTGGATCATTACTTGAAAGGCACTGGTCGCCTTGGCAGTTGGTTGGTCCCAGCCCTACCCTCACCTCAAAGCTTTCCATCGCTACATCAGACACACAGTAAAGTACACAGCTCTGGCTAACACACGGATGAGTCCACAGCATGCATTTTCAAGTACAAACACACACACAGCGAAATCAACTCTTGCCAAACCACTAACAGAGCTGAGCTCGGAGATACCACCGCCACTTCTCTGCTCTGGGCCTTGTTTCAGTCAACACAGTAAAAACCTGAGGCGCCACACACCCTGTGGACCTAAAGAGCATCAGCTACAGCTGAGAAGAGTGGGATGAGGGAGATAAAGGGGGTTAAAAGAGAGTGAGGGGGGGCATTAGCTACAGCTGAGAAGAGTGGGATGAAAAAGAGAGGTGGTTAGAGAGAGTGAGGGGGGGGCATTGGCTATAGCTGAGAAGAGTGGGATGAGGGGGATAGAGAGAGTGAGGGGGGGCATTAGCTACAGCTGAGAAGCCCTACATTCCAGCCCCCTATTGGCTAGTCTTATGGTGGTTAGCTCATATCCTGCGAATATGTATGCATCCCTACATGCCTAGTTTTATGTGATGTGTAGGAGATGATTTTCCCAGAGACACTGCGTCTATAATGCCTATAGTGCATGTTTTACTACTGTCCTGGGCCGGTTTCCCAAAAGTTCATCGCTATATCCTTCGTAGGAGCATTGTTACATCGCCAAGCCGTTTCCCCAAAACCATCGCTAATGGTGCACTTGAAAACGCTCGTAATGTAACGGCTGCTTCACACCACTCGCAGAACATTAAGGGTGTCATTAGATGCTTTTTTACTGATAGCCAGGGACACGCCAACACTCAGACAATTTACAAACAAAGTATTTATGTTTAGTGATTCCACCGCATCAGATGACCACAGATGCTCTCTTGAGAAGTGAGTAAATTAGACAATTTTCCTGTCCTTCTAAGCATTCAAGGGACAATGGATGGTGTAAAAAGTATATTTCTTTTGGAAAGTACTGGAGTAAAAGTTGTTAAAAATATAAATAGTAATTTAAAGTACAGATACCCCAAAAACTACTTAAGTAGTACTTTCAAGTATTTTTACTGAAGTACTTTACACCACAGCTTACAACTGTACCCCATTCAAAGGCACTTGAATATTTTGTTTTGACCATTCACCCTCTGAATGGCATACATACACAATAAGTCTCAATCCTTCTTTAACCGGTCTACTCCCCTTCATCTACACTGATTAAGTGGATTTAACAAGTGTTACCAGTAAGGGATCATAGCTTTCATCTGGTCAGCCTACGTCATGGAAAGAATGTTCCTGCGCCGACAGATGGCCGCCTCGCTTCGCGTTCCTAGGAAACTATGCAGTATTTCGTTTTTTTACGTGTTAATTCTTACATTGGTACCCCAGGTAATCTTAGGTTTCATTACATACAGTCGGGAGGAACTACTGAATATAAGAGCAACGTCAACTCACCATCATTACAACCAGGAATATGACTTTCCCGAAGCGGATCCTGTGTTTTGCCATCCACCCAGGACAATGGATCGGATCCCAGCCGGTGAACCTAAACAACGTCGGCGTAAAAGGGACAAACGAAGCGGTCTTCTGGTCAGGCTCCAGAGACGGGCACATTGCGCACCACTCCCTACCATACTACTCGCCAATGTCCAGTCTCTTGACAACAAGGTTGATGAAATCCGAGCAAGGGTTGCCTTCCAGAGAGACATCGGAGATTGACGTTCTTTGCTTCACGGAAACATGGCTCACTGGAGAGACGCTATTGGAGTCGGTGCAGCAAGCTGGTATCTTCACACATCGCACCAACAGAAACAAGCATCTTTCTGGTAAGAAGAGGGGCAGGGGGGTATGCCTTATGATTAACGAGACGTGATCATAACAACATATAGGAATTCTAGTCCTTCTGTTCACCCGACTTAGAATTCCTCACAATCAAATGTCGACCGTATTATCTACCAAGGGAATTCTCTTCGACTATAATCACAGCCGTATATATTCCCCCCCAAGCAGACACATCGATGGCCCTGGACAAACTATTTGACCTGTTGTAAACTGGAAACCACTGTCATGACGTTGGCCTGGGGGATAGGTTTATGACCGTCATAAATACCTCTTCACCCCCCTTTTTCCTCTCCACCCTACTGATATTACATTTGCAAAACCCTTGGTTAACATAGAGATTCTGGGAACATCAGAATGTGGGGGGAAATGAATTATATTCTGGTAATCCGAACAATTGAACATATGCGGTGGTACTTAAGGAATACGATGTCAGTTCAATTGTCATCTGAGACATTCTAATCAATGATAAGATGACAAACTCTACAGTGGAAAGTCTACACATCCAAGTTATCGGATTCACATGGATTTGTTGTTCAATTTAAATGTTTGAATATGAAATAATTTGATGGGACGCCCACGTGAAGAGACAGTTTACAACTTCTGTCACACACCCCTTTTCTCCCTTCCTATATAAAGCCTTGACGACAACATAACTTCCTGTTCCGAGGACGACGGTCCTATGTCAGAATGGTTCAGATAATAACTACAGAACGAAGCCAACATCAGCATGAGCTTTGGTTGCGAATGGTATGAATTTTGAACTCTTATTCACGACAGAAGTGATACCTCCTAGACGTTGAGTTAGCGTCCGCAGCTGCAAACGCAGGTAAGGAAGGAACAGAGAGTATTCCATCTACCACACAACGACGTTACTACAACTTATCCAAGTGACCACCAGAGATTCTTCAAAGGACAGAGGACTCGGTTTGGCAACACAGTCTATCTACCACCAACATACTGAAGCGCAGCTCAGAGTAAATATTTATTGCATTTTCCTTTTCCAAATGGGCGGTAATTTAGAATGCATAAGATACTGTATTTACGATAGCACAGCTTCTTCCCTTTGTTCCTCAGTCTTCCCGCTCTTTCACTCAAACCCAGCCCCTTTTCTTTTGTGTAACAAGCTGTCATATCTGTTTCGCCACTAGGGACGTGTTCCTTTAATGATTAATTGTGTGTACGTGAATTCTGTGTGATTAATTATTTATTTAATAAATACCTAACTAAACACAATTTTGCATTGCTGATTCAAATTTGTTAGCCAGGGTTCTTGCAGATAACCAAGAATTTACAACTTTCAGATTATGAGTCTGAAGTAAAATATTACTAGGTCTTTAAGAGTTTATTCGGAAGATAACAGCTCTATAAATATTATTTTGTGGTGCCCGACTCTTTGGTTAATTACATTTACATGATTAGCTCAATCAGGTGTTATTAATTACGGAGAAATGATTTTATAGAATAGCATGTCATATCACTTAATCCGGCAGAGCCAAAGACACAACACCACATATCCTGAGGCTGCATTCATTGTAGCTGGGGATTTTAACAAGGCTAATCTGAAAACAAGACTCCCTAAATTTTATCAGCATATCGATTGCGAAACCAGGGCTGGTAAAACCCTGGATCATTATTATTTTAACTTCCGCAACGCATACAAGGCCCTCCCCCGCCCTCCTTTCAGAAAAGCTGACACTGACTCCATTTTGTTGCTTCCAGCCTACAGACAGAAACTAAAATAAGAAGCTCTCGCGCTCGGGTATGTTCAACGCTGGTCCGACCAATCTAATTCCACACTTCATGACTACTTCGATCACGTGGATTGGGTTATGTTCCGCATTGCGACAAACAACATTGACGAATACGCTGATTCAGTGAGAGAGTTCAATAGAAAGTGCATCGGCGATGTCGTACCCACAGCAACTATTAAAACATTCCCAAACCAGAAACTGTGGATTGATGGCAGCATTTGCGCGATACTGAAAGCGCAAACCACTGCTTTTAACCAGGGCAAAGTGACCGGAAACATGACCAAATCAAAACAGTGTAGCTATTCCCTCCGCAAGGCAATCAAACAAGCTAAGCGTCAGTATAGAGACAAAGTAGAGTTGCAATTCAACGGCTTAGACACAAGGAATGTGGCAGGGTCTACAGTCAATCACGGAATACAAAAAGAAAACCAGCCCCGTCGCAGACCAGGAAGTCTTGCTCCCAGACAGACTAAATAACTTCTTTGCACGCTCTGAGGACAACACAGTGCGCCACTCACACGGCCCGCTACCAAAACCTGCGGACTCTCCTTCAATGCAGCCGACGTGAGTAAAACATTTAAACGTGTTAACCCTCGCAAGGCTGCGGACCCAGACGGTATCCCCAGCCGCGTTCTCAGAGCATGCGCAAACCAGCTGGCTGGTGTGTTTACGGACATATTCAATTAATCCCAAGAAAGCTAAGTAACGGAGCTAAACGACTACCGCCCCGTAGCACTCACTTCCGTCATCATGAAGTGCTGAGAGAGAGACTACTCTCCCCTACCTGACACCCTAGACCCACTCCAATTTTCTTACCGCCCCAATAGGTCCACAGTCGACGCAATCGCAACCACACTGCCCTAACCCATCTGGACAAGAGGAATACCTATGTGAGAATGCTGTTCATCGACTACAGCTCAGCATTTAACACCATAGTACCCTCCAAACTCGTCATCAAGCTCGAGACCCTGGGTCTCGACCCCACCCTGTGCGACTGGGTACTGGACTTCCTGACGGGCCGCCCCCGGGTGGTGAGAGTAGGTAACAACATCTCCACCCCGCTGATCCTCAACACTGGGGCCCCACAGGGGTGCGTTCTGAGCCCTCTCCTGTACTCCCTGTTCACCCACGACTGAGTGGCAATGCACGCCTCCAACTCAATCATCAAGTTTGCGGACAACACTACAGTGGTAGGCTTGATTACCAACAACAACGAGACAGCCTACATGGAGGAGGTGAGGGCCCTCAGAGTGTGGACTTCAGGAAAGTAACCTCACACTCAACGTCAACAAAAAAGGAGATGATTGTGGACTTCAGGAAACAGCAGAGGGAGAGTAGTGGAGAGGACAAACTGAATTGGTCCACCCACACAGACAGCGTTGTGAAGAAGGCGCAGCAGCGCCTCTTCAACCTCAGGAGGCTGAAGAAATTCAGCTCGTCACCAAAAGCACTCAAAACTTCTACAGATGCACAATCAAGAGCATCCTGTCGGGCTGTATCACCGCCTGGTATGGCAACTGCTGCGCCCACAACCGTAAGGCTCTCCAGAGGGTAGTGAGGTCTGCACAACGAATCACCGGGGGCAAACTACCTGCCCTCCAGGACACCTACACCACCCGATGTCACAGGAAGGCCATAAAGATCATCAAGGACAACAACCCCCTGAGCCACTGCCTGTTCACCCCGCTATCATCCTGAAGGCGAGGTCAGTACAGGTGCATCAAAGCAGGGACCGAGAGACTGAAAAACTGCTTCTATCTCAAGGCCATCAGACTGTTAAACAGCCACCACTAACATTGAGTGGCTGCTGCCAACATATTAACTCAACTCCAGCTCACTTTAATAATGGAAATTGATGTAAAAAATGTATCACTAGCCACTTTAAACAATGCCACTTATGAGTAATGTAGGGTATGTCAACATTATATTCTCATATGTATATACTGTACTCGATACCATCTACTGCATCTTGCCTATGCCGTTCTGTACCATCACTCATTTATATATCTTTATGTAAATATTCTTTATCCCATTACACTTCTGTGTATAAGGTAGTAGTTGTGGAATTGTTAGGTTAGATTACTTGTTGGTTATTACTGCATTGTCGGAACTAGAAGCACAAGCATTTCGCTACCCTCGTATTAACATCTGCTAACCATGTGTATGTGACAAATCAAATTTGATTTTAATGTTTTGTACACTCAGTTTATAAACAATAGGCTATAGGCCTATTTCAATCATATTGAGGGAAAGTTCCATCGCTAGAGGGAAACCAGGCCCTGTTCACTTTTCCACACAGGTAATGTCATGGCTCATAAAATGGTAGGAGAGGAACAACATGAGTGGACACACAGTAAGTAAACACACAGTAAGCAGTAAAATAGTACACACAGTAAGCTGAAATGCTCTACTCAAATAAACTCTGTTTTTAAAAGCAACACACTGCCTGTGTGTGTGCCATGTTTAAACTAGAAGTTGAGTGTGTATTCTATTTCCAGTGAGTGTCTGTGTGTGGTGGCATACATCTCAGTGGTACGTATTAAAATGTCAGTGATGCCGCTTCCTTACAAGCCAAAACAATCTCTTCCTGACAAAACATAATTTACTTCTAATGCTGTTTATGTAACCACAGGGTAAAAAACATTACTATTTTCCTCTCATGTTCTGTTCATGTTTCAGCCCCAGAACAGACAGCCATTACTGAGCATATGGAGCGAGACGGAGCTACAGAGAGATGGAGGGTGGGGGGGAGAGAGAGAGAGGACAGAGATACAAGAGGATGAGGTGATATCTGCAGGTGACAGAAGAATATACATAACTGACTTATGATTTATATTATCTTGTTTGATATTGTAAATTTAATTGTCTAGTGGGGCATCGCCCATCTCCTGAGCCAGGGGGTCTGTCTGCAGCCTCTACCGGAGTATCCTCTCCCCTCTGTACCATTGCCCATTCTCCAGCCAGGATCCAGTCAGACCCATGTCACACTCCTCTAAGCAAAACAAAAAACACGGGCCTCTGCTAGAACTAACTTTGAATTTAACAACACTTGTAAACTAGACTAGACATTGCTTCAGTTACATGTTTCAGCAGCTCAACAACTTTTCTTTCCCTCTTCTCTCCATCCCTCTCCCCTTTCCTCCCTCTCTATGAACCAGTCTTTATTTTTGTAACATTTTTCCATTTCCCAGAAAGCAGCTCCAGCAGCTGTTGAGGGAGACAGACCTGGATGTCGCTGTCATTTTCTTCTTCTTCCTCCTATAGCCTACCAGCTACCACTGATACCGGGGAGAACACCGTGAGATGAATCATTCAGAGCAGGACACATGATGAATAGATGGAGGATGATTCCCTGTTCTACTGGACAGGTAGACATGGCCATCTAAGAGAAGACACAGTACTACAGATAAAACAGTCCATCATTACATTATTCTCTATGTGGCTTGGTTGTGAGTAGCACCATCTAGCTCCACATCTCCTGCTGCCTCTAGGGAGAAGCCTTCATTCCAGGCTCACCTCCATCCACCTGTTCCATGTCAGTTCATGCATATTGCATCACAACCATAATAGTCATGTCTGCTGTAATCCCACAAAGGCAGACACAGCAATAACGGCTAGATAGCTCTGCTGCCTGCTTTCCCAATAAGGGTCATAGCATTCATAAACACTGTTATAAAAGCATCATTACAGCGTAACCAATGACCAGGACAGCTTAAAATATTGGTAGGAAAAAGTTACTTATTTGTTCATTACTAATTATAAACTCAGCAAAAAATGAAAACGTCCCTTTCTCTGGGCCCGGTCTTTCAAAGATAATTCGTAAAAATCCAAATAACCTCACAAAGCTTCATTGTAAAGGGTTTAAACACTGTTTCCCATGCTTGTTCAATGAACCATAAACAATTAATGGATATGCACCAGTGGAACAGTCGTTAAGACACTAACAGCTTACAGATGATAGGAAATTAAGATCACAGTTATGAAAACTTAGGACACTAGAGGCCTTTCTACGGACTCTGAAAAACACCAAAAGAAAGATGCCCAGGGTCCCTGCTCATCTGCGTGAACATGCCTTAGGCATGCTGCAAGGAGGCATGAGGACTGCAGATGTGGCCAGGGCAATAAATGGCAATGTCCGTACTGTGAGAAGCCTAAGACAGCGCTAAAGGGAGACAGGACGGACAGCTGATCGTCCTCGCAGTGGCAGACCAGATGTAACAACACCTGCACAGGATCGGTACATACAAACATCACACCTGCATGACAGGTACAGGATGGCAACAACAACTGCCTGAGTTACACCAGGAACGCACAATCCCTCCATCAGTGCTCAGACTGTCAGCAATAGGCTGAGAGAGGCTGGACTGAGGGCTTGTAGGCCAGTTGTAAGGCAGGTCCTCACCAGACGTCACAGGCAACAACGTCGCCTATGGGCACACACCCACCGTCGCTGGACCAGACAGGACTGGCAAAAAGTGCTCTTAACTACGAGTCGTGGTTTTGTCTCACCAGGGGTGATGGTCGGATTTGCGTTTATCGTCAAAGGAATGAGCGTTACACCGAGGCCTGTACTCTGGAGCGGCATCGATTTGGAGGTGGAGGGTCCGTCATGGTCTGGGGTGGTGTGTCACAGCATCATCGGACTGAGCTTGTTGTCATTGCAGGTAATCTCAACGCTGTGCGTTACAGGGAAGACATCCTCCTCCCTCATGTGGTACCCTTCCTGCAGCCTCATCCTGACACGACCCTCCAGCATGACAATGCAATCAGCCGTCAACTCGTTCTGTGGGAGATTATCTGCAAGACAGGAATGTCAGTGTTCTGCCATGGCCAGCAAAAAACCCAGATCTCAATACCATTGAGCACGTCTGGGACCTGGTGGATCGGAGGGTGAGGGCTAGGGCCATTCCCTCTCAGAAATGTCTGGGAACTTGTAGGTGCCTTGGTGGAAGAGTGGGGTAACATCTCACAGCAAGAACTGGCAAATCTGGTGCCGTCCATGAGGAGGAGATGCACTGCAGTACTTAATGCAGCTGGTGGCCACACCAGATACTGACTGTTACTTTTGATTTTGACCCCCCATTTTTTCAGTTACACATTATTCAATTTATGTTAGTCACATGTCTGTGGAACTTGTTCAGTTTGTCTCAGTTGTTGAATCTTATGTTCATACAAATACTTACACATGTTAAGTTTGCTGAAAATAAACAGTTGACAATGAGAGGACGTTACTTTATTTGCTGAGTTCATGCAAGACGTCAACATTAATGTCTTAGAGGGTCTGGTGTTGTGAGAAAAAGGTACAGTTGAGACAGACCAAAGATAATAAGTGATCCACGGTTAAACGGTTAAACTAGTGCATCACTGGTCTGGATAAGACTTTCAAGGCATCACGTCATGGAAAACAGACTTCCATGTAGTGTGCCAAGTCTTAGTTTGGACAAAGTTATTAATATTAGTAGTATCAGCTTTCATTTAGGGCTGGCACGATACCAGTATTGCAAGACTCGTTAGTATTGCGGCAAGGAAACAAAACACTGCGCTGATTTAACTTCTTTCAGAAAACAGCCCTAATGTTGGAAACAAACATGTCAGAGTCACATATATTTATTTTCCAAGCTATAGCACACAATATTTCACATACGCTAGGTTTTTACAAGGACCAAAGAGTTTGGAGGTTTCATTGTTGACAAGAAAAAAAAATTGATACTGGTATCGTCACAGCCCTACTTTCATTGCTACGTGCCATGTCATGTACCATTAAAATTCTTCAATGAGATTTTCAACCCAAACTTGCATAACTGACTTATTTGTACTGCCGTCAATGAGAGAGTTCCCCAAAAAATCTCCAGTAAGGATTTGGCCGCTGTGAGAAACAGTCAGAGATCAGGCTCTAGTCGTGGCTTGTTTCCAGAGTGGTAGCAGAAGGACAATACATTTCAGTATCATAACATGACATCATTTAAAAGGACACTAAAAGATAAACTCAGTATTTTAATGTGACAGACAAACTACATCCCATTCACCATATTCATACATTCAGATAAACCACTGAGTGATATAACAGGACACAGACACATTTTTTCCCCCATTCTAGATGTGAGTAGAAGGAGTGACAGGAGTACAAATTGCAGCTGATGTCAGCTCAGCGATGCCTCTGTATTACGGAGATATTTCACACACGATCAGAGAGAAACAGAGCAGTAAGAGCCTCGGTCTGTGCCAACAGACACAGGGTCACTCTGCTCTTTCCTTTCCATCCATCCCACTTACCCCTGTCGCCCTCTTCCCTGCCCCCCCAACTTTCACCTTATTTAATGTCACTTCTGTTCTCCCTCCATCCTCTTTTCCTCATATTCCCCATCTCCCTCTACTGTTCTCCCCTCCTTCCATCTCCCTCTCCAGCACTCATAAAAGCGAAGGGCCCAGAGCACTACATTGGGTTTCAATGTGAGGAGAGATCATCAAATGCCTTATAAAGCTCAGTCAGTCAGTCTGTGTGCAGTCAAGCAGAACAGAAAACAAGGGCATGTTAGTCTCTATAAATCCTTCGGTAGCAGAGCTGTGGAATGGCCCCAACAGAGACAACAGTAAAACTGCCTTTCATTGGAAGGTGATTCAAAGGAGGGCTCAGGCAGCCAGACATGTCCCACCATACAGGCTAGCAACAAATCCATTTTGACCACCAACCTTAATCATGATCATATTCTTAACCTTTTCCTCGTGTATGGGTTGAAAATTGCAGATTTGGGCACTAACAAATGCCTAAATTGGAACGCAGTGGCAGTACAGTAACATGCTATACATGACAGAGCTCTGGCTTTGCGCTTCACAGTGCTTTATGGGATTTGACTGTTAGCCGAACTGAACTTGAGCACCTCACGTGACAAGTTGCCCCAATCCCTCACACTAATTGGGCAACTTTAGCACATTTTTGGTTGCCTGAGTAAGGGAAATTCTGTAAATTAAGAGTACTCCATGTATTTTGAAAGATGAGATTGAGGATTATAATAAATACCGCTTTGATGTCATACAAGCTAGCCAAACACCTGTGAGTCCAAATGTGCACTTAACATTTCCATATCTATACAATCAATGTTTATGATCACTATGCTTGATGTACAGTGACAAGATGACATGGCCTCATACCCTGGGTTGTTCTGAACAGAAAGAGCCGGTTTGTCTATTGTGAAGAAAATTTGGCACGCCACACACACCTGAATGACGCATTTCTATGCGCACCAAAACTACGATCGGTTTCCCTGAATTGCATTGTGAAAGTCTTACACTAATGTTGTATTTTATAAGTTAGCTAGTCATGTTGGCAATGGAATATGATTTCAAATTATGCCCACCTGACCCAGATTGCAATGGATAATTTACTATTTTTTGGATTGCGCAAACTACAGTGGCTGTGTGAGGGTGGGGATAGTGTAGTTTTCCAAACCAAAAAAACTACAAGTGCGCTTGCTCTAGTTCCTCAACAGCACAGCTTGGAGAGCTCCACAAAGCACCTTAAAGTGGAAGACTCCTCTTTGAGTCATAAAAGTGCATTGAAATTACTTAGGAACAGTGCATTCTTGTGGCCACTTAGGGAAACCAGTTAGTCCTCTCAATCGAACTAGCCAATTAGTTGGCTTATGTTGCACCTACTCCACATTTTCCAGGAATATTCTTATCATGTTACTGAATGTATCCAAAGTATTGTCAGATTTCGTTAACAGATTTGTCAAAAAGAACAGTAAATGTACAGTGCCTTCAGAAACTAGTCATACCCCTTGACTTATTCCACACATTCAAAATTAGATTTGTTTTTCACTAACCCATCGACACACAATACCCCATTATGACAAAATTAAATGTTTGCGAATGTATTGAAAATGTCTCATTTACATAAGTATTCACACCCCTGAGTCAATACATGTTTGAATCACATTTGGCAGTGGTTACAGCTTCGAGGCATTCTGGGTAAGTCTAAGAGCTTTGCACACTGGATTGTACAATATTTGCCCATTATTCTTTTAAAAATTCTTCAAGCTCTGTCAAACTGGTTGTTGATCATTGCTAAACAACCATGTTCAAGTCTTGCAGATTTAAAACCTCTTAAAACCTCTGAGTTAGAGGGTAGTATTTTCATTTTTGGAGAAAAAAAAACTATCCCGTTTTAAACGGGATATTTTGTCAGGAAAAGATGCTAGAATATGCATATAATTGACAGCTTTGGATAGAAAACACTAACATTTCCAAAACTGTAAAGATATTGTCTGTGAGTAAAACAGAACTGATATTGCAGGCAAAAGCCTGAGAAAAATCCAATCAGGAAGTGCCCCAGGTTTTGAAAACACTGCGTTCCAATGACTCCCTATTCAGCTGTGAATGTACCATCAACGAGCTTACGCCTTCTACGTATTCCCCAAGGTGTCTACAGCATTGTGACGTAGTTTTACGCATTTATGTTGAAGAATAGCCGTAGGCTATTGCCCGCTTTGAGGACAATACAGTGCCACTGACACGGCCCGCAACTGAAACATGCGGACTCTCCTTCAATGCAGCCGACGTGAGGAAAACATTTAAACGTGTCAACTCTCGCAAGGCTGCAGGCCCAGACGGCATCCCCAGCCGCGCCCTCAGAGCATGCGCAGACCAGCTGGCTGGTGTGTTTACGGACATATTCAATCAATCCCTATCCCCGTCTGTTGTTCCCACATGCTTCAAGAGGGCCACCATTGTTCCTGTTCCCAAGAAAGCTAAGGTAACTGAGCTAAACGACTACCGCCCCGTAGCACTCACTTCCGTCATCATGAAGTGCTGAGAGAGAGACTACTCCCCCCTACCTGACACCCTAGACCCACTCCAATTTTCTTACCGCCCCAATAGGTCCACAGTCGACGCAATCGCAACCACACTGCCCTAACCCATCTGGACAAGAGGAATACCTATGTGAGAATGCTGTTCATCGACTACAGCTCAGCATTTAACACCATAGTGCCCTCCAAGCTCGTCATCAAGCTCGAGACCCTGGGTCTCGACCCCGCCCTGTGCAACTGGGTACTGGACTTCCTGACGGGCCGCCCCCAGGTGGTGAGGGTAGGCAACAACATTTCCACCCCGCTGATCCTCAACACTGGGGCCCCACATGGGTGCGTTCTGAGCCCTCTCCTGTACTCCCTGTTCACCCACGACTGCGTGGCCACGCACGCCTCCAACTCAATCATCAAGTTTGCGGACGACACAACAGTGGTAGGCTTGATTACCAACAACGACGAGACGGCATACAGGGAGGAGGTGAGGGCCCTTGGAGTGTGGTGTCAGGAAAATAACCTCACACTCAACGTCAACAAAACTAAGGAGATGATTGTGGACTTCAGGAAACAGCAGAAGGAGCACCCCCCTATCCACATCGATGGAACAGTGGTGGAGAGGGTAGTAAGTTTGAAGTTCCTCGGCGTACACATCACAGACAAACGGAATTGGTCCACCCACACAGACAGCATCGTGAAGAAGGCGCAGCAGCAATCGAGAGCATCCTGTCGGGCTGTATCACCGATTTCTAATACACAAAGAATATTTTTGGAAAAACTGAACATTTGCTATCTAACTGAGTGTCCTCATTGAAAACATCTGAAGTTCTTCAAAAGGTAAATTATTTTATTTGAAGGCTTTTCTTGTTTTTGTGAAAATGTTGCACGCTGAATGCTACGCTAAATGCTACGCTAAATGCTACGCTAAATGCTACGCTAAATGCTCTTACACAAATGCTTGTTTTGCTATGGTTGAAAATAATATTTTGAAAATCTGAGATGACAGTGTTGTTAACAAAAGGCTAAGCTTGAGAGCTAGCATATTTATTTCATTTCATTTGCGATTTTCATGAATAGTTAGCGTTGCGTTATGGTAATGAGCTTGAGTCTGTATTCACGATCCCGGATTCGGGATGGGTAGACGCTAGAGGTTAACAAAATACTAAGCTGTGTTCCAATATATTTCACTTGTGATTTTCATGAATAGGAAGATTTTCTAGGAAGATTTATGTCCGTTGCGTTATGCTAATTAGTGTCAGATGATAACGGTCCCGTTCACGGGATGGGGTGTCACTACAGGTTAAGGATCCGCAAGGACGGTACCATATTCTCGGTACCATTTGAAAGGAAACACTGAAGTTTGTGGAAATGTGAAAGTAACGTAGGAGAATAACACAATAGATCTGGTAAAAGAAAAATAATCTAACGTTATTTTGTATTTTTGAAATGCAAGAGAAAGGCCATAATGTATTATTCCAGGCCAGTTGCAATTTAGATTTGCCACTAGATGGCCGCAGTGCATGCGCAAAGTGTTAACTTGATCCAATGAACCATTGCATTTCTGTTCAAAATGTTGTATCAAGACTGCCCAAATGTGCCTAATTTGTTTATTTGTAACTTTATGTTCAAAATTGTGCACTCCCCACAAACAATAGCATGGTATTATTTCACTAATAGCTACTGTTAATTGGACAGTGCAGTTAAGACTAACAAGAATTTAAGCTTTTTGCCCATATCAGATATATCTATGTCCTGAGAAATGTTCTTGTTACTTACAACCTCATGCTAATCGCATTAGCCTACATTAGCTGAACCGTCCCATGGACGGGACACCAATCCCGAAGAGGTATACTCTTTAAGGATTGAAATAAATCCTTACTTCAATTTCTAACTTAAACAAGGGCCAAATGTAGCTTGAGCATAGGCGGAATGAAGAGGCCTACACTGCTAACCAATCAGAACCAAGAGTGATTCCTAGTTGCATCTGGCCACAGCGGTGGTGGTGTGGTTGCTGCTTCAACTGGTCGGCTGTGGCCAAACCTAAACACTTGTTAGCCCTGAGGCCTGTCAACTCCTTTAACAAGGCTACAGAGAGGAAGCGCATACACGCACACACCGGCTTTCACAGAGGCCATTTAAGGGTGAGAGAGTTGGTGTGTGTGTGTGTGTGTGTGTGTATGTGTGTGGGCATGTATTACTATCCTCATGGGTACTGGAAATCCCCAGAAGTCCCCGCAAGGATAGTTAAACATTGTGCACATCCTCACGAGGACAAAGGCTATTTAAGTTTAGGGGTAAGGTTAGGATTAGGGAAAACAGTTCCCCAAAAGGATAGTAAAACATATGCTTGTGTGTGTGTGTGTTTGAAGTGTGTAAGAGGAGAAGCAGGGAAAAAACAGACGGTCCTGTACTGTAACGCACCTCAGGCTGGATGGCTTTGAACACTGGAGCGTCCATGAGTGTGATCTGACCCTGGAGAAAGAGACAGAGAGACAAGACAAAGAAAGAAGACAGAGAGAGAGGGGAGAATGGGAGATGCGGAGCTGTAATTTGGGCCACAGATTTGGAATGAAGAGTTGACCAGACATCATTGCAGTGCTTTCCAAACTTTATTCAATATTTCCAGAATAACCAGGAGAAATCCCATATTTTGGGGAGAAGTAGCATAGCGGTTACAGCTAGTTCAAAAATATGTCGATCTGCCATTGAGAAAGGCACTCAAGGGCATTTTCATCGAAAAGGACCCACGAGCACCAACACGTGAAGTTAATAAGGGCATATCAAATTGGGTGTCAAATGAATGCTAAAAAAAACATTTTTGGGAAATGAAGGCATACATGTGAAGTCGGAAGTTTACATACACCTTAGCCAAATACATTTAAATTCAGTTTTTCACAATTCCTGACATTTATTCAGAGTAATAATCCCAGTTCTTGGGTCAGTTCAGATGTCCACTTTATTTTAAGAATGTAAAATGTCAGAATAATAGTAGAGAATGATTTATTTCAGCTTTTGTTTCTTTCATCACATTTCCAGTGGGTCAGAAGTTTACATGCTACCAAATGCTAATTGAGTGTAAGGTCTTTAAATTGTTTAACTTGGGTCAAGCGTGTCAGGTAGCATTCCACGAGCTTCCCACAATAAGTTGGGTGAATTTTGGCCCATTCCTCCTGACAGAGCTGGTGTAACGGAGTCAGGTTTGTAGGCCTCCTTACTCGCACATGCTTTCAGTTCTGCCCACAAATTCTCTATAGGATTGAGGTCAGGGATTTGTGATGGCCACTCCAATACCTTGACTTTGTTGTCCTTAAGCCATTTTGCCACAGCTTTGGAAGTATGGATGGGGTCATAGTCCATTTGGAAGACCCATTTGCATCCAAGCTTTAACTTCCTGACGGACATCTTGAGATGTTGCTTCAATATATCCACATAATTTACTTCCTCATGATGCCATCTATTTTGTGAAGTGCACCAGTCCCTCCTGCAGCAAAGCACCCCCACAACATGATGCTGCCACCCCTGGTGATTCACGGTTGGGATGGTGTTCTTCTACCTGCAAGACTCCCCCTTTTTCCTCCATTGTTATGGTCATCATGGCCAAACAGTTCTATTTTTGTTTCATCAGACTAGAGGACATTTCTCCAAAAAGTGTGATCTTTGTCCCCATGTGCAGTTGCAAACCGTAGTCTGGATTTTTTATGGTGGTTTTGCAGCAGTGGCTTCTTCCTTGCCGAGCGTCCTTTCAGGTTATGTCGATATAGGACTTGTTTTACTGTGGATATAGATACTTTTGTACTTGTTTCCTGCAGCATCATCACAACGTCCTTTGCTGTTGATCTGGGATTGATTTGCACTTTTCACACCAAAGTACGTTCATCTCTAGGAGACAGAACGCGTCTCCTTCCTGAGTGGTATGACAGCTGCGTGGTCCCATGGTGTTTATACTTGCGTACTATTGTTTGTACAGATGAACGTGGTACCTTCAGACGTTTGGAAATTGCTCCCAAGGATGAACCAAACTTGTGGGAGGTCTCCAATTTTTTTTTATGCGGTCTTGGCTATTTCTTTTGATTTTCTCATGATGTCAAACAAAGAGGCATTGAGTGTGAAGGTAGGCCTTGAAATACATCCACAGGTACACCTCCAATTGACTCAAATTATGTCAATTAGCCTATCAGATGCGTCTTAAGCCATGACATCATTTTCTGGAATTTTCCAAGCTGTTTAAAGGCACAGTGAAATAATCTGTCTGTAAACAATTATGGAAAAATTACTTGTGTCATGCACAACGTAGATGTCCTAACCGACTTGCAAAAACTACAGTTTGTTAACAAGACATTTGTGGAGTGGTTGAAAAACAAGTTTTAATGACTCCAACCTAAGTGTATGTAAACTTCCGACTTCAACTGTAGATACATTTTTCAACCATTTCCATACCAAAAAAATGTGGCTTAAGTAAAGACTTGGATTTCTGGATAAACAGATGGAAAAGGGGTCTCAGAAAACATCTACCAGAAAAAGCCAAAGGCTATCAGAAATACATCAAAACAATAATTATGAAGTGAAACTATTATCAACACTTCTATTTAGTTTGAGAAATTGTTCACATTCTTTAAGATTAAGATTCCCTTGTAATTCCATTAGCATTTTTAAGATATTTTCTCATTTCTCTCTCTCATGAGAGGTTAAAAGTTTACAGAAATAACAAGTAATGGTTGACCGACCAGTTAGTTACTGAGATACCGTTACGAGATCCCGAGGCCCATTGTCAAGCCATGGGCCTCGGGGGGGGGGGGGGGGGTCAGTGACCAACAGATGTACATCTGTACTCCAAGTCATCCATAGATTAGGGCCTAATTTATTTATTTCAGTAGACTAATATCCTTATATGAACTTCAACGCAGTAAAATCTTAAATTGTTGCACGTTGCGTTTATATTTTTGTTCTCACATAAGTGTATTATCTACAGCACTGAACTCTACTCTGCTGGATTGTACTGTACTCTACTGTGTTATCCAAACTTGAGAATGTCATTGATATTCATAATTATGCATTTCGGTATCGTACAGATGAGGGACCCATGATGTAATTCCATTATCGGGTGTAAATTCACTTCACTTCCTTAATAATCAAAATATATATTTTCAAACTCAAGGTGCCATGTCATAGTTGACACCCCATTCTTTCTGCAGACACCTATGAATCTTAATTCGGAGCGGATATCTAGTTTTAGGAAAACGTGGTCGCATACAACCCGGAGAGAGATTTTAGATTAATTCTGCACAGATGTTCCACTAAATTAGTTTATGTACATTTTTCAGTGGAAATTATAAAAGTAGTACTTGTATGGTTTGTTAAACTTTGAAATTTGTTTGAAATACATTTAAAACAATTACCCTGATTAAGACAGTTTGGCAGTTTGGCTGGTTATAAAATTATAGCATTAGAGCTCCTAAATCGTAATTTCGCTACCGTGGCATTGCTCCGGTGTCTCAGGTAGAGTGGGATATACAAAAAACACATTTCCATTTCACACCATACACTCGTACAGGTTACACACTCTCACATTTGTGAAACAGGACAAATATAAGCACCCCCTATTTGATCTTTGAACATGAAAGGGTAGTGCTCCCTGTCTGTCTAGCTGGGTAGTGCAAGGCAGGGGAGAGGACTCCCAACAGTGAGAAGAGTGGCTCAAACTAGAGTTATGCCTAGAACATAGAGTATGGAACCTTCCTAAATACTTAACCAGAGGACCTGTGTCAGCAATAAAGAGCTGCTGCACTAAATCACATCAAAAAACAGCTGCGTTGCAGTAATGCTCTAACCGTACTGCCTGCAGAAAAAACAGTCAGACATTGGATTTAAATCTCCAATAAATAATATACAGCGCTTTGGCTTTTCAGGGAAAAGCAGGTAAATGACAGGCCATTCGTTATACTCTACAGAGTGATCGTCTATAATACGCAGTGAGCTGGTTTATGTTGTCTGACGTCATGGAAACTGACTGTCTAGGATATTAAGGCAGACTGTTTTGATCCATCTGAGGCTGGGAGCTGTAGCTTTTAGATAGGCCTTGTTCTATTGAGCATGTCAGAGGAAATTAGGGCGAGTGTCCCCTCCTGCCAACACACATCAATTCTTACTGAACTCACCCACTTACACCACCTTCTAAAAGACTGTCCAAGATGCATCATTGTCATTCCCCTTCCCTCGTGTCTCACGGTCACATAAGTCATATTCCTTACACACACAAACACAATATGTTGGATAGGTAGCTACTTACTGCATACTCCTCCGGGGTGACCTTCAGGACATCGAAGACGACGGCATCAAAACTCTTCTTTAGTTCAGAACCCTTCTCACTGAGAGACTCTGAGCTGCTGCTCTTCTGGAGACATGCACGTTAGGACAGGGAACATGGGAAACTAAAAGCTCAAAGGAATAGGGATTTGATTGACACCCACAATGCTCTTTATAGTAGTGTTTCCCAAACACTCTCCTGGGGGAACACTACAGTGCACTTATGTTCAAGCCCTGCACGGACACAGAAATTAAAGGGATACTTCAGGATTTTGGCAAGAGGCCTTTTCTACTTCCTTTATGTACTAAAAACGGTATCTACGAGTTCATCTAACTCTGGGGAAGTAGATAAAGGGCTTCATTGCCAAAATTTATAATTAGAATGTAAGGAGTTTAGGGGATAAAAGGTGTGTGTCTCACCTCAGAGGCAGTTGTGATGCCTGATTGGCCATTGGGGAGGTCCATCATTCCCACACCATCAGTCTGTTAGTGCAGGAGACCACTCCTCATCCTCATCCTCAGTGTGCGCACTCTGGAGACACAAACAATTACAATGACAAGGAGAAACTACATGTAAACCCATGTCTGCTAAATGACTAAAATGTAAAAATCTAATGCTAAATTTATCAGACCCTGGATCAACAGTGCCACCTTGTGGATGAAACGGGTAAGAAATTCACTTCAGATGTGGAGAGAGATAGACGAGAACGAGAGAGAAACACATGAGACGAGAAGGATGAGCAGAGACGAGAAAGATTGTTGCTACGGTATAAATATGACTATTTCTCTCTATACCATTTGTATTTCATTAACCTTTGACTATTGGATATTCAGTATAGCTTCCGTCCCTCTCCTCGCTACTCCCTTGGCTTGAACCAGGAACACAACGACAACAGCCACCCTCGAAGCAGCGTTACCCATGCAGAGCAAGGGAAACAACCACTCCAAGGCTCAGAGTAGAAAAATGTGTAGAAAATACACCCGGTTGATTAAATACACTTTTCCTGACATCATAAAAATATTTTATAACACACGTCATAAACACAAATATGGCTGCTGGGCCTCCCAAGTGGTGCAGTGGTCTAAGGCTGTGCCACTAGAGATTCTGGGTTCGAGTCAAGGCTCTGTCGCAGGCGGCCACGACCGGGAGACCCATGTGGCGGCGCACAACTGGCCCAGCGTCACCCGGGTTTGGCCGGGCAGGGATTTCCTTGTCCCATCGCGCACTAGCGACTCCTGTGGAGAGCAAGGCGCAGTGCACGCTGACACGGTTGCCAGGTGTACGGTGTTTCCTCCGACACATTGGTGCGGCTGGCTTCTGGGTTAAGTGGGCATTGTGTCAAGAAGAAGTGGGGTTTGGATGGGTTGTGTTTTCGGGCGATGCATGGCTCTTGACCGTTGCCTCTCCCGAGTCCGTACGGGAGTTGCAGCAATGAGACAAGACTAACTACCAATTGGATACCACGAGATTGGAGAGGAAAAGGGCTAAAAAAATATTTATTTATTAATCTGGCTGCTGATAAGTAGAGCCACACACAGAGATGAGTCCACATTAACACAGCATCTCAGAGCTCTGATGAACACATCGCCCCCTCCTAGATCCCAGTTGGTCGAGCGACATTGCATCGCCTGTTAGACTGTTGGATAATGCGCTTTGTATTTGGGAATGTGTGGATCAGCTGATGTTCCTGCCTCTGAGCAATCCGGAGATGAACCAGACAGCTCCTGAATGGAGAAGAGGAGGGGTAGAGGGATGAAGCCTCATGTTGGGGCATGTAGCAGGGGAAGTGTTGAAGAGGAAAGATTGGGGCCCCTGGAAACACAATGACTCATCATCCTGACTCAACAGCCAGGCCTAACAAGTCCCTCTAAATCCCCTCCCCTGTTCTCTATCCCAGGGCTCTCCAACCCACTTCCCGGAGAGCTACTATCCTGTAGGTTTTCCCTCCAACCCTAATCTAGCACATTATAATAATTAGCTGGTTCATAAACTGAATCTGGTTTGTTACAACTGGGGTTGGAGCGAAAACACTACCAAAAATGATATTATTTGATTAAAAACTTGCTTTCTCCCTCATTGGATTGCTGTTCCCCGTTCTGAAACATCCATGCGCTGTGTGAACAATAGCAAAGTTAACCAGCATAATGGTGTTGAGAACAATGTGGCAGAGGCAGCAGCAGAGTTACGAGACGAGAAAACAGCCCTTGCCTTGATTGTCAAAGTGAGGAGAGATGAAGCCAACTTAATTAGGTCTAAAAATCAATAGCTTAAGTTCAAAAGTGCCTTTATAAATCATCCATAAATAAATACAGAAATAAAGACTGAGTTTGTTTAATAGCCTACTGATTCTGTGAGCACCAAGCCTCACACAACTACATGCCGGATAAACTATTTCACAAATCTGTCTACTGTTATACTTTGCTGTGCTGTAATAAAGGCTATACCCCCCCCCCCCCCCCCCCCCCCATTAGAACAGCCTCTCTGGTATTATTTATACTTTTATTTAGTGTTGTTTACACTGTTCCAAATTGTCAGAAAAACTATTTATAATAACCCTCCATTTGTTTATCTCATTGTTATTATGATCATCATTACCATAAGTCATGTCATAATTAGCAGGCTTAGGATAGCAGCCTTTAAAAACCACCACCGGGCTGCATACCGTAACTCACTTAGGCCTATATTTCAATGGTTATATAGGCTACTGTACCAATCAATCATTCATTCGTTCATGGCATCACACAGCATGAGTCAGTCATGATTTTAAATGCAATCAAGCATTTTAGTTTTAAAACAAAATAAATTGAATAATTAGCGTAAACAATAAATAGGAATTTATGCCATGTTTTTAGTCTTTGCTGTAATAAATGTGTTTACATTGTTCCAAATGGTCAGAAATATGACAATATAATTTAACAGCACCCGTTTGGCACACATAATATGCACACAGTGCTTGGTCCTTTTTCTTGATCTCCAGTATTTTCCACAACTAGTCAAATTTATTCCACACATCCGACTTCCCCATTACCTCCCGAGCAACCAGTGAACATTCCCCCGTTTTGAGTTTGTCACGCCCTCTGCATCCATTTTTCTGTCAATGTGTAATTTTTCTGAGTTTATTATAACCAATTTATTGATGCGATTATGATAGGGCCTGACCTATAGCCTATTGGTCACATGCATGTGATGCATACATGTCACGTAAAGAGAGCAAGAGTTGAGGGATTGTTTTTCCTAAACAAATGAGTGATTTTGGTATCAGAACTTGTAATTACGTTGCAGCTTCAGCAACATGGACAGTGTGGTAAACACTGTTGATGTTCTGTGGTGGTCGCTGCAGCAGGGAGGAGAGACAACACTATAAACACTCTTGATGTTCTGTGGTGGTCGCTGCAGCAGGGAGGAGAGACAACACTATAAACACTGTTGATGTTCTGTGGTGGTCGCTGCAGCAGGGAGGAGAGACACAACACTATAAACACTGTTGATGTTCTGTGGTGGTCGCTGCAGCAGGGAGGAGAGACAACACTATAAACACTGTTGATGTGCTGTGGTGGTCGCTGCAGCAGGGAGGAGAGAGACACAACACTATAAACACTGTTGATGTTCTGTGGTGGTCGCTGCAGCAGGGAGGAGAGACAACACTATAAACACTGTTGATGTTCTGTGGTGGTCGCTGCAGCAGGGAGGAGAGACACAACACTATAAACACTGTTGATGTTCTGTGGTGGTCGCTGCAGCAGGGAGGAGAGAACACTATAAACACTGTTGATGTTCTGTGGTGGTCGCTGCAGCAGGGAGGAGAGAACACTATAAACACTGTTGATGTTCTGTGGTGGTCGCTGCAGCAGGGAGGAGAGACAACACTATAAACACCGTTGATGTTCTGTGGTGGTCGCTGCAGCAGGGAGGAGAGACACCACTATAAACACTGTTGATGTTCTGTGGTGGTCGCTGCAGCAGGGAGGAGAGACAACACTATAAACACTGTTGATGTTCTGTGGTGGTCGCTGCAGCAGGGAGGAGAGAGACACAACACTATAAACACTGTTGATGTTCTGTGGTGGTCGCTGCAGCAGGGAGGAGAGAGACACAACACTATAAACACTGTTGATGTTCTGTGGTGGTCGCTGCAGCAGGGAGGAGAGAGACAACACTATAAACACTGTTAATGTTCTGTGGTGGTCGCTGCAGCAGGGAGGAGAGACAACACTATAAACACTGTTGATGTTCTGTGGTGGTCGCTGCAGCAGGGAGGAGAGACAACACTATAAACACTGTTGATGTTCTGTGGTGGTCGCTGCAGCAGGGAGGAGAGAGACAACACTATAAACACTGTTAATGTTCTGTGGTGGTCGCTGCAGCAGGGAGGAGAGACAACACTATAAACACTGTTGATGTTCTGTGGTGGTCGCTGCAGCAGGGAGGAGAGACACAACACTATAAACACTGTTGATGTTCTGTGGTGGTCGCTGCAGCAGGAGACGACAACGGGTGCTAGTCAGTCACAGTCATTTCAGCCCGACACAATCAAATCTATTGCGGTCGGACTCACTCGTCGTTTGTGTGTTAATTATTTAATCAAACAGTGCATTTGAAAGCATCAGACAATCTCAGTGCATGTGTCTATATGGAAAAATACACGTTTTAAAATGCTGACCTTGCCTCACTCCCTCTCCTGTTGACCTGTCACTCAACAAACCTTCTCTCCTCACCCTCAACTCTTCAGCCAGTGGGCCCGGTCTCCTCCCTCCTTCTCATGTGCCCATCTTGTCCTCTAAGCCCCAGGGAGCTCATCTACAACAGAAAGTAGCTGAAACTGAAAACCATATGGTCATCTGCCTCTACTCAGGGTGTGTGTGTTTACAAATACGGGGCATGTGCGTGAGAGCAACAGATGCCTCACACCCACAGAGAAATAACAGCCACTGACGGACTGCACAAACACTGATCTGAGGAAAGAGCAGAGCCACAGCATTCTGCCACCTTCACTGACTCATTCCACCTAGAAAGGGTCAGGCCAGTCACTGACCCAATGTGAGCTGTCCTATAATCTCATCTCTCCAACAATCACATTCTATAGTTTAAGTCAGTCAGTCTGGCTCAGTGATGCGTCACGAGTCCCCACAGACAAATAGGTGTGTGACAGTTAGCTGTGCAGTGCCACTGCTTATGAGACAAGCTGTGTGTGTGTGTGTGTGTGTGTGTGTGTGTGTGTGAGTGTGAGAGAGATCGGGGTCAGCTGCTGCATCCAGTAAATGAACAGGCATGTGACAGTGTGAGGTCATGCCTGTCAGTGAAAAGCTGTGAGTGTAGTATAGCCAGCAGTCCCCCAGCAGTGCAGGACTGGGTCTATGACACCCTTAATGTGTGGCTTTTCTCATACACTAATGCTAAGCTAAATCCTACAGATCACAGTAAATCATATGCATCTCTAATAAGCTTTCATTTCTGCAGACAGATAAGCCTAGTTGTAGAAACATTGAGCATCTAAAGCAGCACTGTGTTGTGTCTATGCCAGCCAGTCTCATGCATTTATAAACTGTGCAGACTGCACAGGCCCAAAGTGGGTCAGTGTGCTCACTATGCTGAGCACACTGAGAAACACATGATAGCATACATCTCTTTTATAGTCTTACAGCCAGAGCGAATAGCATTAACATTAGTCCATTTTCATCAAGTGCCATTGCTGATCAGTTAGTAATGGTGACATTAACATGTAGCCTAGGCAAACTCAGGGGGGGTATTGAACAGGAGCTGAGAGGGGCCACTGAGCCAGTCACACACAATAATGACTCAAACACACAGCATGTGGCTGCATGCCTGCCACTGTAAGCAGGTCGATACACACTGTCACACAGCAGGTTAGTGGCACAAGAGAGGTGTGAGTGTCCTGTTATTCAGGACGGTGTCTGAGCACACGCCATCCACAGTGAAAGCTTCTTCACACCATCACTTAACATGCCATTGGTTCCCCCTGAGCCAGGGGGAAGGAAGCTCAGAGTGGGGAAGGAAGCTCAGATTCACATTAGAAAAGGGGGCTGCTGGTCCCAAGAGAGACCCTCATCAAGTAGGCCGTCTCATCTACGTGAGCGTTTTATGGCAACACAGCTAGAGGGGACACACACAGTTTGCAGAATCCAGTCATTTGCCAAGGCAGCTCACGCCACCTGCCTGCATCTTGGTTGCCTAGCAACCATGGTGCTTTTCTACAGACAGAAAACCAAATGACGACTTTGCCTCACAAACACCTCAGCATCCCAGTGAAACATGATTATTAATAATCTGCAACAGACAGGCGGCAAGAGCCAATGGGAGGGCAGACTGGCCAAGGGCAGACAGACGGTTTAAAAAGGCCAACCCCAGGGGAGAGTTCCTATTGACTGAGTGGGAGTAACAGGAGGTCACTGGAGAACATTAACAGAGATGGATGATTGACAGCTGATAGTGGAAATGATCAGGGCATAAAGCCACAACCAGTCAAATGCTGGGTAAAAATCACAATGGCGGTGAAGTTTCAGTCCCTGGTGTTGAATGAAAAGTATGATGGTGATGGAGATTGAGAAGTAGAGTCTGTGCTGCTCTAACACACCATCACAACACTCAAACAACCCCAGGTAGACACGCCCACGCCCGCCTGCCCAGGTAGACCTACCTACTTGTGTGCGCGTGTCTACATACGCATGTGTGTGCGCATATCTACGTACTTATCTACGCACACGCAGATGTGCACGTAGATGTACACACGAGCACGTAGATGTACACACACACACACACACGAGCACGTAGATGTACACACACCGACACAGGAGGCGGCATGCTTGCTGTTAGCCTGGCTCCAGCCCATTTGCGAAAAATACACTGGTCCCTAATCAGTAGCTCTGACCTTGGTAGTGAGATATGGCTTTTTTTAGCCGCATGCATGCGCACACAGACACAGGCACCCTATCCCCTCCCGGTCCCCCTCTCCAGTTGATAATTAGAGCTCAGGCTGTGCAGCCAGTCTGTTCTCCTCACCTCTCCTAGCCTGGCAGTGGCACATTCCGCCAGTGAGACAGACACAGCCGCATCTATGATAAACCAACACTGACACCAACACTCAGACCAGAACCGGGTTCTTTCTACAGATCCTGACACCAGCAGCCTATGGAGGGGGAAAACTAATAGATGCAGAGGGACAGACAGACAGAGGAAGAGGTTAGGGTCCCAGAGCAGAAGGCTGTCACGTGTGAGTTGTGCACACTGTGTGTGTGTGTGTGTAACATGTGCACAAGTCTGGCCTGATTTGTGGGTCACAGGAGAGCAGCCAGCCTGGCCTCATCCCAGCTTCTCCTGCTGAAGACTGGAGGCCGGAGCTCAGCGACAGACAAGAAGGAATAGAGGGAGGAAATGTGGTACAGCAGCAGCAGTAGTCAGTACAGATTGTTGTGGAGAGTCAGTCAGGTAATGTGTAAAGTAATAAGGCATGGGAACAATAGCCAGAAGAGCGGTCACTGAATCGTACTCATAGGAAACCGGCTGAGATCTCCATCTGCTCCTTTATGAGTCTTAAAAGGGTTTTATCTGTCTACACTATAGACACGCAGGACATCAAGGATCCTTAAGCATCCAACTTCAACGTTCCAAGCCTAAATCATATCAGTGAGACAGTCAACTGTCAAGTGAAGCTACAACTAGGGGTAAATCCATCTGAATTCAATCACTTTTTGACCACACCCTTTTTGATTTGAACAAAACCTTCCATACATATTTGTCCATTGTAGAAGTTGTCAGAAAGTTACTTTTTGGATCGGAATGCCCAAACATTCAAGAGATAAAATATGCTCAAAGTTGACCTATTTTGCATTCCCCACCATATCCATGTCTTCATCACTACATAAACAGTTGCGATTTAAATCATTTAGAAAGCTTACAGTTGTCACCATTTCATTATTTTATACAAAAAAAAAATACTTTTTTACTATGTCAATTATCTAAAAACGTCTCAAATCTTTAATTTTTTCTATCAAGAAATAAATTATAGTTTGATAACCCTGTTTGTCAGCTTTTAAATGATATCAAACCGTTTAACCGTTGAACTATTCCAGTGATCAAGACATTGATGTCTCATGGCATGGTATGCAAAATGGGTCAACTTTGAGGACCTCCATCTCCAGAAAGTTCTGGCATTCAGGTCCAAAGTCACTTTGACCAGTTGGTCAAAATGGGCAAACATGTATGGAAAGGTTTGTTTCAATCAAAAGGGATTCTGTCAAAAAGTCACTTAATTCATATTTATTTACCTCTAGAATAATGTGGGTTAATAACAGCAGCATTACCCCATCCCACTCCCATCACAACGTTAAATGCATATTGCCTCTAGCTATCAGGCTCAGCTGACATGAATGCCAATAGCAGGGACGTTATTAAGGCCATTGTGATCCTCTGTGTGTGTGTGTCATGGTTTCCGTTAGCCGGTAAATGCTGGCTTTTGGACCAACAAAAATAAATAAACCCATTGCAAAATAAAGCTTTTTAGTCATTGATGGAAATACTATAACAGTTGATATGCTCCAACTTCAAAGGCAAATATACTTCATAGGCTAATAATGCTTGGAAACGTGTTAGTTGTGTGAGCACGCGTTTCCATTTTTACTCCCGCAGAAGATATACAACTATTATATTTGAAGTTTTATTACTGCATAGGCAACTTGTTCTTCTGGGCTAAATGTTTTTTTTTGTTTTTTAAATGATATTCATTTATTTATCACAGGTATGAAGACAGGCAATGTTTTGCTTTTCAATAACACCTGTCATATTTACAGACTAATTTCTACTCTGTTAAAATGAATTACAATAATCTAAATGTGATTTAGAGCACAGTGGCTGGACGCTCTAATGCGTTTCGCACCCAAAGCATATGGATGTCTGGTATATTTCTCAAATACCCAGTAAATCAAAATCTTCTCGGTCACGTTGTCTGGCTCCAAATTTTCTTGACGGAAACCCTGGTGCGTGTACTTGTTTTCCAACCTTATCCGGATGTCCTAGCCCAATGTCCTAGCAAATCACTCCAATGTCCTGAAAGGGTATGAAAACTTTTTTTCATGTCCTGAATTTGTTTAAATGGCATTTTAAAAAACTTACGGGGTTAGGGAAAATAGGACTTAATTGTCAAACATTTTTACTCCCCAAAACGTCCTGAAATTTCACAAAGGTGTGAGTGTGTGTGACACATCATTGATCCCATATTGAGCCATGGCGCTATAGATTAGGAACAACCTCTCCTGGACTGCAGTTGACAAAATCAGTCAGTCACCATCTCTTCATAGTCAGATACAGTAATATCATTGTTCAACATAGACCAACAGACTAAGCAGTGGTTACCCCATATCAGTGACTGATTCCTGAAATCAATTGACAGTTCAAAGCAGAGAGTGTGGAATGTGTGTGTCCTACCTAGGGCGGTCATGAAATGTTGTCTAATAAATGCATGTAATAATGCCTACACCATCACAATAAATACATGACTTATTTTAGACAGGTCTAAAGAAAAATGAAGAAAATGTAGTCTATTTCAGAAGAACAGAATAGCATACTGATCTGTCCTTATGTTAGGCCCTGATCTGGCCATTCCGTATGGCTGTGGGTAACACTAGTTAATTTAGAAGACAAGATTTGCTTAGAACATTCTTTTATAGTATGAAAAAAACAATTGAACAAAGATGAATAAAATGGAAAGGATATTTTCTCCAAACGATTTGAGGGAGTGTGCAGATGCGGATACAAGTCCTCATTTATGCTTAAATTTAATTAATTTAGTTAATTATGCAACTTTAGTTGTGATAAAAATGTTGGCCTATACGTTTGGATTTTTAATACATTCTAACAATGCATGATGCGACTAATGATGATTTGAAAAAAGTTGCGTGAAAAGGCATGAGTTCTGCTTTATTTGCTCAGGATGCACACACTTCAACCTCTCATTCACAAATTGACAAGAAATGTATAATGTCTCTAATTTCCCGGCAGCATCCCCTGTGTGTGGCTGTAATGCCCAATAAAAAAATCCATGCCTTTTGTGGACAGTGCCTCCAACGTCATTTTAGAGAATTAGGCAACATGTCCAACCGGCCTCAACTGCAGACCACGTGTAACCACACCAGCCCAGGACCTCCACATCCGGCTTCTTCATCTGTAGGATCGCCTGAGACCAGCCACACGAACAGCTGATGAAACTGAGGAGTATTTCTATCTGTAATAAAGCCCCTTTGTGGGGAAAAAACGAATTCTGACTGGCTGGGCCCGACTCCCCAGTGCCCTCCCAGGCTCCTGCCCAGTCATAGTTTAGAGCCTACTGAATGTATTTCAATTGACAGATTTCCTTATATGAACTCTAACTCAGTAAAATCATTGAAATTGTTGCATGTTGTTTATATTTTTGTTCAGTATAGTTTCAAGACATATCTAAGACTAGCAAATTAGATCAAGATTAACTTCAACTAGCATCAGTTAACCGCTGAAAAACTTGGGGTAAACAAACAGTGACTTAAGTATAATGTAACAGCTTTACTGGCAGTGTTAGCAGGTTGAGTAACACAGTGGCAGAATAAGTACCATGCAAATAATTTGTTGTGACAGCCAAGTATGCTAATAACACGTGACGCCGCTGAATACATTTATTGAAACGACACGTGTCAGTAGTCTGCCAAAGGTAAGACATTACATGGGAGTAGCCTTACATTAAGCCTCGCTGTGTCTATCGTTTGCCTAATTTCAGTTTGTGAAAAAGATCCATCATGTACAGAATCATTGTACCATCTAAACTGCTGTGAAATTACTAAAGGTAATTACTAAAAATATTGCATTTTCAGCAGTTTGAAGCTGGTGTGCAAAATCGAAAGTAAAAGGAGCACAAACTTAAACGCGGAAAGCATAGAAATAGCGCACAGAACATATCTACCGCTTCTTAGACTTGCTTTCAATGAGAATGACAGATCTATAAACCCCACATTTCTATGCGAATTTGGTCAGGTCGGTGAAGAAGTTACATATTGCAACTTTAACAACAAGGAACTGGTTTAATAAATTCACTTCACTCGCTTCTGCAGCAGCAGCGGGGAAAGGACCCAGAGGCTAGAAGGAAGAGTGGTGAGGGAAGGAGCATGGAGAGGCGGTGCACACACACACACGCAGCAGCCAGCGGAGGCGGCGCCGCTGAGAGGCAACAGACTGCAGAGCAGCACAGCAGACCGAGCACACACAAACAAGGATGTTGCTAAATCAAACATAAATTATCTGGGGGAGACTTAACTTGCGAAATCAAGCGTCAGTGTCGATAAATTGGCAACACTATGCACTAAACGGGGACGCTTGGCGCGCACATGCAAAGTGAGAGAGCCCGCTTGTGATTGGTCAGCATTCTCTGTGCATGAACAGAACAGAATCCAGCGTCTCTCATTGGAGGTTGTACCATCGTCTAGTTTTTGTTGTATTAACAGTGTCAAAGAAAAGAGAACATATCAATCAGCCTTTTGCGATATGGATATTGCACATCTCAAAATTGCCATTTTGATTTGAATTTGATTAATTGTGCAGCCCTAACACACACACACAGAAGCCAACTCAGAGGCCCAGCTCATGAGCGGCAGATTTTTTAAAGAAAATAATGTGTTTATGCAACAAATGTGAGTGCATCAAATCATATCGCACCAATTCATTCCTCTACTCAAACCGAATTTCTAACTGAAATGTATTGTTCCTGTATGTATCGGAGCCCATGTATTTAGATACGGATCGAATCGTCTTGAAAGGCAGATTTATGCACATCCCTACTAGCTAGCCAACTAGGGAACCGAAGTTGTCTAACAGAGACCGACACACCTTAGGTTCACTAACTAGTAGTGCTGAGCGATTAACCGAAATGTTGGTTATTTTGGGAGGTTTTAAACTACTAAATTGACCAACGTTTCAATTTGGTTAGCTAAATGCAGGTAGCATAGTGCGCCTGATAGGCCTGATGGTAAAGTCAGAAAGCCTGCAGAAGCCTAGGCAAGATGTAAGATTAATGACGTAGCAGCTTGCTTAGTTCCAATTGACCGAATCATTTTTTTCAACATGAACAGCGAGGCAACTTCGAGGTGAGAAGTGCTTCCATTGCCCAATAGCCTGCTGGAACAGACTACTGAGGATGGGGTTGTCATTTCAAATCACCTAATCAAATATACAAATATGGATATGAACTGAATTGGCCTATGCTTGTCAACAACAGCCAGTGTTTTTATTTTATTTTTACCTGTAGCATAATCTGACTGATTTACCTTCAATTTCATGCAGTCTAACAACTGATCGGCCATTGCGACATATCAATTGTGATCATGGTCACATTAACTTACAATTTCACTGAATAAATATAGCCACTAATAATTGCATAATAACGCAAGGATACAACAACAATGAACTGAAGTTAAAGGCTATTTATTAAATATGTTTGCCAGCTCCAGGTAGGCTACACAAGTGGCACAAATTGATTTGCAATGCCTCCAGTGATATCATCATCTCTTCAACATATTTATTGTATAAAATGGTAGGCTACAGTAGCCTGCATAGGAATTAATATGCTAATTGATGGCCAAGAGATGCAACTGTATCATTATCCACATTTAATGTCAGTTTCCTTGTGAACTTCTCCCTATTAGACGCACACGAGGGAGCTCCATAACTTCCATTTCAAATTTCCACTCGCACTGTGCTCGAAACCCAAGAATTTAGCATGTGTAAAACCCTTCACTTGATATGGTTTTCCATTAGGAAAGTCAACAAACAGAATGTGGTTTAATCCACCTCCGAGGGAATATTTGCAATGCACTCTAAGAGCTCCTAGTCGTTTTCCTGTGCTTTGTCACAGTCATTTCTAGACACGCATCTATTCTAGTGTGTTAATATGTTTAATGGAAAAAGTGTTGGAAATACGTGTCTCCATAATGACAAATAGCCTACCTACAACTGGTAAAACGTGCATGCTGCTGTCTCCTCAAGACTCAGCTGCATCGCTCAGTCAACACACACACACCCCTTCGGCCCTCCCTACTACCTAATCAATCAGAAACAGGCTGCGTCACTGCCTGATAGTCAGGAGCAGCAGGTCACAGTGAAATTTATATTTTTAAGCCATAGCCATGGTGGCCATACAATCCTTCTCTCATCCTGGGATTTACTGTATTAATGGCATAGCACAGAAGGGGGCGCTAAAAACGCAAGAAAGCCTTCTGGTCAGAGGCCCATGGGTTAACAAAATTAGCACAAACAAGTAGAGAAAACAGATACTGTTGGCTCAATGCTAACGAGCGACAACAAATATAAAATAGCAAAGACAGACAAATCCAGCTCAAAGCTATACAAGCATAGCTAGTTGCTACCAAATGTCATTTTTGATGTGTAGTCATTTATCAAATAAAATGAGAAATTGTGCAAATTAATAAAGGTTTTGATGCATGTCTTCCTGAAGGAAGAGCAGCATGTGTACACTGAGCAAAAGTGGGGGGGAAAAAACACTAGTAGGAAGCACAGGGGGAAAACTGGCAACTATACAGATAACTCATCAGACAGGTCTTAGGTTCACTAGCTAGCTGACACACACACCTTAAGTTCACTAGCTAGCTAACAGACAGACAACAGGTGTGTCTGCTTTTGTCAAGGAACAGCTACAATGGGCCTCTCACAGGTGCCTGAGCAAAACATGTTATTCTTTCTCTCAGGCTTATAATCTAAACGGGGAAAAACGTGTTAAATCGGAACAGCACACAAACATAATATAACTAAAATATTGTATTAAACTAAAGTAATGTGAATAAATTATGGTTAGTAAGTGAATAGCAGTAATGGGCAGTCAATACCCTCATTGGACGAGTATTAAAAAAAACATTGTGTTACAACAGTCAACCCAAATAATGCATAGTTCATTTATTGTTTTAAATTATCGACACCGGCAATTCTTTTTTAATAATCTAACCCAAACTGAATGGACCTCAAAAGCACTAATAGCTCAACACTACTAGCTAGCTAACAGACATTTTAACTCTGGTGTGTCTAACAAGAAGACAGACAGACCGCACGTGTGTGCTTTTGTCAAGGAATAGATACAACGGGCTTCGCGCTGGAGCAAAATAGGTTTATCTCTAATAACCTAACCATAGCCTGGCCTTACACTTGGTAGCTATTTGAACGTGAAACAGCACACACCCTACCTGGGTAACACCCACACCATCCTTTTCCCAGGAGAAGGTGCCAGGGATTTTGGGTGGAATAGCCTTTAGAGGGCCGACGTGCTGGAACCTGACAAAGCACAGGTACCCGTCTAAAACACACACTCTCTCTCTGTGTAACAGACACTTTCCCTTTCTCTCAAACACACACACCATCTCTCCCTACTCACAGGCTGGGTTAGAACAATGCCATGGCTCTGGTACTGACAGGCACGGTAAAGCCTGTGGAAGCGGTATCATTTCCTCCCTTCCAATGCAGCTTGGGCACACACATCAGAGTATGTGCAGACCAGCTGTCTGGAGTGTTTGAGTGTCCGTAATCTCTCCATATCCCAGCCTGTTGTCCCCACTTGCTTCAAGATGTCCACCATTGTTCCTGTACCCAAGAAAGCGAAGGTAACTGAACTAAATCGCCCCGCAGTGCTTTGAGGCTAGTTAGGGATCATATCACCTACATCTTACCCGAAAACAATACGTATACCGCACCAACCGATCCACAGACAACGCAATCGCCATTGAACTGCACACCTGGACAAGAGAAAGAGTTCAGCTTGCAACACCATAGTGCCCTCCAAGATCATCACTCAAGCTCAGGGTATTATGTAAATACCCCTCCTTGTGCAACTGGGTCCTGGACTTCCTGACGGGCCGACCCCAAGTTGTGAAGGTAGGAAACAACACCAGGGCTTGACATTTACTTTCTTTGCCACTTGCCCTATGGGAAGAAAAATAATAACAAAAATATTTTTTAATAAAAAATCTGTCCTCAAGCTTAAGTTAAAAAAAATAAGGGAGGTGTAACACCATCAGCCAAAGGGTGACTGAAAATGAGTGACCTACACAGGAGGTTGCCACCCATAGACGATGTTCTCGTCCCCTAGCAACCATCCTACCAAAAAAGAAATATGAAGGACTAATCCATTGCGGAGGCCGCTGGGATGGCACACTAGTATCACCAGTAACACATTTACTGTTAAATACCATCATTTCTAATATTCAATGTTAGTGTGGTTACTAATATTTCTGTTAATGAATTCAGTATAGTATTCTTATTATTAGTCTTACCGTCGTTGTCATTGTAGGAGTGGACACAACCTAGGCTACACTTGAGGAAAACGTTTTAGTTCGTTTTATTCCATTTAGGAGTTTAAAATTATTGTCTTTAGTTTGGAGCGCTCCTGTCAATCTTGAGTAAGGACACGCACCTAATTACGTATAGAACTAGGCCTAGGCCACCTGGTCTGTGCGCAAATGTAGACTTATAAAATGTGCCCATTTGGGGATCTGATACTATTTCTGATTGTCTTAACTAACAATCACTGTGGAACCTCTCAAAGTATTTTTATTTGCCGCAAAAAGCAGGTCAAACAAAATCTGTTTTTACATCCATTGAGAAACATCTTTCCAGCTTTCACTTTTGATAACCACACAGAATGAAAGGGGAAGAAATGTCATGCTCTGAAATGACCTACCTGATTGCCTCTTATCCCTTGCGCAAATAGCCTACAGCTGTCTGTCCAGAGCTCACTGGTGTCAGAAACTGAGGGCCCAGAATACAATGTTGCAAGTTTGCTCCCAGATCCAAGTTAATATGCTTCAAGTTCCTTGCAAACCGGTCATGCATAGACAAATGTGATTTATAGGATTCTTATTTAAAAAAATAGAATTGAAATAATCTGGATATTTTCTACCTACGGGCTGCAATGTTTTTATATGTTGGCTTTATGTAAGCATTTTTTACATAATGGCAATAGAAGTTACTATTTGTATCATTTTCATTTAGATCGAATTTTCATTAACCACATGGCATTGAGTTTGAGATATGAAGACTTATAAATTAAATGTTCCACAAAAATGTGCATGTGAAAATCATAACTGGCACACAGATCAGTAGAAATGGTACAATAACTTGGCACTCCAAATCGAAAATTGTTGCCGACTGCTGGTGTAGCCTATTACCAGCAACTCCAAGAGAGTAACGACAAAAACTGCGAAGGCCAGTAGCAGCAGGAGGACTCGGAAACAGGTTCTTCTGGTTAGGCTATATTGATCTCTGGCTCCTTCTTTAGTAATTTGTGGGTCTTGATGTTTAATTGCAGTGCTTAAAGCATCAGGCAAAGTAGCCTATATATATATATTATAGTTGATTTTATTCGAACATGGGTGTCTATATATGGAAAAATACACTAAAATTTAGACCAATTGATTAGTCGAAAGAACAGAAGACTCTTGGTCGACAATTTTTTTTAAACAGTTGAGTTGGGGACAGACCTACTTGAAGTACACGTTGGTTAAAAAATGACAGGCCTGATGGAAACCGAAACATGTTTGGTAAACAAAACTAAATATGCTAATAGGGTGTGATTATTTTTGTGTCGGTAAAATGAACATGAAAAAGCTTTTGTGCAAATATTTATATAATAACCATATCGAAGTAAACTTCAAGTCAAGCGATGACGTGTTGTCCTCCCGTTATGACTCATCAGGAAAGCATGCAGTTCATTAAGTTATAGATTAAATAAATTATGAGAGTGGTGAAAGTGCAAGGTGACGAGCTTGACGCCCCTTGCTTGGGGCGGCAGGTAGTGGTTAGAGCAATGGACTTGTAACTAAAAGGTTGCAAGATCGAATCACTGAGCTGACAAGGTAAAAATCTGTCGTTCGGCCCCAGTTAACCCACTGTTCCTAGGCAGTCATTGAAAATAAGAATTTGTTCTTAACTGACTTGCCTAGTTAAATAAAAAGGTAAATACTTTTTTTATGACAAATAAATCTTGCTCTTTTGTCCATGATATTGCAGGCTATACGTGCGCTCTAGCCAACAACATCTCAGATATCGCTGTTGGCTAGAGCGTACATGCCAATACCAGAGTGGGCACACTGCCTATATAACGCAACATTTTTTGTGAGACCCATCAGTAGAGTTGAGAATGTGATGGAAACATATTTAACTTTTATTTTGGCATATGGGAATTTAACTGCAAAAGGTATTTTTATGGGCACTAAGTCACCATGCACAACCTTCAGCTGCAACTGGTCAGTTGGAAGGAAACATTTCTGGTGGTAAAATGTGCATATTGGTTTTATGTTCATTTTTGAATAGTCACACAAAAAAACAAAATTGGTCGCCATTGGACGGAAACCTAGCTAGTGACAAAATATATTTAGTGGAGACAAATATTTGCCAATAGCCGATTCTACTCTGTTGGAGCTGTGGCACAAAAGAGATGTGTAGTAGCCTAGGCCTATCTGGCTTTCTGTGTGCGCTGAAAAGTGGAGATTGAACCTCGCTGGCTGTGTATCGTGATCGTTGTAAATCATCATGGGCTGCAAAGAAACTGTCGTCCTCAGAACTGGATAATTATAAACTGATAAGGATTGTTGCCTCCTCCTGCGATCTCATTAGGCCTTGGCAGGTTTCACATTGCTAGAATATGTTAATAGGCCTAGACCAACAATGCATCATTTCTGTCAGCTGAGGAAAAAGTTTAAGATTCAGTTCTTTAAACACCCCAGATTTTTCCATCTTGATATTGTTTGCTCAATTTCACTTCTTGTGGCCTAAAATGTCATTAAAAATAAATCTGTGATTGAGATTAGCTTAGACTCTGACTTTCATAATTATTAACATTTAAAAGCTGCATCTTTAGAACATTAAACACTTATGAACACTTATGAAAATTTTTATTTTCCAAACTATTCTTATGCATAATTTCCTGCCGTATAATTGTTCTAATGTCTCATTAGATTTTTTATATCGGCTATTGTTTGTTCTTAACCTTTCATTAATATTTTAGGCCTTATTCAAAAACATTCAAACAGATTTTATCAAACGGGAGTTCTAGGCTTTCTTTGGTAGAAGAAACCTAGCATGCATTAAACTGAAAGGGTGGCTTAATAAGCAAAGTCAAATTCATATCAAATGGAGAGAAAAATCGACTGGCTATTGGTCCAGACCATTCGATACATTATTTGTTTTTTGACCAGATATTTTGCGGGACTCTTAGCGCCGTCTACATTGTTCTCTTGCTTTGTGTAAATATAACATTTATTGAAAAAGGCTGGAGCAAATAGGAATACAGGCAACATCAACAATGCACAGCCGTGCCATCTGATTCAAATCTGATTGGAGTAATTGTTTGATGTGTGTGTGTGATTTGTTTTTTTACTTGGCCATTCATTCAACTGAAATCTATATTATTACTTGCCCTGGACACACCTTAAAATGTTGAGCCCTGAACACCTCTGCTACGATAATTCTCAACACAGGGGCACCACAGGGGTGCACACTCAGCCCACTCCTGTACTCCCTGTTCACCTCAAATCATCAAGTGTGCTGACGACACAGTGATAGGCCTGATTACCAACAATGGCGAAAAAAACCTACTGGAAGCGGTGAAACCCGTGGCGGAGTGGTGCCAGGAAAATAACCTCTCAACGTCAACAAAACGAAAGGAGCTGATCGTGGACTACAGGAAACGGTAGAGACTTCTAGAGATGCACAGCGTCCTGTCGGGTTGCATCACTACCTGGTATGGCAATTGCACCATCCATAACCACAGGGCTTTACAGGTGGTGGTGCGGTCAGCTCAATGCATCATCGGGGGCACACTGCTTGCCCTCCAGGATATCTACAGCACCTGCTGTCACAGAAAGGCCAAGAAGATCATAAAGGACCTCAGCCACCTGACCAAAGCCTGTTCACCCCCCTACCATCTAGAAAGAGGAGACCGTACAGGTGCAACAAAGTTGGGCTCAAGAGACTGATAAACAGCTTCCATCTCCAAGCCATTGCACTGTTAAAACAGCCTCCGCCCAATACCCTGCCTTGAACATTAGACTGCTTTGCCCTACGTACATAGTCATTGAACACTGGTCACTATAATTATGTTCACATACCGTTTTTCCCACTTTATATGTACCGTTGAAGTCGGAAGTTTACATAAACAAGTTAATGACTCCAACCTAAGTGTTTCAACAGCTCCACAAATTTATTGCTACAAAACTACAGTTTGTTACTTTGTGCATGACACAAGTAATATTTTCAACAATTGTTTACAGACAGATTATTGAATTTATAATCACAATTCCAGCGGGTCAGAAGTTCACATACACTAAGTTGACTGTGCCTTTAAACAGCTTGTAAAATTCCAGAAAATGATGTCATGGCTTTAGAAGCTTCTGAAAGACTAATTGACATCATTTGAGTCATAGATGGCATCATGAGGCAGGAAAATGATGTGGATATGTTGAAGCAACATCTCAAGACATCAGTCAGGAAGTTAAAGGCTTGGTCACAAATGGGTCTTCCAAATGGACAACGCCCCCAAGCATACTTCCAAAGTTGTGGCAAAATGGCTTAAGTTCAACAAAGTCAAGGTATTGGAGTGGCCATCACAAAGCCCTGACCTCAATCCTATAGAAAATTTGTGGGCAGAACTGAAAAGGTGTGTGCGAGCAAGGAGGCCTACAAACCTGACTCAGTTACACCAGCTCTGTCAGGAGGAATAGGCCAATATTCACCCAACTTATTGTGGGAAGCTCGTGGAACGCTACCCGAAACGTTTGACCCAAGTTAAACAATTTAAAGACAATGCTACCAAATACTAATTGAGTGTATGTAAACTTCTGACCCACAGGAAATGTGATGAAAGAAATAAAACACTGAAATAAATAATTCTCTATTATTCTGACATTTCACATTCTTAAAATTAAGTGGTGATCCTAACTGACCGAAGACAGAATTTTTACTAGATTTAAAATGTCAGGAATTGTGAAAAACAGTTTAAATGTATTTGGCTACGGTGTATGTAAACTTCCAATTTCAACTGTATATACACTGTATTCTAGTCATGGTTCATCCTCAACAACTACTGCTTATATTCATATACTGTCCACACACACACCTCATTCGGATATTTCTTAATTTATTTGGGGGGGGATTATGTGATTGCTAGGTGTTATTACTGCACTGTTGTAGCTAGAAACAAGCATTTCGCTGCACCTGCGATAACATCTGCAAATCTGTGCCCATGACCAAAGGAAAACAAGAGAGATGTAGCTGAACCTCCTGTGTGTTTTCCATGTTGACCAAAACTGTCCAGCACGCAGCACTGTAGAAGCATGTAGAGCTCTGATCCTGCTGGCCCTATCTCTGCATGGGTCTATAATAAGAGCTGGGTTAGGACTGCTTTATGAGCTGGAGAAAGATAAGCGGTGTGTGTGACCCTCCACTCATCCTTCCCTCTGAGCTCCTTTGAAACTCAGCACCCTCCCCCTCTTCTGTTATTTATTTTCTATCCCACGTTGTTGGGAGGTAGTGGAGCAGCTAAATAGCCACAGATGGTCCCAACTACACATTCATTGGAAAGGCTAAGGGTGATGTTTTACACTTCTAGTCACACACAACTACTAAGTAACAAACTTAAGACTTGCACTTGTTTCTGTGCACGTCTTTAAAAATAGGAAAATACAGCAGTATGTATTGCACTATCAGAGTTTACTTAGTTTAGCAGTGTTGACATATGCGCAAAATAGTTATGCAACAGTACTGACACTAGTCAGGCGTATGAACAAAGCAGTGGAACAGAGACTCTACAATGTGTAGCAACTCCTCTTTGAAGCTGCTTCACTAAACAAAACTCTGGGTCAGAGAGATAGCGCTGCGGTGGATAGCTCCAGTGTCACGGGCTCCTGACCAATACTGCGTCATTTCCTATGACGAAAACAGCTTCTGGACATCAGAACAGCAATCACTAACCTTGATTTAGATAAAGATTTCTACTTCAACAAGTCTGCAGCTCCGGACATTCTGCTTACCTCAGACCAGACCCTGATCACGGGACTCGAAAGAGGAAGCAGCGGTGCAAGAGGCAAGTGAGGCAGCTTCAAGACGAGATTAGGTCAATGAGCATGTAGACCGCCACTGCCCTCGGTTTTTCTTGCGAGAGTGCAGTCACTGGAGAACAAACTGGATAAGCTCAGTTCGAGACTTTCCCGCCGACGGGTCCTAAAACTGTAACACGTAAAACGTCTATGTTTCCAAGACGTAGTGGAAGTAAGACATGGCTATACAACTATTTGGTTTTTCTACTAAACTGCAGGACTGGAATATGTCCCGGGATTCATCTGATAACATTGTGTAAACCACATCAGTAACGAGCTTCATTAATAAGTGCATCGACAATGTTGTCCCCACAGAAGCCATGGATAACAGGCAGCAACCACACAGAGCTAAAAGGCTAGAAGTGCCACTTTCAAGGAGTGGGACATTAATCCGGACACGTATAAGAAAAACCGCTATGACCGCTGATGAGTGAAACAGGCAAAGCGTCCAAACAAGAATAAGTACAAATCCTATGCCAGCTCCGACGCTCGACGGATGTAGCAGGGCTATCAAATTTCTATGCTTGCTTCAAGGCAAGCAACACTGAACCATGCATGAGAACACCAGTTGTCGCGAACGGCTGGGTGACCTTGCTTACTGTAGCTGATGTGAGTGACACCTTTAAAACAGGTTAACATTCACAAACGGACTAGGAGGACTCCAACGCCATCAAGTTTGTTGATGACAATGGTAGTAGGACTGATCACCGACGACAAGGCAGCCTATAGGGACTGGCAGTGTGGTGCCAGGACAACAATTTCTACAGATGGCCGAACTTCCTGCCATCCCGGACCTCTATACCTGGCGGTGTCAGAGGAAGGCCCAAAAGGCCCCAAGCCATAAGACTACTAAAACAAGACTGCTAAATAGCTATCAAATGGCTTCCCGGACTACCTGCATTGAACCTTTTTTTGCTCTAACGCTCTTGCACGGACTGTGCACACACAATATATATCCTGTTGCCTAGTCACTTTACCCCTACCTATATGTACATGGCTACCTCAGTTACCTCGTACCCCTGCACATCGACTCAGTACTGGTTCTCCCTTTATATAGCAATCTTACTTTTACTCGTTTTAGTTGGTATTCACTGTGTATTTATTCCTTGTGTCTATTTCAATTGATCTTACCTCTGCATTGTTGGAAAAGGTACATTATTTTGGGGACAGGTCAGAAAGCATAAAAAATGTATGGCAATTTAGCTAGTTAGCTTGCACTTGCTAGCTAATTTGTCCAATTTAGCTAGCTTGCTGTTGCTAGCTAATTTGTCCTGGGATATAAACATGGAGTTGTTATTTTACCTGAAATGCACAAGGTCCTCTACTCCGACAATTAATCCACACATAAAACGGTCAACCAAATAATTTCTAGTCATCTCTCCTCCTTCCCGGCTTTTTCATCATTGAACTTATATGGTGATTGGCATCTAAACTTCCATAGTATTACCACAACGACCGGCAAAACAGTTAATCTTTCAATCACCCATGTGGGTATAACCAATGAGGACATGGCACCTTTTTCAGATACACTAATCACAAAAAAGAAGCAGGCATGGTAAATGACTGAGATTAGGGTCTGTGTACAAAAGGGGTATTATTATTATTATACGCGTGGAGGGGAACACAGACACACACACGTGTTTGCTCTCAGAGTTCACTGGGTCAGAGTGCACATTGCACGCTGGAAAGGAACAAAGCCTGACACCCAAATGCTCATGCATGCTCTCTCACACACACACACAGAGGATCTGTATAAAACCTCTGAGAAAAGAGGAGAACAGGAAGAGGAGCGAGAGCAGTAGAGCCCCCTCTCATTGGAATAAAAGCAGGCAGAGCAGAGGGCGGCAGTATATATGGGCTGTTATTTTTCCATCACACAGTCATGATGGATTGATCCTTTCTTCTTTCCCACAAAGAACAGAACAATGTTACATTGTACGCTTCTGTCAGAGTGAGTGAGTGAGTGAGTGAGTGTGCGGGGGGGGGGGGGGGGAGACACTGTCTAATGGAAGAGGAGCAACAGCTGCGGCCTGAACAAACAGTTGCATCTCTTCAACCGCTACACACCTCTCATCCCCTCGCTCTTTCTCTCCCTCCCCGAAAGAGCCGCTCAAACCTCTCTCTGGGCCACCTCTCCTACAGAGCAACATGGCCAGGGGCCACACGCACACAATATTAATGTATTTTTCTCCTCACAGAAGACAAGTACATACAGGACGCATGGCCTTCCAAACCCTCATTTCTATTGAATTTTTTTTTTTACATTTAAATAGGCAAGGCATTGTTTCCACCTGTGTCTCCCAGCCTCCCCTCCCCTTCCACACAAAGGAAACTAAAGAAGTTGAAAAATATATCAAACAGAAATAAAAAAAATGGATGGTGTTCAGAGATAGGTGGGAGGGGTTGAGTGGAGCTCAAGGGTGGGATTAAAAACAACTAATACTGTGTCCGTAAAATGTATATACAATGCATTCGGAAAGTATTCAGACCCCTCGACTCTTTCCACATTTTTTTTACAGCCTTATTCTATAATTATTTAAACATTTCTCCCCCCTCAATCTACACACAATACTCCATTATGACAAAGCATAAACAGGTTTTTAGAATTCCCGTTTCGCATGGTCAGTCCTTTAGGTGCATTTCGGCAAACTCCAAGCAGGCATTCACATGCCTTTTACTGAGAGGCTTCCGTCTGGCCTGATTGGTGGAGTGCTGCAGAGATGGTTGTCCTCTGGAAGGTTCTCCCATCCACAGAGGAACTCTGGAGCTCTGTCAGTGACCACCGGTTTCTTGGTCACCTCCCTGACCAAGGCCCTTCTCACCCCGATTGCTCAGTTTGGCCGGGCAGCCAGCTCTAGGAAGAGTCTTGGTGGTTCCAAACTTATTCCATTTAAGAATGGAGGCCACTGTGTTCTTGGGGACCTTCAATACAGTATAAATGTTTTGCTACCCTTCCCCAGATCTGTGCCTCGACACAATCCTGTCTCGGAACTCTACGGACAATTCCTTCGACCTTATGGCTGGTTTTTGCTCTGACATGCACTGTCAACTGTGGGACCTTATATAGACAGGTGTGTGCCTTTCCAAATCATGTCCAATCAACTGAATTTACCACAGGTGGACTCCAATAAAGTTGTAGAAACATCTCAAGGATGATCAATGGAAACAAGATGCACCTCAGTTCAATTTCGAGTCTCATAGTAAAACGGTCTGAATACTTACGTAAATAATTTGTTTATTATTAATCAAATTTGCAAAAAAATAATGTTTTCGCTTTGTCATAATGTAGAATAATTTAGATATTTTTTTTCGAATCCATTTTAAAATAAGGCTGCAACAAAATGTGGATAAAGTCAAGGGGTCTGAATACTTTCTGAATGCACTGTAGGTTCAGAACTTGTGAAACAGCTCAGTTAAAAATATGGCAAAATAGAAAAGGAATAAAAAAAGGATACTAAAGAAACTTCCAGAAACGTTCCTCAGAGTGGAAGAGCATGTTTATCCAGGTCCCTGCATGTCCAAACCTGTCTCAGTTGTAGAGGAAGCACACACACACTCAGTGGTCATGCCTGTGATAGACACTTCTGCCATCTCGTCTCGCTCCATTCAGAATGAATCTCACTGACACACAAGTCATCTCAAGTTTCTGACACACCATCAACATTCACTGCATGTCTATACCCAACAGGCAGAGAGAAAGCGTGGGAAGGAACAGAGGTGGGGAAAGAGGTGGGGAAAGGGGTGGTAAGTGTTGTATTCTTTAAAATCACAGGCCCATAGTAAACCTGAGAGGATATTACAAGGGAAGAAGAGGATAAAGCGTAGTGTGTACACGTGCGTGCGTCCTCCTTGGCTCTATAGGGCAGACAGTGAGCTGAGCTTTTATCTGATGATCCTCTCTCAGGGCTCTGGACCAAGTTCACAGCTTTCCATGACACAACCAGCTAACAGCTCAGCTCACCCGGACAGGCCAACCATGCTGAGCCGAGCCACAAGGACCAGACACACTGCAGGGTGACAGAGGGCTGGGTGGTTACTACCCAAGGTAAGGCCTTCATGGGTTCTAGAAGGAGGGAGATTAAAGTGTCAATACAGGAGTAAGCTTAACTGTTTTCAATCCCAAGTGTTTCTTTCTCCCACTGCGGGTTTTTGCAGTCATCTGCGTTTCAGAGCCCAAGCTAAGGTCAGTGCAGTGAGTAGTAATGCCCAGTAAAGTGATTGTTATACTTCCACCCATTGGTCTTGAGTGTGAACAGTGGCATCACAGGTCCCTGGAGAATCCCTTGCTAGACATGTGCCCATCAGGATGTAAAACATGTTACTCACCATCTTGGTCAGGTTCCCTCCCAACTGTGTGTCTGTGTGCTCTTTGGGGTGTGAAGATATCTACAGATGGAGCACACATTTATGTTATAAACTGACGCCTCCTACACAGGCCAGGGAGACTGAGTAGAGTAGTACAACAAAGAAAATCTGGAGAAAAGGGCTTCCAGTTCACTTCAAAAAGGTGCACTTCACTCACAGGGTAAGCAGAGGCTCTAAAAGGGAAATCTGGGCAAGCCAAGAGTGTCTCTAATGATAAAGACACAGGAGTAGTATTCCAGGCTTGGTTCTCTTTGGGGAAAATAAATGTTTAAACCAAGGTTCATTTCTACACAAATAAAATAGTTATTTGTTACATGCTGTGTAGACTAACAGTGAAATGATTCCTTACCAGGTCCCGAAATTCCCGGCGGCAGTAATGCCCATATAAAAAATAATCCATGCTTTGCAGCCAAAGTGGCCATTATGTTTTTGGACTGAATATAATAATTATAATTTGCTTCTCCCGGCTGCCAATCGCCCTGCTCCGCAGCACTTATCACACATGGCTCTCTCAGATCTCAATTCTTATTAGCCAATGCACGTCATGTGATCGTGTCCTCAGGCGTCGCAGCGCCAAAGAAGGCCTACAAGTGCAGACCGACACGTCAGGGATGGAACGGTGCATGTCCTTATCAAATTCCGAGGCGCATATTGAAGTTACACATTTCCTCTGGCAACAAGATGAGTAGAGAACAGAAAGAGCATTAGCCCATGTCAATCTACTATCCCCCATAGTTACCCAACATTATCTATTGGTCAGCTTGTCATTCTGTGTCAGAATTAAATATTCCGAAAACAGACCTCTGGGAGAGTTGTGGGATGATAGATTCCAAACTCATACAACCACTGTACATCAACAATACCTTTAAAAGCAATGAGGCTTCTGCAACAGAGCTGAAGGTTTAGCTTTAAAATGTTCATAAATTATTTATTCACATTGGCAGTGAATGTGTGCACCGCAGTAGGCTATACATGCAAATGTTCCCAAATGCAATTGCCGAAAAAAGCCGTTCTCAAAAGCCCAGGTTTCATGTGACAAATGAAAATATATTTTAGAATAAGGGAAGATAAAGATGAAACAACTGGCTAATATGAATAAGATCGTGTCTACGGCTGCTGGACAACAAAAAAAAGTTATTTGAAAACCAATAGGACATGAGAGAAATAACCTACTGGTTTCAATGACATATGAGGAAGGGTTTATAAAATAATTCCCTCTGCATTCCTATGGTAGGAATTTGCAAGGTTTTAAACAATTAAGTTTACGGTTAAATAGTTTCAAAATGTAGACTGCCTCTGCTCAGATTGCAATGATGCTGTGGTGTGCAACAGGCACTGGCTTTTCTCACCCATCTGTGCGACAGAATAAAGCCTTTAGATGTTAATATTAATTATCCTCCATTATATATATTTGTCAAAATATGACTGGCGTTAAGCCTATACTGTAATTACAGCATTACCACAAAAAACTGAATGAGGCAAGTGGAAGAAAGTAAGGAACTTGTCTATCGGCCCCGAATTAAAAACCAAAATTGGTTAAAACTTCTTTGGGATTAGTGTCCCGTCCACAGGACAGTTGAGCTAACGTAGGATAATGCGATTAGCATGAGGTTGTAAGTAAATAACGAATAGCAATGACAAGTATAAAAATAAAAAAATAGCATGGCTATATACATGGTTACACATGGGATAAACAAACGCACAGTCAATAACACAATATAAAAATATGTATACAGTTTGTGCAAATGAAGTAGAGAGGTAAGGCAATAAAAAGGCCATAGTGGAGAATAGAGGTCGACCGATTAATCGGAATGGACAATTAATTAGGGCCGATTTCAAGTTTCCATAAATCGGAAATTGGTATTTTTGGGAGCAGATTTGACTATTCTTTTTTTACAGCTTTATTTAGTCTTTATTTAACTAGGCAAGTCAGTTAAGAACACATTCTTATTTTCAATGACGGCCTAGGAACTTTGGGTTACCTGTCTCGTTCAGGGGCAGAACGACAGATTTTCACCTTGTTTTACAAGGGTATGTTTGGCAGCATGAGTGAAGGATGCTTTGTTGCGAAATAGGAATGATGTGATGTGGACGCCAAGGAACTTGAAGCTCTCAACCTGGTCCACTACAGACCTGTCGATGAGAATGCTCGGTTGTCCTTTTCCTATAGTCCACAATCATCTCCTTTGTCTTGAGCACGTTGAGGGAGAGGTTGTTGTCCTTGCACCACACAGCCAGGTTTCTGACCTCCTCCCTATATGCCGTCTCATCGTTGGTCAGGTGTAGGCTTGTGTCATCAGCAAACTTAAATGGTGGAGTCATGCCAGGCCATGCAGTCATGAGTGAACAGGGAGTACAGGAGGGGGCGGTTAAGAATGTCCATTTCAACAGCCACATTGGCGGGTGGTCAATTTGCAAGGCTGTACAGAGAAAATATTACATTTGTAAATATAAAGTCAAAAGTATGAGCACAGCTGTTTTCAAAGTATTTCTGCTAGTTTGTTTCATAGATGCTAATTGCAGAAAGAAATACAAATCCTATATTCCACCTCGCGCAGGGGAGCTGTGTGTAATGAGTGAAGTGCTGATGGATATACTTTGAGGCGCTGCGCATGCACAGGCATAAAAGTTGGTATAATTTACTCGGTAGTCTACAAAATGAGACTGTTGTGGTTCTTAGCCATTTACATTGTTTTTTTTCACAGGCTCTGTTGTTTTTCCAATGTTAGTTTGAGTTTTCTCCTTCAACTGATAGCGAATGAGACGACCTAGTCAGATCCCAAATCACACACGGTAACCTCCCACCCTAAAAGAGGAAGCTGAACATGTGGTCTCTGATATTTTTGATTAAAAGACTGGTCACAAAAAAATGTAATTAAAATTGATCAATACACCACATTACTTCTTACTAATACATTCTTGTTTTAGAAACATTACAAAACATGGTCATCTTATTTTAAAACGTGTTTAATGTAATTATGGCTCCAACAATATTTAGTGTGAAATAAATATATTAATTTATATTAGTATTTTTGTTTTGATCTACATGCTACAGGGGCTGGAGGACCAAAATAATATATACATTTTAGGCCCTGGGGTTCAGACATGAGATACTCATTAAAATAAAACTTTGCAAAGAGTGAGTCCATGCAACCCATTATGTGACTTAAGCAAATGTGTAATCCTGAAATGATTTAGGCTTGCCATAACAAAAGGGGTCGAATACATGACTTAAGACCTTTAACCTTTTCTAGGGCAGCCTCGGCAACATTCCGCTGAAAAGGCAGCGCGCGAAATTCAATAATATTTCTTAGAAATATTTAACTTTCACACATTAACAAGTCCAATACAGCAAATGAAAGACAAACATCTTGTTAAACTCTAGGGTAGCAGCATTCGGAATTTTGGATGAAAAGCATGCCCAAATTAAACGGCCTGCTACTTGGGCCCAGAAGATATGATATCTACCAGTTATATGCATTTGGATAGAAAACACTAAAGTTTCCAAAACCGTTAAAATAGTGTCTGTGGGTATAACAGAAGTGACTTAGCAGGCGACAACCTGAGAAAAATCCATTCAGGAAGTAGTTTATTTTTTGGTTCTGTAGTTTTCTATTCAATGCTATTACAGTATCCATTGACATAGGACTCCATTTGCAGTTCCTATGCCTTACACTAGATGTAAACAGTCTTTAGAAATTGTTTCAGGCTTGTATTCTTATAAATGAGGGAGTAAGACCAGTCTGAACGAGTGGACCCTTACGTGACGCTGAGTTTTTTCAGGCACATGTGCATTTCTCGTTTACCTTTTATATTGACGAAGTTATTGTCCGGTTGAAATATTATAGATCATTTAGGCTTAAAAACAACTTGAAGATTGAATATAAACATTGTTTGAAATGTTTCTAATGAACTTTACTGATACAATTAGGATTTTTTGTCTGATGTTTTTGACCGAGTTGAGCTTGTGGATTACTGAAGAAAACGCGCTAACAAAACTGAGGTTTTTGGATATAAAGATAATTCATCGAACAAAAGGAATATTTGAGTAAATTAATGTCTTCTGATTAACACCATATTAATTAAATTTCTCTCTATTTCTGAGTTTAACGCTTCTGCTTGGCTGGTTACTGTTTGTAATAATTTGTTAACTGGGCTATGTTCTGGGCTAGGTATGTTCTGGGCTAGGTATGCTTTCACCAAAAAGCATTTTATAAATATGACATTGTGGTTGGTTTAACAAGAAGTTAATCTTTAAACCTAAGTAAAATATGTTGTTTTCTTTTCTGTTTTTTTATAATGAGCATTTCTGTAATTGAATTTGGCGCTCTGGAACCTCACTGGATGTTGGCCAGATGGGATGCTAGCGTCCCACATACCCTAGAGAGGTTAATCCAACCATCGTGTCAGATTTAAAAAATGCTTTACAGTGAAAGCACAACATATGATTGTTAGGTCATAGCCAAGTAAAAAAAAAAAAACACTGCATTTTTCCAGCCAAAGAGAGGAGTCACAAAAAGCACAAATATAGATAAAATGAATCACTAACCTTTGATAATCTTCATCAGATGACATCATGTTACACATGTATGTTTTGTTCAATAATGTGCATATTTATATCCAAAAATCTCAGTTTACATTGGCGCGTTATGTGCAGTAATGTTTTGATTCCAAAACATCCGGTGATTTTGCAGAAATACTCATATAAACATTGATAAAAGATACAACTGTTATTCACAGAATTAAAAATTGACTTCTCCTTAATGCAACCGCTGTATCAGAATACAAAAGAAATGTACCTAAAAAGCATAATCTGAGAACGGAGCTCAGAACCCAAAACAGCCAGAGGAATATCCACCATTTTGGAGTGAATAAAGTTAGAAATAAAACCATAAATATTCACTTACCTTTGATGATCTTCATCAGAAGGAACTCCCAGGAATCCCAGTTCAACAATAAATGACTTGCTCCATAAAGTCCATAATTTATGTCCAAATAGCCACTTGTTGTTAACATGTTCAGCCCAGTAATCCATCTTCATGATGTGCAGGCACTATGTCCAGACAAACTCGAAAAGTTATGTTACAGTCCTTTAGAAACATGTCAAACGATGTATGGAATCAGTCTTTAGGATGTTTTTAACATAACACATCAATAAAACATCAATAAAACATCAATGTTCCAACTGGAGAATTCCTTTGTCTGTAGAAAAGCACTGGAACGCGAGGTAAATCTGTCGAGAGCGCACGTCATGAGACCAAGGCACTCTGCCAGAACACTGACTGAGGTCTCATGAGCCCCTTTATAGTAGAATCCTCATTCAAGTTTCTAAAGACGGTTGACATCTAGTGGAAGCCGTAGGAAGTGCAATTTTATACATATCTCAATGTGTATTTGGTAGGCCAAGCTTTGAAAAACTACAAACCTCAATGTCCCACTTCCTGGTTGGATTTTTCTCAGGTTTTCGCCTGCCATATGAGTTCAGTTATACTCACAGACATCATTCAAACAGTTTTAGAAACTTCAGTATTCTCTATCCAATACTACTACTAATAATAAGCATATATTAGCATCTGGGACAGAGTAGGAGGCAGTTCACTCTGGGCACGCTATTTATCTAAAAGTGAAAATGCTGCCCCCTATCCCAAAATATATTAAGCTTTTCATTTTGTAAACTTATCTAAAAACATAATTCCACTTTGACATTATTGGGTATTGCGTGTAAGCCAGTGACAAAATATCATTGAATCCAATTTCTAATGCATGCTGTAAAAACAAAAAATGTGGAATAAGTCAAGAGATGGGAATACTTCCTGAAGGCACTGTACAGTATGTACATATGTAGGGTTAAAGTGACCAAGCAACCAACAGGATAGATAAGGCAGCAGCAGGTAGACATTTGATTAGCTATTTAGCAGTCTTATGGCTTGGAAGTAGAAGCTGTTCAGTGCTCTGTTGGTTCCAGACTTGGTGCACTGGTACTGCTTGCCGTGCGGTAGCAGAGAGAACAGTATATGCCTTGGGTGGTCTTCCTCTGACACCGCCTGGTATAGAGGTCCGGGATGGCAGGGAGCTCTGCCCCAGTGATGTTGTGAGCCGTACTTACCACCCTCTATAGCGCCTTGCGGTCGGGTGCCTTGCAGTATCCGTACCAGGTGGTGATGTAGGCAGGCAAGATGATCTCAGCGGTGCAGCTGTGGAACTTTGAGGATCTGAGGGGCCATGCCAAATCTTTTCAGCCTCCTGAGAAGGAAGAGGAACTGTCGTGCTCACTTCACAACTGTGTGGACCATGTTAATTGCTTAGTGATGTGGACACCGAGGAACTTCAAGCTCTTGACCCACAGCGCCATTGATGGGGGTGTGGTCACCCTTACGTTTCCTGTAGTCCACGATCAGATCCTTTGTCTTGCTGACGTAGGAAGGAAGATAGTACCCTGGGCTCTTCAAAGCCGACAGACTATCCTAATTGCTCAGACTGGTCTGTCATTGCTCAATGTAAACCGTGATTAGTCTCCACCCTACTGTGATATGTGGAAGTGAAAGTCGATAAACATTCTCCTGAGTGACAGCCCAACGGCTAAGCTGGCAGACAGACTGGTACAGGACCCCATGGGCCCTCGACCACGGGGCATGGGCACAGACGTAACCTTCTGCTATCACAGTGACACATTCCGGTCCACACATTTGCACACATACACCCCCCTTCATTCAGTCAGGCGTTATCAATACAGACACCCACTTCAGTAGGCAGCCAGCACCATCAGACACCCCACATACACCCAGTCACACAACCTCCCAGTCTCCCACAGATATGAGTAGTCCAAAACGGGCTTTAAAGTGACATGATGGAACATTGTAGGATCATAAGAAAACAAGAGGTGCTTTGTGAGTTCTCTGTCTTTACCTGACACCAGACGTTACTTGGGCGACAGGAGGGACAGGCAGCGTCAGTCAGTGGAATAGACAGACGAAGGCGGAGAGATAGCGAGAGAAACCTCCTGCTGTTGGACCATTGAGTCTAGTTAGACTTAATGACACAGGCCAGAAGGAAAAAGACTGAGTAGGATGAAGATCCCCCTCATGTCTTCAGTCAGTCAGTTGTATGCCTACTCTGCAATCTGTCTTGTCAGTCTCATAAGGCTGCCCCGTCCCCAGCCAATAGACGGGTTGGTTGTTCAGCAACAAAAACCAAACACACGCAAAACTAGAGGGCAAGATAGACAGGGTTGGCTTAGATTGTTGACAACATGTAAACTTTTTTTCGTCAAATTTGCACAATGTCTCAAATACAGTCACAGTTGGTATCAAGAACTAGATGAAACTACTGTTTGTCGCTATCTGGCCATCCAGAATCACAACAACTCATGGACTACTGCCCCATTGAAAAGCGTGCGTCATTTGTGATGTCGGCTAAAGCCATCATAGACGAGCCAGCCTCCAGCTTAACTTAAAATACCAATACAGAGACACAGACAGACACACATGGACCAGGAGGACACGTAAAGTACTTGAGAAAGTCCCTCCGACAAGGGACAAAACCCAGAAACCTGAGACAGACCAGGGCGCAGACATCTGAGTCTGACGCAAGTCTTGTAGCGCATACACACATGGGTGTTGTGCAAAAATGTGATCGGAAAAAGGCCAATTCAAGCAAACAAGTCCGTTTAATTGATGAGACACTGATGCAAGATAGAGATTCCGGTGAAACTTTAATTTACTAACGCTTGATCAAATCTCTGACTGTGACCATTATGTCTGCTCTGACTATACTGTACACAGTGTACACTATATAGCAGCCACCTTCTGCATGAGATCAGCACTGGCCAGCAAAACAAAGCTTTTATCTGTAATAATCCTGTGTCAAACCAACACTTAGAATTACAGATAGAAAGAATGGCAGCTGTCAAACAGTCCTGCGGGCAGCAGCAGAGTAACTGTGGATTAGCCTTCTGCCAGATGCTCACTCTGTTGTGTTAACAAACTATCATGACATTCAGTTTGACGCATGCGTTAATGGGAGCAGAAACAAACAGGAGAATATTAAAGCCCTTTCTGATTGTCTCAAAGATATGGGAACTTGGGATCACTTCTGTAAACAACCAACATCTCAATCACCTTGATAAAAATCTAACTTTTGATTCTTCATGTCTGAGACCAAAGCAACTCATTCCTTGCCCAGGGAGTGGAACACTGTTTAACTGCACGTCTTACATTTTTATATACAGTGAACACTTTAGCAGGTGGGCTATTTAACATGGTGCGGCCTAAAGGACATTTTCCATCTTTACACAAACCCTTTACTCATCTCACACAGTTTGTCTACTCCATTGTCACTGTAAACGAGAGTCAGCAGGTAGCCTAGCAGTTAGTGTTGGGCCAGTAACCGAAAGGGTGCTAGTACGAATCCCAGAGCAGATAAGGTGAACAATCTGTTGATGTGCCCATGAGCAAGCCCACTTGCTCCAGGGTCACCTTTGATAATGGCTGACCTTGGCTGTGACCCCACTCTCTAATGGGGTCTCAGGGGGACTTGGGATGAGCAAGAAATACATTTCACACAAGTAAAATATACATGAGTAAAATGTGTCAAACCAGACAAACAAGAACATACCTAATTATTTTTATCAGATCGCGTTTCACGTAGAAGCAAATTGCATAAGAAATATCTTGCTGCGTTTTGTAAAGGCAGATCTAAAATCATACTTATTGCAATTTCTGCTCAGACTAATACTGTGTTTCAGTTTCACTCCTCCACTGATGAGAATTCAGGAATGGGCATTCTATCAGCAGATCGGTCAGAACGCTGTGTGTTGCTACTTTTCTCCACTATTCTTCTCAGTGCAGTCTACTTTTCTCTGGTAAATGGAGAGACTAAGTTAGGAAATGTAGCTGTCTACATTCTTTCTATGATAAACAGAAATGATGACCATGCATCATTCTTGGAAAAAACACCATGCTTTTTTATTGTAGGAACATTTACTTGTGGCAGCTGGTGATTTTTAACCTTTATTTAAACTAGGCAAGTCAGTTGAGAACAAATTCTTATTTACAATGACGGCTTACCCCAGCCAAACCCTAACCCAGGCGACACTGGGAGTCCCAGCAGCACACAATTGGCCCAATCACGGCCTGTTGTGATACAGCCTGGAATCGAACCAGGTTCTGTAGTGATGCATCTTGCACTGAGATGCAGTGGCTTACACCGCTGCGCCACTTGGGATGAATGAAGATTTTCTCTGACGAATGTGTTGCACAAATGTATTTTCTGTCAAGGAAAAGTATAGTTGCATGGCCCTGATAACTCTATTGAAGCAAAAACAAAACACTTGAATTTCAATATAAAATGCAGGTGAAAATGTTTAAAATGCAGATTTCTGAACTCTAACATGACCACTCCCTCCTCCACACAAATAAATGTACAAAAACTAATTTAGTAGAACTGTGCAGATGAAAACTTTGGTAACGATATTGCGGTAAAATTTCACTCAGGTTTTTATTCAAACACTTTAAAAAATATATCTTCTCCGAATTCAGATTCAAAGATGTCATTGTTGACATCCCTTTTTTTCTGCAGACATGGCAGCTTGAGTTTGAAAATATCCCTTTTGGTTATTGAACTACAAATCAAATTGTATTTGTCCTCTGCTTCAAAAACAACATGTTTAAACTAACGGTGAAATGCTTACTAAGTGAAGTGGATTTACACCCGGTAATGGAATTACATCATGGGTTCCTGATCTGTACTACACAGAAATGCATAATTATGGATAGAAAATGTCATATTTCACAAGTTTGGACATCACAGCAGAGCACAATAGCATACAGTACAGTACTCTGCTGTCCAAACTTGTGAAACATAACAGGTTCAGATTTGGTCCAGTCTGGTCCGTCTGAACCTTAACATCACGGCCAGAGTGAACTACTTTTCAACATCAGTCAGTGCGCAGTGGGTGATGCTGGTAAAAGCAAATGGAAAGGGGGCTCATGGATAAGTGTCAGTAAGAGGTGACATTAATTGGAGCGTGAGAGAGAAGAAGGGATTGTCCAGACTGTTTTAAAACTACTCGTTTGACCACCAGACAACAGAAAGAAAACCGTTATCTGCTGAAGATAACAGTATGCCAGTGGAGGGGAGGACAGTTACAAGTGACCCAACTGTGGTTTGTGACTATTATGATTTCCCAATGTAGCCAATTCAGTTGCAGTAATTACGTTACAGATTTTTTTAGTTACCAGTAATGGAATTATGTGTTTTAATCACTTAATTCATATAATTAAGTAAAATCACTAACTAATTGGTAGGTATACCATTTCTTGTTAATTCTGAACTTTCATTATCCTCCTCCTCATGAGGGAGAGAAATTAGAAATGATCTTAAAGATGTGGGGTTTTTGTAATGGAATTAGAAGGTACAATGCAATATTTCCTGAATTTACATCAGATAAACAACTTCTAAACTAAAATAAACTAAATATTTGTAAAAGTTTTGATAATGGTAGGTAAGGGTCTTTACATTAACATTATTATGTTTTGATACATTTCTGATACCTTTAAAGGCTTTCCGGTCAATACTTTCTGAAACCCCCTTTGCATCCGTTTATCCAGAAATCAAGTCTTTACTAATGATACACTTATCTTGGATTTATAAAAAAATATATATATTTTTTTTATCTACATCTTCATTTCCCAATAATATAGATTTAGCCGTCATTTGACACCCAATTTGATATGCTACTATGAAATTCATACGTTGGTGCACATGGGTCCTTTTCGATGAAAATGCGAGTAGATGAAGGCATGGTTTTTACTGGGTAAACGGAATTTGGCCTAACATGGCCTGTGTAGGCTTGACTGAAATGTGTTGCTATGTAGTCTCTTTGGCTTTGCCCAGCCAGAGTGACTATTGGCTAGCAATATATTAAATATAATTAAGGCAACAATGAAACATGGCTCATATAGCTAATGATGTGGGACATAAGATGTCATTGACTGTGCATTACAAATAACATTAATTAGCCAACGAACACTATCACCCTTTGGGATCAATTATATTGACCCACGGTCATGCTTTTTAACTGGTATATTGCTGTAGCGCTAGCTAGCGAGAGAAACACTGATGCCGACATATCCTACAAGAGGCAGACACCACGATGTTGATGCCAACCCGCCATTAAATATTAATCAATTCGTATTGAAACGGCTGTCTGACTAGGTTGATGATTCTTACACGTGTATAAACTAAAGGCCTTTGCATCTCCCTAAACAAAGTGTTGTGGCTTTTCAGACTATCCTCCCACAGCAGTAACCTAACGTAGCAGGAGTGAATAAAAAATAAAACGATAACTAGTTATGTTTAAATCCAAGGGTGTGAATAAAACCCCAATGAACGCCCCACCCAATACCCTCCCCGGATCTGGGCGGGTTCTGAGTCCCGAGCAGAGCTACGAGGCCGTTTCAGTGGTCATTAGCTAAGCGCTAACAGCACGCCGGGAACAACACGCGCAAATCACCGTTATTAACAAGCTAACTGGCTAACCTACAAAGCACAAATTGCAACGAGATTAGATGGCGGTTGCTAACTAGTTAGGTCACAGGCTAGCTAGCTAACTTTGCAAAAACGTTGAATACTGTGTGACAAGACAAACGAGAACATTGTATAAGACAATGAGGGCGAGAACTAGCTAGTTAGTTACTGCGACAGATAATACTATTCAACTCTTTACTTTAACCTTCAAAATAGAAAGCTTACGTTAGTCCAGTTGCTAACGTTAGCTAATCTTCTGCGCAAATTGATGTAGATTCAGGGAAGCTGCTAGACCTATAATAGCTTACGAAAACAGACAAACACTCACCACACTGAGATGGGTGCCAGGTCCCTCTTTTCGGGTGAAACACTCGTTTCGTTGTGGCAGCAGATTTCAGAAGCGCCTAAAGGCAGTGTGCTTCGCAACAGCTGTGATCTGTTTTGAATGAGGGTTGAGCAGACACGGCAAATGGGAGGTGTTTAGCTAGTTCTCCCGCCCTCGCCTTTTCTGGTGCCACAAGCTTTTTTAAAGTCAGCTTTTCACACCTGCATTGTAAAGCATTTGTCCATTATTATTTTCAAAATTGTTCAAGCACTGTCAAATTGGTTGTTGCTAATTGCTAGACAACCATTTCCAGGTCTTGCCCTACATTTTCAAGTAGATTTAAGTCAAAACTGAAACTCTCCCACTCAGGAACATCCACTGTCTTCTTGGTAAGCAGCTAAAGTGTAGATTTAGCCTTACGTTTTAGGTTATTGTCCTGCTGAAAAGTAAATTAATATCCCAGTGTCTGGTGGAAGGCAAACTGAACCAGGTTTTCCTCTGGGATTTAGCCTGTGCTGAGCTCCATTCTGTTAATTTCTTTATCCCAAAAAATTCCCCAGTCCTTAACTATTACAAGCATACCCATAACATGATACAACCACCACTATGCTTGAAAAAATGAAGAGTGGTACTCAGCTGTATTATATTGAATTTGCCCCAAACATAACACTTTGTATTCAGGACATAAAGTTAATTTATCACATTTGTACTTTTCATGCAGTCAAATAGGTTACTATTGTGGAGTAACTACAATGTTGTTGATCTATCGTCGGTTTTCTCCTATCACAGCCACTAAACTCTGTAACTGTTTTAAAGTCACCATTGACCTCATGGTGAAATCCCTGACCGGTTTCCTTCCTTTACAGCAGTGGTTCCCAAACCTTTTATAGTCCCGTACCCCTTCAAGCATTCAACCTCCAGCTGCGTACCCTCTTTAGCACCATGGTCAACGCACTCTCAAATGTTGTTTTTTGCCATCATTGTAAGCCTGCCACACACGCTATACGATGTGTTTTTGAAACCTAAAACTGAGTGTGAGTTGTCGTCACAACCCGGCTTGTGGGAAGTGACAAAAAGCTCTTATTAGGACCAGGGCACAAATAATAATATAATAATCAATCATTTTACTCTTTATTTAACCATCTTACATTTAAAACCTTGTTTGTTCATCAACAATTGTGAATAACTCACCACATGTTAATGAGAAGGGTGTGCTTGAAAGGATGCTCATAACTGCAATTTTGGGTTGTATTGGAGAGAGTCTCCGTCTTAAATAATTTTCCACACAGTCTGTGCCTGTATATAGTTTTCTTGCTAGTGAGGGCCAAGAATCCACTCTCACATAGGTACGTGGTTGCAAATGGCATCAGTGTCTTAACAGTGCGATTTGCCAAGGCAGGATACCCAATCCAGAAATCTGGCAGTAGCTTCTGATTAAATCAAATTTCCACAGAACCGCTTGTTGCAATTTTGATGATCTCTTGTTCAGATATCAGTAAGTGGACCGGAGGCAGGGCATGAAAGGGATAACGAATCCGGTTGTTTGTGTAATCCATTTCAGAAAAGTTCCTGTGTAATAGCGCACCCAACTCACTCAGGTGCTTCGTTATATCACATTTGACGTTGTCAATAAGCTTGAGTTCATTTGCCCCCCAAAAAATCATACAATGATGGAAAGACCTGTGTGTTGTCCTTGTTAATGCAGACAGAGAAGAGCTCCAACTTCTTAATAATAGCCAGAATGTTGTCCCGCACATTATATATAGTTGCGGAGAGTCCCTAGATTCAGATCATTCAGACGAGAAAAAATTAAATTAAATGACAAGTGAAAATTATGGTCAGTAAAGAAAACTTTAAGCTCGTCTCTCAATTTAAAAAAGTGTGTCAATAGTTTGCCCCTAGATAACCAGCGCACTTCTGTATGTTGCAAAAGCGTTACATGGTCGCTGCCCATATCAAGGCATAGTGCAGAAAATACACGAGAGTTCAGGGGCCTTTAACCATTGTCACTGTAGCATCCAAAACATATTTCAAGCTGTCAGGCATTGCCTTGGCAGCAAGAGCCACTCGGTGGATGCTGCAGTGTAACCAAGTGGCGTCGGGAGAAACTGCATGCGTGTTACCACTCCACTATGCCTCCCTGTCATGGCTTTTGCGCCATCAGTACAGATACCAACACATCTTGACCACCAAAGTCCATTTGATGTCACAAAGCTGCCCAGTACTTTAAAAAATATCCTCTCCTGTTGTCCTGGTTTCCAGTGGTTTGCAGAAGAGGATGTATTCGTTATTTGACCCCCATAAACGTAACGGACATATACCAGGAGCTGTACCAGGCCCGCCACATCTGTTGACTCATGCAGTTGTAGTGCATAGAATTCACTGACTTGTATGCAAAGCAGTAATTGTTTCAAAACATCTCCTGCCATGTCACTGATGCGTGGTGAAACAGTGTTGTTTGATGAAGACATTGTATAGTTTTTTTGGCCTTTTCCCCCAGCATTGTCCCAGCCATATCCAGGGCAGCAGGAAGAATTAAGTCCTCCACAATAGTGTGGGGCTTGCCTGTCCTAGCCACTCGGTAGCTCACCATATAAGAAGCTTCTAGCCGCTTCTTATTAATGGTATCTGTTGCTTTTATACATGTCTTACTACTCGAAAGTTGTGTTAATTCTCACTCAAAAAACTCCTGTGGCTTATTTTTCAAATTGGCATGTTTTTGTTTCTAAAATGTCTGCGCAAGAGTGAAGGTTTCATCAAGTTGTGAGATAGTACTTTTGCACATATAACACAGTGGCTGAGGAAAGGTACTACTCCCAATATCAGTGAACCCCAAATCAATGCAGTTCTCATCATATTTGCACCTCTTCGATGGTCCAACATCCCTGTCTGTTGTTCAGTGCTTTCCCGGGTAAGAGGGCAGTAGCTCTTCGGCTGCATGAGATTCACAACTGTCAGTGTTCATGCTAGCTGGGCTAACAACAAATTAATAATTACTGATGCTAGCATTGGATGTGCTCGTGGAAGCAGAACAACTTGTGTCATCGACAGGTGCAGGTGTAGTACTGCTGGTAGTGGCAGTACTACCAGTAGAGCTGGTATGTGTCTCTATGGACGCAGGCCTTACTAAACGGACTGCTTGAAAATGTGAAGAATTTTTTAAATTATATATATATATATATATATATATATATATATATATATATATATATATATATATATATATATATATATATATATATATATATATATTTTTTTTTTTTTTTTAAATGTGAATCACGTTTTTATTTGGCTTAACTCTGACGGCATTGCACGAACCCCAGTTTGGGAATACCTGCTCTTCGGCAACTGAAGTAGGAAGGATGCTTGTATCTTTGTAGTGACTGGGTGTATTGATACACCACCCAAAGTTTAATTAATAACTTCCCCATGCTCAAAGGGATATTAAAATGTCTGCTTTTTTCATTTTTTTACCCATCTACCAATTGGTGCCCTTTCCAAGGCATTGGAAAACCTCCCTGGGCTTTGTGGTTGAATCTGTGTTTGAAATTCACTGCTTGACTAAAGGACCTTACATATACAGTTCAAGTCGGAAGTTTACATACACTTGGGTTAGAGTCATTAAAACTAGTTTTTCAACCACCACAAATTTCTTGTTAACAAACTATAGTTTTGGCAAGTCGGTTAGGACATCTACTTTGTGCATGACACAAGTTATTTTTCCAACAATTGTTTACAGACAGATCATTTCACTTATAATTCACTGTATCACAATTCCAGTGGGTCAAAAGTTTACATACACTAAGTTAACTGTGCCTTTAAACTGCTAGAAACATTCCAGAAAATGATGTCATGGCTTTAGAAGCTTCGGATAGGCTAATTGACATAATTTGAGTCAATTGGAGGTGTACCTGTGGATGTACTTCAAGGGTTACATTCAAAACTCAGTGTCTCTTTGCTTGACATCACAAGAAAATCCGCCAAGACCTCAGAAAAAAAAATTGGAGATCTCCACAAGTCTGGTTCATCCTTCGGAGCAATTTCCAAACACCTGAAGGTACCACATTCATCTGTACAAATAATAGTAATTAAGTATAAACACCATGGGACCACGCAGCTGTCATTCCACTCAGGAAGGAGATGCGTTCTGACTCCTAGAGATGAACGTACTTTGGTGCGAAAAGTGCAAATCAATCCCAGAACAACAGCAAAGGACCTTGTGAAGATGCTGGAGAAAACAGGCACAAAATGATCTATATCCACAGTAAAAACAAGTCCTATATCGACATAACCTGAAAGGCAGCTCAGCAAGGAAGAAACCACTGCTCCAAAACCGCCTAAAAAAAGCCAGACTACGGTTTGCAACTGCACATAGGGGCAAATATCATACTTTTTGGAGAAATGTCCTCTGGTCTGATGAAACAAAAATAGAATTGTTTGGCCATAATGACCATCGTTATGTTTGGAGGAAAAAGGGGGAGGCTTGCAAGCCGAATAACACCATCCCAACTGTGTAGCACCAGGGATGGCAGCATCATGTTGTGGGGGTGCTTTGCTGCAGGAGGGACTGGTGCACTTCACAAAATAGATGGCATCATGAAGCAGGAAAATTATGTGGATACATTGAAGCAACATCTCAAGACAATGACCCCAAGCATACTTCCAAAGTTGTGGCAAAATGGCTTAAGGACAACAAAATCAAAGTATTGGAGTGGCCATCACAAAGCCCTGGCCTCAATAATATAGAAGATTTGTGGGCAGAACTGAAAAAGCGTGTGCGAGCAAGGAGGCCAATAAACCTGACTCCGTTACACCAGCTCTGTCAGTAGGAATGGGCCAAAATTCACCCAACTTATTGTGGGAAGCTTGTGGAAGGCTAGCCAAAATGTTGAACAATTTAAAGGCAATGCTACCAAATACTAATTGAGTGTATGTCAACTTCTGACCCACTGGGAATGTGATGAAAGAAAGAAAAGTTGAAATAAATCACTCTCTACTATTATTCTGACATTTCACATTCCTAAAATAAAGTGGTGATCCTAACTGACCTAAGACAGGGAATGTTTACTGGAATTAAATGTCAGGAATTGTGAAAAACTGAGTTTAAATGTATTTGCCTATGGTGTGTAAACTTCCGACTTCAACTGTAAGTATTCAGACCCTTTGCTATGAGACTCGAAATTGAGCTCAGGTGCATCCTGTTTCCATTGAGATGTTTCTACAACTTGATTGTAGTCCACCTGTGGTAAGTTCAATTGATTGGACATGGAAAGGCAAACACCTGTCTACATAAGGTCCCACAGTTGACAGTGGATGTCAGAGCAAAAACCAAGCCATGAGGTCGAAGGAATTGTCCGTAGAGCTCCGAGATAGGATTGTGTTGAAGCACAATTCTGAAATAGAAGTTTGGAACAACCAAGACTCTTCCAAGAGGTTTCCACCTGACCAAACTGAGCAATCGGGGGAGAAAGGCCTTGGTCAGGTAGGTGACCAAGAAACCAATGTTCACTCTGACAGAGCTCCTGAGTTTCTCTGTGGAGATGGGAAAACCTTCCCGAAGGACAACAATCTCTGCAGCAATCCACCAATCAAGCCTTTATGGTAGAGTGGCCAGACGGAAGACCCTCCTCAGCAAAAGGCACATGACAGCCCGCTTGGAGTTTGCCAAAAGGTGCCTAAAGAACCATAAGACCCCAGATTCTCTGGTCTGATGAAACAAAGATTGAACTCTTTGACCTGAATGCCGAGCGCCATGTCTGTTAGAAACCTGGCACCATCCCTACGGTGAGTCGTGGTGGCAGCATCATGCTTTGTGGAAGTTTTACAGGGCAGGAACTAGGAGACTAGTCAGGAAAGATGAATGGAGCAAAGTACAGAGATCCTCAATGAAAACCTACTCCAGAGCGCTCAGGACTTCAGACGGGGGCAAAGGTTCACCTTCCAACAGGACAACGACCCTAAGCACACAGCCAAGACAACGCAGGAGTGGCTTCAGGTCGTCTCTGAATGTCCTTGAGTGGCCCAGCCAGAGGCTGGAGTTGAACCCAATCAAACAACTCTGGAGAGACCTGACAATTGCTGTGCAGCAACGCTCCCCATCCCACCTGAAAGAGCTTGAGGGGATCTGCAGAGAAGAATGGGAGAAACTCCCCAAATACAGGTGTGCCAAGCTTGTAGCGTCATACCCAAGAAGACTCAAGGAGTAATCGTTGCCAAAGGTGCTTCAACATAGTACTGAATAAAGGGTCTGAATACTTATGTAAATGTGATATCAGTTTTTTATTTTTAATAAAATTTCAAAAATGTCTAAACCTGTTTTTGCTTTGTCATTATGGGGGGGGGGGGGGGGGGGGCTATGAAAACAATTTTAGAATAAGGCTGTAACGTAATGAAATGTGGACCAAGTCAAGGGGTCTGAATACTTTCCGAATGCACAGTATATATGGAGACTATTTAATGCCAAAAATAAGGGGTTAAGTACATGTAAAAAAATAAAAATAAAGGACAGACACTTTTTATGGAAAGACTGTTGTTATAATTCCCCTTTGACATTATGGGGTATTGTGGGAGTAAGCCAGTGACAACTATTTAATACATTTTTAAATTCAGGCTGTAACACATGTGGAAAACATTAAGGGGTGTGAATACTTTCTGAAGGCACTGTACTTTGTACCACTGCATCAACTCGATACTGGTACCCTGAGTATATAGCAAAGTTATCGTTACTCATTGTGTATTTATTCCATGTGTTATTTTTCTATTTATTCCTCAAATTATTATTTTAGATTTTTTGACTTTCTATTTTTTTTCTCTCTGCATTGTTGGGAAGGGTACGAAAGTAAGCACTTTGACTGTTAGTCTATACCTGTTGTTTACAAAGCATGTGACAAATATAATTTGATTTGCCATAAAATAAATGTTTAGAATTACAGGAAATTAGCTTGAAAACTGCAAAATTTCTCTCAGTCTCATGACAAAATGTGTACAATCGCAGTAAATTAGCTCAGAGATTCTTGAAAGTCGGAACAATCCTTGTCCGGCAGGAAAACTTTATTTGTATAGTTATTTTGTTGTTGCATTATTTGACCGTAAAATTTACATTTATGGTCATTTTATAAGGAAAAAGATTACTTTATTTAATTTTCAAAATACTTTCAATATTATGAATTTCCATGTCAGCTCCATCCCTGGAAATGCTCTTGTCCGGGGCAACAGATCCCAAAAAGCGTTAAAAAAAATAAAGTTAATTCCAATAATGGATATTAACTGAAAAATGATCTCCTGTAGTTTCTTGCAATAGCTCCCTGTGACTTTATAGAATATTTCTAAAAGACTGTCAACTCTGTCAAATTTGTCTAAAATCATAAATTAATCAGGAATGAGCAGGGTCAGCTATACCATACATGTCATGCAACAAGACCACTCATGGTCTGTAAAGTGTTCTATTTTTGAAAGATTTAAAAACTAACAATACTGGAATCACCAATGGCACAACCATAAACTGTCAACTCCATATGGCTAATAAAGATACAATATGAATTTTGGTTAAAATATGTTACACTTAATTAGGTTTTCCTAAAGCAACCGAAGAAAACATTTCTGTGTATACCACTTCAATTGTTAATTGTTTTTAATAACCTGCCCAGAGACTGCGGTTGAAAACTAGCCGGCTAGCTAAAACCGGCACTTTTACTGGAACGTTGATTACTGTGCAGTCCCTGTAAAAAATAAATAAACTCAAATTAAGAAAAATGAAACAGTTGTCAACTCTGTCAGTGGTGAAAGCTCTGATAGAATGGTTGTTTTTAATTGGGGATATTTAAATGAATAATTCTCCATATTTTACAAATGTTTATATTGAGCTTTTAGTTTTAGAGGCAAAAATGTCTGTTTTGAGTATTGGTTGTCAACTCCGTCACCGATAAGAGTCCATATTTTTTGGTCAATATTCAAAAAAAAAAAAAAAAAAAATGTAATCACGGTTTGTTAACATATGCGTAAACAACTGATGTATTTGGTGTGCTAGACATAAGGGATAACGTTTGCTTTATGTTGTTTACGCTGTTGTTTATGTATGTTCTAAAACTAGAAAAACATGAGCAAATGAAAGATAAGAAAATAAAACTCCTACACCAGCACTGATTAACCAATAAAGTAGATTTGCCATACCCCATAGCAGACTCATTTTCCTTGACTTTGACTCCATCTAGTGGCAAAACCAATTTACTTCCCAGATTGCTGCATTGTGCCACGCTCAACTATGAACGGCACCCTTTTCTCACTGTCCATATAGGATGAGATACTCTCCATCATGGATTCCTAACTATAATGACGCCACATGAACTGAGCTGTTTGCGGGAACTAATTTTAATGAGGTTAAGTTGTTGTCAATGTTGTGAATTCTTCAACCTTTGGCCAGCACTAAGCAGTCATGTCTATGTAGCATGTCAGGTTACACACACAGCCCAATAGGAAGCACCACATGACCCTGGACATTCATTCAAAACAAACTGCCCCTTTGGAACAAAGATTTATTGAAGCGACTTCCCTCTGACCAACCCCTTCATTCCCCAAACTTGAGCTGCCTCTCTTTCTCCTGGAAGTGAAGCTCTTTCGCCCTGTTCTTAAGTTCCTCTGCTTTCTTCTCGTCCTTCTCCGCCCCGTCACCCAGTTTATACATACGACTGGCGTTGGCACAACCCCAGACGTGTCCTAGCTCACAGGCTCTTGTGGCATACCTCAGAGCCAGGCCCATGTCCTTACTCTGCTTCGGGGAGCCCTCGATATACATGGCACTAAGGTTGAAGCAGGAGGGTGCGAACCCCCCTGTACATGCCTTCTCATAGTACTGCCTAGCCACCCCTGGGTCAGGGCCGGATTCCATGGCTCGACCGTCATGGGCGAGGAGACCCACGTTGTGACACGCGTCCACAGACTTCTTACCGCCACTGCTGCAGGCCGTCATGAAGCAGGAGTAGGCCATTTTCAGATTCTCTGCAAATCCCCCTGGTAGAGAGATTTAGAACATGTTGCGCTTGACCACTTGGGGGATGGATTCAGGGTCTCTCTGTCTATTAGTACTTTATCATCCTAATATTTCTAATTAATAAGATGACTTGTCTTAAAACATTTGTCAAGCCAAAGCCATACTCTTTCTCTAATCAAATCTTTAAATATTGTACTTGGCTAGTTGAGAAACGCAAATTGTTTCAGGCTTTGCTGTTGTGATCTGCTAGTGAATAGGATTAAGTTTAGAGTGGTGTAGCTGTGTACCTTTGCCTTGGATATAGTAAGCCCCGAGCTTGTAGCAGCTTTCACCGTGTTTATAGGTCTCACAGTTGTGTTTGAGCACCTGGGCTGTAGACTCAAAGTTTTTCTTCACTCCCTCCATGTAGTCAGCAAGCCTTTGACACCCTGGCAGCAGAATACACGAGGTTAGACACAATAATGAGTTAGACGGTGTGAAGGTTATAGTACTACATGAGGCATAAAGACACCTTAACACCAAGCACAATCAGTGGTTCAGACCCCCAGTTAGGGGACAGCAAATGATGGACCATTTGCTTAACATCACTCCCTTCAGCACTGTATAGGACAGTGCACTTCGCTCCTTACCTTCAGGGTCCTTCTCTCTGTAACACTGGTAGCTGAATTCCACACCTATGTTATCCAAATACTGCTTCACCTCTTTTTCGTCCTCAAAGTTTATGAGTCCAGACATGATTCAAACGGTGCAGTGTCCGAAAAATACACTGTCTTATTAAAAACAACACGTGTTGAAAAGTCCAGAACTTCCTTGTGACCTTGGTGTTGAACTGATGAGGTAACAATTTAAGAAAGAGCTCGTCTGGTCCCGTTGAAAAACAATTTAAACGTATTTAGAGATCACCTTGATAGAGGACAATGTGACGGACATGCAGTGAATTATAATCTATTTTCGTTTGAAATAAATAAAAAAAAGGTAGAGATGCTCATTCCTGCTACTTTCTTCCTGGTTTTGTAATATACACGAAAGGGCTTCCGTAGTCCCGCCCCATCGACCGGTGATGTCCTTCCTGTGTCATTTTTTTTTAACGATCTGTCAACAAAAATAAAGCTACAATCTATCTGCAATGTTAAAGCTGATTTAGCACCCTAAATTTAAAAAATAAAGCTATCGTTAAAAACAAGTATGTGTGTAAATTTAGATTAGTGTCAGCCTTAAGCCTAGGTTAACTAACGGACATGGTTTGAAAATGAAGTCGAAACATTTTCACAACTATATTAATCGTTTTCCAGGAACATCGATTTTCTATCTTAGTTCGGTACCAACAAGTTAGCTAGCTTGTAGCTAACGTTAGAACGCTAGATAGCTAGTTATCACCTTGCAAAAAATAATCCAGCAAGATTAGGCTAGCTAAGTAGCAAGTTAACAAGGCAAACCGAGACGACTCGGCGTAGGTAGAGACCAATAGCGATATTGATCTTTGGTCGGGAGTCAAGCCTGCAATTTCTTGAAAATGGTGAGTTTTGTTTTCGATATCAATGTCTAGCATTCAATTGTCGTGCATTGTCGACAAGGATCAGCAAGGCATCGAACAATGCATACCAGTAGCAAGCTAACTAGTCTTCGTTAGATATCTGCTGAAATTTGATCTACGTCGTTAACTAGTTAAACCTTCTTTTTTTTTTTTTAGCTCAGGAGGATGGATAATTATCTAGCGATCATTGCTCGTTATTTTGGGGTTTGACAACAGCCCACCACTCCAGACATACTCTACCTCCTGGGAGTTATGGGTATCAGGTCTCATTGGCGACCATTTTAACTTTGGCCATATGCTTGGTATGCCATTTGGGAGTGCTGGCATACACTATATATACAAAAGTAAGACACACCTTCAAATTAGTGGATTCGGCTGTTTCAGACACACGTGTATAACATCGAGCACACAGCCATGCAATCTCCATAGACAAATATTGGCCTTACTGAAGAGCTCAGTGACTTTCAACGTGGCACCTTCATAGGATGCCACCTTTTCATCTAGTCAGTTCGTCAAATGTATGCCCTGCCAGAGCTTCCCCGGTCAACTGTAAACAATGGCTCAGTGTACACAAGCTTACAGAACAGAACCACCGAGTGCTGAAGCACGTAGCGAGTAAAAACCGTCTGTCCAATGTCAGCACAATAACGTTTAGTTGGGAGCTTCATGACGAACAGTTATTGTGCAGATGTTGCTTCAAGGTTTCCATGGCCGAGCAGCCACACACAAGCCTATGATCACCATGTGCAATGCCAAGCATTGCCTGGAGGGGTGTTAAGGTCGCCGCCATTGGACTCTAGAGTAGTGGTAACGTGTTCTCTGAATTGATTAATCACACTTCACCATCTGGCAGTCAGACGGACAAATCTGGGTTTGATGGATACCAGGAGAACACTACCCGCCCCAATGCATAGTGCCAACTGTTTAGTTTGGTGGAGGAGGAATAATGGTCTGGGGCTGTTTTTCATGGTTCGGGCTAGGTCTCTTGGTTCCAGTTAAGGGAAATCTTAATGCTACAGCATACATTGTCATTCTAGACGATTCTGTGCTTCATACTTTGTGGCAACAGAGGCCCTTTCCTGTTTCAGCATGACAATGCCCCGTGCACAAAGCACGGTCCATACAGAAGTGATTTGTTGAGATCAGTGTGGTGTGATGTCAACCCCATCGATCACCTTTGGGATGAATTGGAATCCCGACTGCGAGCCAGGCCTAATTGCACAATGTCAGTGCCTGACCTCACTAATGCTGAATGGAAGCAAGTCCCTGCAGTAGTGCTCCAACATCTAGTGGAAAGCCTTCCCAGAAGAGTAGAGGCTGTTACAGCAGCAAAGGGGATCCCAACTCCATATTAATCCCCATGTTTGACAAGCAGTTGTCAATATAGTTTTGGTCATGTAGTGTAAGTGTCTAATGTTGTGTGTGTTCCAGGACGAGGCGTCCCCGGCATCTCTGACAGACCTGTGTCTGTCCTACGTGAGTGGGAACCTGGAGAAGTTCTGTGCGAAGCACGCCGATGGATCTCTTTGTCTCAGAGACTCTTTACTGTTCCCCCAGGAGCTAGCTGACCAGCTGTTAGCTAAGATGGCCACTGAAGGTAAGTGAGCAATGAACATGAAGTAGTCAGTGGTCACAGATCCAAGCTCAGATCCTTACCTTGATTATTAGTACAAAAATACGAAACAGGCCTTTAATTCAGTGTCTAGAGCAGTAATGGGCTATTTCCAGTCATTGGGTGATATTTGTCCCTGTGTGGGTGTTGTTTTCAGGTCTGTTGAATGACAGTACAGTGGGAGTGTTTCGTAGCTGTGAGTACCTACGGCTGCGTCGTGCGTGTATCCGGACTGCTCGTATCTCTGCCGAGGCGTTCCAGAGAGCTCTCTGTCCTCACCGCCTGCTGGAGCTGGACGCTGCCAGGGTCAACGCTGACCTCACCATCTCTGACATACTACAGGGACTGGCCTCCAACAAACACTGCCAGGTAAACATACAGTGCATTCAGAAAGTATTCAGACCCCTTGACTTTTTCCACATTTGGTTACATTACAGCCTTATTCTAAAAGTGATTCAATTGTTTTTTTTCCTCAGCAAACTACACACAATACCCCATAAGGACAAACCAAAAACAGGTTTTTGCACATTTATAAAGTGAAAAAGGAGCATTCAGACCCTTTACTCAATACATTGTTGAAGCACCTTTGGCAGTGATTATAGCCTTGAGTCTTTTTGGTTATGACTCTACAAGCTTGGCACACCTGTATTTGGGGAGTTCTCCCATTCTTCTCTGAAGCTCCTCTTAAGCTCTGTCAGGTTGGATGGAGAGCGTCGCTGCACAGCTATTTTCAGGTCTCCAGAGATGTTCGATCGGATTCAAGTCCGGACTTTGGCTGGGCCAATCAAGGACATTCAGAGACTTGTCCTGAAGCCACTCCTGCATTCTCTTGGCTGTGTGCTTAGGGTCGTTGTCCTGTTGGAAGGTGAACCTTCGCCCCAGTCTGAGGTCCAGAGCACTCTGGAGTAGGTTTTCATCAAGGATCTCTGTACTTTGCTCTGTTCATCTTTTAATCGATCCTGACTAGTCTCCCAGTCCCTTCCTCTGAAAAACATCCCCACAGTATGCTGCTGCCACCACCAGGCTTCACCATAGGGATGGTGCCAGATTTCCTCCAGGCGTGACGCTCAGCTTTTAGGACAAAAAGTTCAATCTTTGTTTCATCAGACCAGATAATCTTGTTTCTCATGATCAGAGTCCTTTAGAGGCCTCTTGGCAAACTCCAAGCGGGCTGTCGTCTTTTACTGAGGAGTGTCTTCCGTTTGACCACACTACCATAAAGGCTTGATTGGTGAAGTGCTGCAGAGATGGGAGAACCTTCCAGAAGGACAACCATCTCCACACAGGAATTCTGGAGCTCTGTCTGAGTGACCATCGGGTTCTTGGTCAGACAGGTGTGTGCCTTTCCAAATCATGTCCAATCAATTGAAATTACCACAGGTGGACTCCAATCAAGTTGTAGAAACATCTCAAGGATGATCAATGGAAACAATGCTCCTGGGCTCAATTTTGAGTCTCATAGCAAAGATTCTCAAAACTTACTTAAATACGTGTATTATTTATATATATTTTTAAAATATAAAATAGGTAAACATTTGCTTTGTCATTCTGGGGTATTGTGTGTAGACTGATGAGGAAAACATTTTATTTGATCAATTTTAGAATAAGGCTGTAACGTAAAAATATTTGGAAAATGTCAAGTGGTCTGAATACTTTCCGAATGCAGTGTACACAGATAAGAGAGCTTCCAGCAGGGACAGACAACCGCAAACACTCTCCCTCCCTCACTCTCCAACTTCTTCCTCCCCACAGGAGAGCTTACAGCGGTTGGTCCTGACAGGTCTAACCATGTCCTCTCTGGAGGAACCATCTCATCACCGCTTCAGCTCTCTGCAGGGGCTCCGCTCCCTCTCCCTGGCCAATGTGGACTTCTACGACGCTGGGCTGGCTGACGTGTGTTCCCTACCCCGCCTGGAGAGCCTGGACCTGTCCAACACCTCAGTAACCAACCTCAGTCCTCTACTGGGCCTCAGGGAGAGGCTGAGGTCACTAACACTACACCAGCTGAAGAGGCTGGAGATGAGCACCGCACAGCTATTGGCCGTCATTGGACAACTGGAGGCACTGCAGGTGGGTGGGGACAACTCTAATGCTCAAGTTCTGTATTCATTTGCTCCACTATAAAAAACATATATATCGCTGAGTGAAGTTTCTTAAACCTTTTTCTAGTTCCGGCACTGTGATTGTTCGCTATCCCTGACGTTTACTTGTGGTGCTCGAATAGTGTTATTTCTGATACTCATGCTTTTGTGGATGTGTGAAAACCTACATATGCAGCACCTGGACATCAGTGATGATAAACAGTTCACATCAGACGTGGCTCGTCAGTTGCTGGGCGAACCTGGGATCCTGCCTGCTCTGGTCTCTCTGGATGTGTCTGGACGCAAACAGGTACTGGAGACAGAGTATGAGTGGAGTTGGCTCGAGTTGTGAGTGTGTGTATTGCAGCTGAGTGTGTAGAGTGTTTACCTGGTGTGTGTGTGTTATGCCAGGTGACAGATGCAGCAGTCAAGGCGTTTGTAGAGGAACGTCCAGGGATGACCTTTGTTGGTCTGCTGGCTACAGATGCTGGCTTCTCTGACTTCCTCAATGGAGAGGGCATCCTCAAGGTGGGTTTCACTGTTTTTCTTCTCTGTCTTTGTAGAGGAAGCAGCAATACTGACTGAGCACCACGCTATGTATGTGTCCTCTGTTTGGCAGGTGACAGGAGAGGCCAATGAGACTCAGATCTGTGAGTCGCTGCTTCGCTACAGTGAGAGAGACGGCTTTGTCAGAGAGGCTCTGTTTCATCTGTTCAGTCTCACTCACGTCATGGAGAAACCACGGCCTGACATACTCAAGGTACACACACATTGTGTAATGTCTACTCTACCCTTCACCTCAAAATACATCTTACAACAGCATGGCTCTGTGTCCACATTTTTATAAAGTAATGAGTCACTCCCTCTTCTTCCTCGATTCTTCTGTCTCTAGTTGGTAATACTGGGGATGAAGAACCATCCTGCCACCCTGAACGTCCAGTTGGCAGCCAGTGCGTGTGTGTTTAACCTGACCAAGCAGGACCTGGCAGCGGGCATGCCTGTTAGACTGCTTGGCACAGTCACTCAACTACTGCTGGAGGCCATGAGGACCTTCCCTAACCACCAACAGGTACACACACACTCTCACCTTCTCCTCCATATTGTTTACACATATCCAGGTTCGTCCCATCTGTAAACACAGACTGGCTAGGAGCTGTTTCTGGACCAGGCTTGAGTGGGGTTTTTGTTTTGGCTCTAACCACCATCTTGGATCCTTTTTCTCCAGTTGCAAAAGAATTGCCTTCTCTCTCTGTGCAGTGACCGCATACTGCAGGAGGTCCCCTTCAACAGGTATATATACACATTGAATGACTTTGACACTGATGTATTCATCCTTTAAGATTGTGTCTCATGAGAGACGTAGTATGTACAATGCATGTATCCTTTGTACTGTGTATGTGTGTGGTCTATAATCCAGGTTTGAGGCTGCTAAGCTGGTGATGCAGTGGCTATGTAACCATGAGGACCAGAACATGCAGAGGATGGCTGTGGCTATCATTTCTATACTGGCTGCCAAGGTAGGGGTGTGTGTGTGTGTGCCTACATGTCTGAGTGTGTGTCAAATATGGTATTAGAAATGTGTTTGAGGTTTGGTCTTTGCTGATGTGTGTGTTTTCCTATACAGTTATCTACAGAGCAGACAGCCCAGCTGGGAGCAGAGCTGTTCATAGTGAAGGTGAGACTGTTCAAACATCCTCCATTCACACAGCTGGCCATTGGCACATGCCTTCCCAATCAAAAGAATCGCTGTCTGCAGTGTTTAAAAATAAATACAGTAATTGTCACAATCTCTCTGTCTATCCCCCCCCTTTCTCTTTCCCTCTTTCTCTCTCTCTGCAGCAACTCCTCCACATTGTGCGTCAGAAGGCGACTCAGGGCGGGGTGGATGCCACCCTCAAGTTCACACTGAGCGCGCTCTGGAACCTCACCGACGAATCACCAACCACCTGCCGCCATTTTATAGAGAACCAGGGACTGGAGCTGTTCATTAAAGTTCTGGAGGTAGTACACACTCACAGACCCTAGAGCTGTTCATCAAAGTGCTAGTTACAACACTCTCTCTCTGACGTTCTTACTGCCTGAAGTGCAAGTTGACTCACTCACGCCTCTTTATTGTCCCCTGTCTTTCTCTCTGTAGTCGTTCCCCTCGGAGTCTTCCATCCAGCAGAAGGTGTTGGGGCTGCTGGTGAGTCATAGTGAACCGTTGACTGACAGTGTATTTATTCTGCTGGTCAGTAACCCTGGTTTGTGGTCGTAGGGGCTAGACGTAGTGAATTCAGCAGAGACAAACTACTGATGAAACCGATTTGTTTTATGTTTGAATCATCCCATTTGAAGTGGTGGAAGAGCTGACTGTGTGGCTCTGTCTCGCTCCAGAACAACATAGCAGAGGTTGGGGAGCTGCATGAGGAGCTGATGGTTCAGGGCTTTCTGGATCACATCTGCTCCCTGCTCCACAGCCCTGAGGTGGAGGTGTCCTACTTCGCTGCTGGGATACTGGCCCACCTCACCTCCAGAGGAAAGGCTGCATGGACACTCAGTATCACACTGAGGTCTGACCTGCTAGAACAACTGGTACGTGGGGGAGGTCTGTGAGTTGTTATACCACCTGTGTGTGTGTAATAATTGTCTCGTGTTCTGTGTCTCTCCTCCAGCACTCTGCCATCCTGAAGTGGCAGACCCCAGAGTGTGAGATGGTGGCTTACAGGTAAGACCTCCATGCACACACACACAAGGAGAGGAAGCCACTGTAAACTATTAAGATGCAGCCTGAGTATTAATGATCTCCTCCCCCCTCTGTAGGTCCTTTAACCCTTTTTTCCCCCTGTTGGAGTGTTTCCACACCCCAGGAGTCCAGCTGTGGGCAGCCTGGGCCATGCAGCATGTCTGCAGCAAGAACGGTGAAACACACACACTCCATATAGAGCTTAATAGTTTTCTACCTGTCCTACGTTTCTGTATATTCTGCTCTGTGCGTCATCAATGTGAGTGTACTCTCTCTGGACTCCTGCAGCCCCTCGGTACTGCAGTATGCTGCTGGAGGAGGGAGGTCTGCAGCAGCTGGAAAAGGTCCAGACACACCCCGACACACACGCAGATGTCATGCGATTGACTGATGGCATCCTGGAGAGCCTGCAGCGCCACCAGGCTCGCACCGGCCAGACCACACAAACACCCCCCCACACACACAAAGGTGAGACACACACACAGTGATTTCTGGTGTGTGTAATTTCAAAACATGTTAAAAGTCAATAAAACTGCTCTGTCTTTCTCCTCCAGAGAGTGATACACCCTGATCAGAACCCATTCCACCTGTAATGTCAAGACAAGTCCAGGAAGAGGTGTCCAGGAAGAGTCCAGGAAGAGGTGTGTGTGTGTGTTCACACATGTTCATTAAGCCTGTCGCATGCTTCCCAGTCGAAACAGTTTGCGCCAAATTTTTACTTTTCTGATTATATTGGAGTTCGCAGGTTTTTTTTCCAGTTGTTCGCGTACCAAATGTGTTCTTGAGGCAAGCCAAAGTCAACAGTACTACGGGATTCTTCATTGAAGTGTTTGTCATTCAGTGAACCTAGTTTTTTCACTTGAGAAATACTGCACCAAATTTATCAAAATGATTTACAGATTCCTTGATTCTTCGTAGATTAATTCTGACTATTGAGCAGGTGGCTATGTTGCTACGGCGTTTCAAGAGGGAGAAGCGGTAATATTGCATTTTCTTTTCTCATTTTTCAAGCAAAGGTCTTAAGGGAGTATGCGAGGCACAGACGTTTGCTTCGCCTAGCCGAGTTCTACTTGGCGTAAACCAAACCTAGTATGTGGTTGCCTTTAAACTGGGGTGAGGAAAGACACCCTGTCACAAGGTGGTGCTGTAAAGTGAATGAGAGAACAGAAACTACGCATTTCTTTGCACACATACCTTGCTGTTATTTATTTTCTTGTTTGGTTCAAAAGCAACAGTATGACTAAGTGTGCTACTGTTGGGATAAGGAAATTATGATTAATTTAACTAAAGAAAAATAAACCTTAAGACAAGCATGAGTTGTTGGTTAACAGCGTCCATAGCATGAATAGAAAACCAGTTGAACTATATGGTTTAACTGTTTCTTTCCTGTTGGACTCTGAAAGGGCCGAATCCTTATTTAAGAATCCTGCACGCATCTTGGAAGAGTCACACTAATCGACATCAATTAACACCATTGACATCGATTCATGGTTGGAGTTCTGCAGGCGCACCAAGTTTGGATTCGGCCCCTAAAGGGCACTACATACCCTACGCAAACAGCGATGGGGCGTCGTATACGGGCCATTCCCAAATTGGATCCGCACAAAAGTATGTAGAAGTACCTAGAAAACGACGCTGTTGCTGCGTTTGCGTAAAGTGTGTAGCAGCCTTAAAGCTCAGTTCTGGGGTTGAGAGTCCAGCCCCTCTGGCTGATTAGCTAATATATGCACATGATGGTGTGATTTCCCAGCATGCTCAAGTTTGTCTGAATGATCTTTTGATTCGCCCAGTTTGTAGCAGGACTATTCAAATCCAGACATGGAGGTCCACAATACAGTCCCTCGTTATTTTCTCTGTGGTAGTTTAATTGATTATTATAAATGTATGAATTAATTTATGGATACATTTTTTGCCACAGTGTATACTCACCAGGGGTTGCAGGTCTGAATCAGTCCCTGATTAGAGGGTTAGGATGAAAACCAGCACGATTGTGGACCTCCAGGACAAGATTTGAGTTCTCCTGGTTTATAAAAATGATGTTAATAGTAATGTTGTTTCCCTTGTGGACAAAAATGGCAATAAATATACTGGTCAACATTAAGACAAGAGTACATATACAACTTTGCACAGTAGGAAGAAAACGTATTTTCTTGAGTTCTATGTGCTTCCATGGTTGCTGGTCTGTCTGCATGCTTGCGTATTTGGATCAGTGTATAGGTGAGTGTGTGTTTGATGCTAGGGGGGAGTGTTTGTACTGACATGGCCCACATGACTCACAGCGCAGGGAGAGCTGTGACTTCCCTGGTCTGGAAAGGAGGCCGTTCGTTAATGCAATATTCACTCAGAAATTGTGTGACGGGTTTTATGGTTTCTCAATGTTTTTGTTTTTTTTCCCTCTGGGTTTGAGACCTCGTTTGGATTTGAAAATCCAACTGTTGTAGTTGAAGGGGGTGACGCTCGGGGGCTGTGCATCTGGGTGTTTGAGTGAGAAAGAGGAGAACCAACCAGTAAAATCACAGCCCCCTTCATTATCGACGCATTGTGCCATCAACCTCAAAGAGCCATTCCAGACTCTGAAGTCAAGAGGACTTAGAGTTAAGTGCTAGCCACTATAGCCAGACAAGTGTTTGTAGTTTCTCATCTCCCATATTCAAGTACAGTCTTTAACGATTGGTTTAAAGTGTTGGAAACAATATAATATGTGTTGTTGTTTATTTCAAAAGGAGGTACTTAAGAAAACGTAGGAGGCAAAACTGAGTTGAGAATTCTGCGATTAAGGGGAGAGGCAGCGAGAGTAGCGCAATCCCAAAAAGACGCCTATCCCAGGGGTGTTGAACTCATTTTGCCCCGGGGCTGCATTCGCTTTTTGAGGGCCGCACTAAAAATGTTATTTCCTTGCCGTCAAAATGACAAAATTGTCAATCTGCAACGGTCTGTACATTGCACCCTCCTGAGCATGAGCCTGGTTGTGACTAATAATGATATATGCTACTGATCTCGTCTTCATTCTCTATGCAATGGCGGCTGAAACTACATTTCATGCCTGCTGGCAATCTCCACATGCTTGATTTCAAATCAGCCTACACATTGTATGTGCATGCTACCACTGCATGGGTCAAAGTATCTCTTCTCTATGGCATCAAGAGAAATGCACAGAACAAACTGAACTGTAAACTAAAGTCAGTATTTTCTACATTTATACTGATAGAATATTACATTTGAGTTGTCCTCTCACTATGATTGAAGCTGTGGGAAAGTTTAGTCTTGTCTGTGCATTCCCCTAATGTGCCAGTTTCCTCTTTCTGTATGGGTATTTCATGAAACTGGGAGTGGGGTGGCTCTAAAGGGAATGCCATTTTGCTGCTGAGGGTCATTTTTTCATGTTTCTGAAATAAAGAATGTACACCCCCATCGGCTGTAAACTGGCAGTCTGTTTTACTTTTTTAAAAGCCATCCTTGATCCATATGCTAAAATATATTACAACTGCAGTTTAAAAAACAAACACACGGCTGTGTTACTCTCCATTGTAGAGTGGGGGTCTCTTCTCTATAAAGGCAGCCATGCCCTCGTGTCAGGATCAGCTGGAGAAAGAGACATGATATACCACTACAGTTTGACCACGGACAATGCACATGGGCATTTTACCAGTTGATCTCTTACCCTGGCTTAGCACATCCTCTCTGGCCATCCCTGATGTGACGTCCACCTGAGAGATACAGACCCACACAGACAGGTTACAGACATAACTGCCACTAGCACATAGAGATAATGAACAGGGTGTGAGAGCTGGGATGTGTGTGACTGATGATTAATTGATCGATCAATCATTAAGACCATTTAGAACACAAGGTTGTGTTGAGAAGCTGATGCACCTCCATGCCTCTGATCAGAGCCTCCTTGGCCATCCTCACAGCGATGGGGGCCTGGAGACCACACTGGGGGTGAGAACGAAGGACCACAGAAATGCTCGTGTGATGATGCGTAACCATTTGTGAGAAATAGTTCTAAGAGGGTTCGCCGGCTGTCCCTGAGGGAGAACCCTTTTTCTGAGTCTACAGTGCCTTCAGAAAGTATTCACACCGCTTATTCCAAAAATGTTTGCGTTACAGCCTGAATTCAAAATGGATGAAATGTTTTTTCTACACTCATCTAAACATAATACCCCGTAATGACAAAGTGAAAACATATTTAGAAATTTTAGCAAATGTATTAAAAGAAATACAGATATCTCATTTACATAAGTATTCACACCCGAGGCAATACTTTGGTGATGATTACAGCTTTGAGTCATCTTGGGTATGTCTGTATCAGCTTGGGACATCTGGATTTAGGGATTTTCTCCCATTCTTCCTTAAAGATTTTCTCAAACTCTTAAATTAAATGGGGAGCAGCAGTGAATAGCAATCTTCAAGTCTTTCCACAGATTTTCAAATGGAATTCAAGTCTGGGTTTTAGCTGGGCCACTCAATGACTTTCACATTCTTGTTCTGAAGCCATTCCAGCATTGGTTTGGCTGTATACTTGGAGTCATTGTCCTGTTGGAAAGTAAATCTATGCCTCCAGTCTAAGGTCTTTTTGCACTCTGAAGCAGGTTCTCATCAAGGATTTGCCTGTATTTGGCTCCATTCATTGTTCCCTCTATCCTTACCAGTCTCCCAGTCCCTGCCGATGAAAAGCATCCCCATAGCATGATGCTACCACCACCATGCTTCACGGTATGGATGGTGTTAGATGGGTGATGAGCTGTGCCTGGTTTTCTCCAGACATGGCGTTTTGCATTCAGGTCAAAGAGTAGTTCTGTCAGAGTAGACATTGGGTTCTTGGTCACCTACCTGACCTAGGTCCTTCTTGCCCGGTTTCCCAATGATGGAGACAACTGCGCTCTTGGAAACTTTCAACACTCTAGAAATGGTTTTATACCCTTCCCTACATATATACCTCATCACAATTCTATCTCTGAGATTTATTTCATTTCTGCTCTGACATGCACAGGTGTGTTTCTTTCTAAAACATGTCCAAACAATTGAATTGGCCACATGACTCCAAGTTGTAGTGATATCTCAAGGATGATCAAAGGAAAATGGATGCACCAGAGCTCAATTAGGAGCGTCGTAGCAAAGGGGTGTGAATACATATGTAAATAAGATGTATTTAAATTTTACAAAAATGTGCAAACATTTCTTAAAACATGTTTTCACTTTGTCATTATTGGGTATTGTGTGTAGATTGGTGAAATAAAATATATTTCATCCATTTTGAATTCAGGCTGTAACAACAAAATGTGGAATAAGTCAAGGGGTAAGAATACTTTCTGAAGGCATACAAACGGCAAGACTTTAACTAGCAGGTTACCCCGGTTCAAATCTGGGGGTATTTCTGTTAGTAATAAATTATTTGTGTGGGTTAAAACTCATTCTGTTTGGCTGGGCCAAGCTCCCCAGTGGGTGGGCCTATACCCTCCCAGGCCCACCCATGGCTGCACCCCTGCCTCATGGGTCATGTGAAATCCATATATTAGGGCCAAATGTATTTATTTCATTTGACTGATTTCCTTCTATGAACTGTAACTCTGTAAAATCTTTGAAATTGCGGCATGTTGCGTTCATATTTTTTCTCAGTATAGCCGTCAATCACTCATCACTGTGGAATGGAGAAAACAATCAGTATGGTTTTTCGTCCTAAAACATTCTCACATACATAAATATGTCCTCCAAGCCGTGCGACTGCAAATAACTAGTTTGTGTGTGTGTGCATATGTTATTTGTAGACTGTTTCTCCACTTGACTGCCGAGGTGCCCCTGTCAACTGCTGGCATCTGAGATGAAGTGAGAGAAATTTGGAGTGACAGATGCCTGGAGAGGAGGAGAAGGGCACTGGCGTATCACACACCCCTGAAATTTTGCCTTAGCAGGAAATTAAGTCTAAAACATCTATATTTTCTCTCAGCCGCTTGGCAAAATGTGTCAGAAAGCATGAGATTAGCTATAGAAGGGTTGTTTCTTTGCCATATTAGCATTGATATTAAATCAGTCAAAACAAGACATGGTATCAAGAACAAGATACAACTAGCTGGAACCAGCCGAATATGTTTACCCTCATGGCAGCTTCTTGTCCTTGTTGCTAGCCAACTGACTATCCAGTCATTATTATGAGCCATCCTCCACTCAGCAGCCTCTACTGCATCTCCCGTGTATGCGTGCGTCTAACCTGTAGTAGTACCAAAAGGCAGCGTCTCCATCTGAGTTCTACTCTGTAGCTCTGTTGACCAGTCCGATGTCCACAGCCCTCTATCCATCCACTCTCCTACCAGTGAAGATCAGCTCTTTAGCCAGGGCAAAGCCCACCGCTCTGAGGGGACGCTGACTGCCCCCTACAGGAGAGGAGGTAGGGAGAGAGAGAATGAGGCTGAACACATGCAAAAAAACACGATTTCATGATTTTAAATTATGGGTGTGGATCAGTAGAGTCTGCTGAGGGGAGGACGGCTCATAATAATGGCTGGAACAGTGTAAATGAAATGGCATCAAGCACATGGAAGCTATGTGTTTAATGTATTTGATACCGTTCCACTCATTCCGCTCCAGCCATTACCACGAGCTCGTTCTGGGAGTATGTGTGTGTGTGTGTGTGTGTGTGTGGGGGGGGGGGGGGGGGGGGGGGGGTGATGGGAGAGTGTGTGTGATGTGTGCATGCATTTGACCTTTGGTCATCTTACCAGCCCCTGGGAGTAGCCCCTGTGTCTTCTCAATCAAAACCATCTGTGCAGAGTAGGCTGAAACACACACAAGACAGTTGAAGGTCCGCTTGGCTTTGTCATTAAGCAACGGTGGGAGTATAGACTAACTGATGTGTCGGTCAGAGCGAAAAACACAAAATGAGAGTGAAATCATGTTAAATGTTTGAATACATTTAGCATTCAAACATTAAACATTATTTCCAATTAAATACGTTGGTATACAAAATGTTAAACAAATGGCAACTAAATATGCTTGTTTTACAAATTATATAAAATAATAGACTCAGAGTTATCAAAAATGCAAATTTCTCTCAGAATTTACATACAACATATAGTTTGCACATTGCTGGTAACTAAATTAATTGATGTACAAATAAATCAAGATTGTTTGTGCTTATCATTAGCATGTACAGCTGCACTCCATATGATAAAATCATGTAAAAGTGCTATAAAAAAAAGTAAGAAAAAAACTCAATGAAGAAAAAAAATTGGACTGTCAAAAAAATGCCCAAAATATGCCAAATCATAAACGAGCATTTCACCTAAATAACAAACCAAATGAGGTCAAAATAAAAAAGCTTCAAAATTTCAGTTAAGTACACAGTACCAGTCAAAAGTTTGGACACACTTATTTATTCAAGGGTTTTTCTTTATTTTTACTATTTTCTACATTGTAGAATAATAGTGAAGACATCAAAACTATGAAATAACACATATGGAATCATGTAGCAACCAAAAAAGTGTTAAACAAATCTAAATATATTTTAGATTCTTCAAAGTAGCCACCCTTGATGACAGCTTTGCACACTCTTGGCATTCTCTCAACTAGCTTCAACTGGACTGCTTTTCCAACTGTCTTGAAGGAGTTCCCACATATGCTGAGCACTTGTTGGATGCTTTTCTTTCACTCTGCGGTTCAACTCACCCCAAACCATCTCAATTGGGTTGAAGTAGAGTGATTGTGGAGGCCAGGTATGCAGCACTCCATCACTCTCCTTCTTGGTCAAATAGCCCTTACACAGCCTGGAGGTGTGGTGGGTCATTGTCCTGTTGAAAAACAAATTATAGTCCCACTAAGCGCAAACCAGATGGGATGGCGTATCGCTGCAGAATGCTGTGGTAGCCATGCTGGTTTAGTGTGTCTTGAATTCTAAATACATCACTGACAGTATTACCAGCAAAGCACCCACACACCATCACACCTCCTCCTCCATGCTTCACGGTGGGAACTACACATGTGGAGATCACCTGTTCACCTACTCTGTGTCTCACAAAGACACGGCAGTTGGAACCAAAAATCTCAAATTTGTACTCATCAGACCAAAGGACAGATTTCCCCTGGTCTAATGTCCATTGCTCGTGTTTCTTGGCCCATGCAAGTCTCTTCTTCTTATTTGTGACCTCTAGTAGTGGATTCTTTGCAGCAATTCGACCATGAAGGCCTGATTCATGCAATCTCCTCTGAACAATTGATATTGAGATGTGTCGGTTACTTGAACTGTGTGAAGCGTTTATTTGGGCTGCAATTTCAGAGGCTGGTAACTCTAATGAACATATCCTCTGCAACAGAGGTAACTCTGGGTCTTCCTTTCCTGTGGCGGTCCTCATGGAGGCCAGTTTCATCATAGCGCTTGATGGTTTTGCGACTGTACTTGAAGAAACTTTAAAAGTTCTTGACATTTTCCGCATTGACTGACGTTCATGTCTTAAAGGAATGATGGACTGTCGATTCCTTTTGCTTATTTGAGCTGTTTTTGCTGTAATATGGACTTGGTCTTTACCAAATAGTGCTATCTTCTGTATACCACCCCAACCTTGTCACAACACAACTGATTGGCCGTGAGGAAAAACATTCCACAAATTAACTTTTAACAAGGCACACCTGTTAATCAAAATGCATTCCTGGTGACTACCTCATGAAGCTGGTTGAGAGAATGCCAAGAGTGTGCTAAGCTGTCATCAAGGGTGGCTACTTTGAAGAATATCAACTATGAAATATAATTTCCTGCAATTCTACACATTTTGCCATGGGGCGTAGAGAAAATTTTGCAGTTTTAAAGCAAGTCTGATGCAATTATACACATTTAGCCATAGGGTGGATTATTATTTTTTGCAGTTTTGAAGCCAATTTCCTGCAATTCTACACATTTTTCCATGACTTACGCCATGTTAATATATCGGAGTGAGAGTGACTAATAAAATCAGGTGCCACTCTAGAATCTCCAATAAGTGCGCAATTGGTTTGAGATCTGGTGACAGACCCCCATGGCTTACATTGTTTTCATGCTCATCAAACCATTCAGTGACCACTTATGCCCTGTGGATTGGGGCATTGTCATCCTCTGCCATGACAGCATTTTAAACATAACCTTCAGCATGACGGGATGATAATTGCTAAATTAACTCAGGAGCCACACCTGTGTGGAAGCACCTGCTTTCAATATAATTTGTTTCACTCATTTACTCAAGCTTTCCTATTATTTTGGCAGTTACCTGTATTTAGACTGATATGTATGCGTGTAACTCAGATGCTACAGAATATAAATTTAATATATTGTACATTAGAATTGTGGAGGCTGCTGAGGGGAGGACAGCTCATAATAATGGTTGAAATTGAGTCATTGGAGTGGTATCAACCACATGGTTGTTTCTCACAGATCTTGTGTAGTTACCACAACCCCTCATTACCCTGTATGGCTAGCCCCTCTCAGCTTGACTTGCTTGTTATGGGGTAAATTATGTACATGAATAGCCTCTTTTTAAGTCAGTTACAATGCAGGGAGCCAGTATAGGCCTATTACTTTTTAATACAGTGCACTGGGTGTATGTGGACAGAGACTCATTATTCTCCTCTTGACACATCTTGTTGTGGCTCCCTAGGAACCTACCTTGTTCTATGGAAGAAGGCTGATAAGGAGGGTAACTATGTCCCTGAGACCAGCAACCATATCATCACAAGCGTCGATCAAGATAAGCAATAGGTCTCCGACAAAGTCGTGAAAGTTTTAAAAACAATTTAAGAAACTGACCACCACTGCTCTGGAGGATCCTACTTATAAGCAGGGTTTTGCTAGTGTCCTACTTGGCACATCCTTTAAATGTGGTTTACTCAACACATCATGAGGGGGTATTTCCCTGCCTTAAGTGTCCGGCTCTGTCAATTCCTGCTACCCCCTTTGTGTATTTGTAAGTGATTTACATTTACTTGAATCCTAACCTTATATAATCTTGCACTACTCCACAGTCCACAGTAGCCTAGAGCAGTGTGGATTGATTCTACCCAAAATTCACTTGACACTGAAACATTTAATATTTCATTACGATCACCATTAGCCGTCATCATTGCTTTGCACAATAGGGGGATTTTTCCTGGATTTTTCCTGTTTTTCCTGGAGAGAAGTGGCTTCTTTGCTGCCCTTCTTGACACCAGGCCATCCTCCAAAAGTCTTTGCCTTCACTGTGCGTGCAGATGCACTCACACCTGCCTTCTGCCATTCCTGAGCAAGCTCTGTAATGGTGGTGCCCCGATCCCGCAGCTGAATCAACTAGGAGACGGTCCTGGCGCTTGCTGGACTTTCTTGGGCGCCCTGAAGCCTTCTTCACAATTGAACCACTCTCCTCGAAGTTCTTGATGATCCGATAAATGGTTGATTTAGGTGCAATCTTACAGGCAGCAATATCCTTGCAGTAATATCCTTGCCTGTGAAGTCCTTTTTGTGCAAAGCAATGATGACGGCACGTGGGCCTCCCGGGTGGTGCACCAGCTGTGCCACCAGAGACTCTGGGTTCGCGCCCAGGCTCTGTCGTAACCGGCCACGACCGGGAGGTCCGTGGGGCGACGCACCATTGGCCTAGTGTCGTCCGGGTTAGGGAGGGCTTGGCCGGTAGGGATATCCTTGTCTCATCGCGCACCAGCGACTCCTGTGGTGGGCCGGGCGCAGTGCACACCAACCAAGGTTGCCAGGTGCACAGTGTTTCCTCCGACACATTGGTGCAGCTGGATCCGGGTTGGATGCGCGCTGTGTTAAGAAGCAGTGCGGCTTGGTTGGGTTGTGTATCGGAGGATGCATGAATTTCAACATTCGTCTCTCCCGAGCTCATACGGGAGTTGTAGCAATGAGACAAGATAATAGCTACTAACAATTGGACACCACGACATTGGGGAGAAAAAGGGGTAAAAATTCAAAAAAACTAAACAAAAATAAAATATGTGTTCCTTGCAGGTAACCATGGTTGACAGAGGAAGAACAATGATTCCAAGCACCACCCTCCTTTTGAAGCTTCCAGTCTGTTATTTGAACTCAATCAGCATGACAGAGTGATCTCCAGCCTTGTCTTCGTCAACACTCACACCTGTGTTAACGAGAGAATCACTGACATGTCAGCTGGTCCTTTTGTGGCAGGGCTGAAATGCAGCGGATTTTTTTGGGGGGTAGGGATTCAGTTCATTTGTATGGCAAAGAGGGATTTTGCAATTAATTGCAATTCATCTGATCACGCTTCATAACATTCTGGGGTATATGCAAATTGTCTTGAGCAAAACAGACACATACTCCAAGCCTACATTCATATACAGAACAAAAATACAAAACACAACAATTTAAGAATTTACTAAGTTACAGTTCATGCAACGAAGTCATAAGGCCCTAATCTATGGTTTTCACATGACTGGGAATACAGATATGGATCGGTTGGTCACAGACACCTTAAAAAAGATAATAATAATAAAAAGGTTGGGGCATGGATCTGAAGGTGGTTGGTCTCAGACGATCTACCAGGTGAAGAAGTCGGATGTGGAGGTCCTTGCATGGTTGCAAGTGGTCTGCATTTGTGAGGCCGGTTGGACGTAATTCCCAAATTCCAAATTCCCTAAAACAATGGTGGTTGAGAAATTAACATTCAATTCTCTGTCAACAGCTCTGGTGGACAGTCCTGCAGTCTGCATGCACACTCCCTGGAAACGAGACATCGGCGGCATTGTGTTGTGACAGAACTGCCCATTTTAAAGTGGCCTTTTGTCCTCAGCACAAAGTGCACCTATGTAATAATCATGCTGTTTAATCAGCTTCTTGATATGCCACACCTGTCAGTTGGATGATTTATCTTGGCAAAGCTTTAATACATTTTTCCATACGCACAAAAAGCTTATTTCAATAAAACCTTGTGCACACATTTGTTTACATCCCTGTTAGTGAACATTTCTCACTCACTAACGGGGATGTAAACAAAAGGTGTGCACAAAGTTATCAAAATAAGCTTTGTGCGGGTATGGAACATTTTATTTCAGCTCATGAAACATGGGACCAACACTTTACATGTTGCGTTCATAGAATATAAAACATATGTGACAGTACAAAACCACAATTACATAAAACTCAGTCTATATGGTCTGAACTAGTGCAAGCTTGTCAACAAATAAAATAAAACCAAACTTAAATATGGTGTTCATTCATTAATACTAGAGGGTAAAGTTTACATTTGAGACCTGATGTTTTAGAAGTTAGAAAATGGTGTACCACACTCTATGTAGGATATGATGCCGTTCTGGATTTAGAATAGGGAAAGGCAGATTGAAATTATACTCAGTGATATGATGTCTAACTGATGTGACATGTTTCACATCCCTCAAAAGATCAGCGATGAATTTCTCACTGGAGTGATAGAAGAAAAAAAACAGATCAATAGCCAACACATCAGTAAAACAAGAGTTAACACGTATCGATTGAAATGCACCAAGAGACACTTATCAATGTGTGACTTGACTATCAAATATCCTAAAGATGCCAATGAGTGTGACATCTGCTGGTCTATAAGATTAATAACAAAGTAAAAATGTACAAAGAACAGCATTTTCAGTCTTCTAGATCTTTTCCTCAAATCCGTTCTGCAAATTGAAAGAAATGTTTGTTTTGTTTAAAACACTTCACATTTAAGATCGAAGGAAGTTTTGGTTAAAAACAAGACCATTGAAATGGGATTAAAATCGCCTCTGGCATTTTACGCTGAACATCATGCATAGATAGAGGTGTAGTAGAACCTCTCACCTTTGCGTCCTTAGGGAGATCATATTGTGGGCTAATAATGGGTACCAGTCAGGCTAAGGCCAGGAACACATTTCAGTCTTGTGTTAAATGGGCTGCTCCACCAACACACACCAGAAGATAAAAACAAGAAGATGGTAGCTTGGAAATCAAATGCATATCACTCAGGCTTAAATGTTTTGACAGCATCACAATTATTTAACACTTCAGAATTCCTAACTTTTCAGAGATTGGGATGTGCCTGAGTAAATCAAAAAGAAAGCAACTGAAATGGGACTGATTATCACGTTTTAGGGAAGACCAAGACAGTGTTGAAGTAACAAACGTTTATTACTAGAACAGGGGGCAGGCAAAACGACAGGGGTAATTAATCCAGATCAGAGTCCAAAAGGTACAGAACGACAGGCAGTCTCAGGGTCAGGGCAGGCTGTCACGAATCCCGCCGAAGATGGTGCCTCTTGCTGTTCGGGCGGCGCTTGGCGGTCGTTGTCGCCGGCCTATTAGTTGCCATCGATTCCCTTTCCTTTTGTTTCTGTTAATTGGGTCTAATTGGTTACACCTGTTTTGAGTTAGTTTTGTTTGTAGGCTATTTAAGGGCACTAGGCCCGCTGGGTATTGTGCGGGCTTGTTCTCTGTTTATTGGTGTTGGTGTATTAGTGTGATCTATATTTTTCCAGACAGTTTTAGTCCTGTGTATTTTGGACGGGTTGTTTCATGCGCCCTTGTGTTTTGCATGTCCTTGTCTCCGCTGTCTTTGGAATAAAAGATCCACGTACGGAATTACCTGCTCTCTGCACTTGACTCCTCCACTCACCATTCATAGAAGTCATAACACAGGCAGAATGTCAAAACTAGAAAACAGGAACTAGAAACAGACTGGAGCGGGGGGGGACGCTGATAGGTTTGACGAACAAAACAAACTAGCAACTGACAGGACACAGGTATAAATACATAGGGGATAATGAGGGGAGATGGGAGACAACTGGTGAGGGGTGGAGACAAGCACAAAGACAGGTGAAAGATCAGGGTGTGACACTGATAAGGACCTGATACTTTACTCTGAGCACATACAGTACTCCGTCATTCATAGCTGAACATTGGGCTTGGTGAATAGAATTTGACCAATTCAATCACGAATGATTGTACTAGAATACATTAGATAAGTGTAACTAAACTCAACAAAAAAAGAAATGTCCTCTCTCTGTCAACTGCTTTTATTTTCAGCAAACTTAACATATGTTCATACAAATATTTACACAAGATTCAACAGACAAACTGAACAAGTTCCACAGACATTTGACTAACAGAAATGTGTCCCTGAACAAAGGGGGGGGGGGTCAAAATCAAAAGTAACAGTCAGTATCTGGTGTGGCCACCAGCTGCATTAAGTACTGCAGTGCATCTCCTCCTCATGGACTGCACCAGATTTGCCAGTTCTTGCTGTGAGATGTTACCCCACTCTTCCACCAAGGCACCTGCAAGTTCCCGGACATTTCTGGGGGGAATGGCCCTAGCCCTCAGATCCAACAGGTTCTAGACATGCTCAATGGGATTGAGATCCGGGCTCTTCGCTGGCCATGACAGAACACTGACATTCCGGTGTTGCAGGAACTCACGCACAGAACGAGCAGTATGGCTGGTGGCATTGTCATGCTGGAGGGTCGTGTCAGGATGAGCCTGCGGGAAGGGAACCACGCGAGGGAGGAGGACATCTTCCCTGTAACGCACAGCGTTGAGATTGCCTGCAATGACAACAAGCTCAGTCCGAAGATGCTGTGACACAGCGCCCCAGACCATGACGGACCCTCCAAATCGACCCCCCACCTCCAAATCGATCCCGCTTCAGAGTTCAGGCCTCGGTGTAACGCTCATTCCTTAGACGATAAACACAAATCCGACCATCACCCCTGGTGAGACAAAACCGCAACTCGTCAGTAAAGAGCACTATTTGCCAGACCAGACAGGTCCAGCAACGGTGGGTTTGTGCCTATATGTGACGTTGTTGCCGGTGATGTCTGGTGAGGACCTGCCTTACAACAGGCCTACAAGCCCTCAGTCCAGCCTCTCTCAGCCTACTGCAGACAGTCTGAGCACTGATGGAGGGATTGTGCATTCCTGGTGTAACTCGGGAAGTTGTTGTTGCCATCCTGCACCTGTCCCGCAGGTGTCATGTTCGGATGTACCGATCCTGTGCAGGTGTTGTTACACGTGGTCTGCCACTGTGAGGACGATCAGCTGTCCGTTCTGTCTCCCTGTAGTGCTGTCTTTAGTGTCTCACAGTACGGACATGTTAATAAATTGCCCGCGCCACATCTGCAGTCCTCATGCCTCCTTGCAGCATGCCTAAGGCACATTCACGCAGATGAGCAGGGACCCTGGGCATCTTTCTTTTGGTATTTTTCAGAGTCAGTAGAAAAGCCTCTTTAGTGTTTAAAGTTTTCATAACTGTGACCTTAATTGCCTACCGTCTGTGAGCTGTTAGTGTCTTAATGACTGTTCCACAGGTGCATGTTCATTAATTGTTTATGGTTCATTGAACAAGCATGGTAAACAGTGTTTAAACTCTTTACGATGAAGAGCTGTGAAGTTATTTGGATTTTTATGAATTATCTTTGAAAGACAGGGTCCTGAAAAAGGGAGTTTAGCTGGGTAGAACACTGGTCAATAAAGACACTTATCAATGTAAGAATTGACTATCAAATATCCAATAAATGTTATACCTAATGTCTGTGAAAGGAATATTATTGCGTTGTAATTTTACATTCACTCCGCTATTAGACAATTTCCTTGAATACTTACAAATGTAAAATAGAGATGGGGAGTTACCTAATTGTCTGAGTGAGTCAAAAACAAGAACACTGAAATAGGATTTGGCCCGTACTCAGAGTCTCAGCAGTAGCAGTGCTGATCCTAGCGTCTCAGAAGGGGGAGGGCTAATCCTACTCCAGCACTCCTACGCTTTACATATATGTGCCCTGGTACTTTACTGTCAACATATAATATGTCATGCATTGTGATACAGTTGTGGTAGAGTCTCACAATTCACTGGGGTTCTCAGCCGATCCCATAATGAAAATTGGTGTGGACACTTCACTCGTCAGCTCAGCCCTACTGGGAACACATGGATACAAGTTCAGAGTCACAGTTCAGTCTGACATTAAGTGAGCTGCTTGATACAGACAAGAAAATAATAATAATTATTGGTTGGCTCTCCGCTGTGTCTTTCTCATTCAAACACCCACATGCACAGCCCCAGAGTAACACCCCCCCCCCTCACTTCCATTTCAACGGTTGGATTTTCAAATCCTTTCAAATTCTCAGCCTCAGAAAATAAACATTTGCAAGAACCAATCAAACCAGTTGCACAATTTCTGAGCGAATATTGCATGAACGGCCTAATTTCCAGCCTAGTGTGATTAAAGCTCTCCCTGCGCTGTGAGTCATGTGGGTCGAGTCAGCCAGGCTAGTTCAGAGATGGGGGGGTTCTGAATGTCAAACACAAGACAATTAAAATTACATTTGAAATGGGACAAATGCATAGTGATACAGGTGTAATGGTGTCTCTCACCTTTGACTAGTGTCCCCCATTGCCATACAATTTAAAGAGTTACTAGTCAGAATCAGACATTCGATTGTGCACTTTGTTCTGACACGTCACTGAACTCTGGTTCACTGCGCTGCCCAAGGCATTCTGGGGAAACTACTGGGTTCAGGGTCAGGGTCAGTTCAGTCTGTTGTTTAGTGGGCTGCTTCACCAACACACAATTAATGCTTAAATGTTTAATTTAATTGATTTGAATTTGTGATTAATTTGATCATCTCTGTGATTGTACTAGACAGATCACCACAAATATGAACCTAAAAGACCTGAATGTACAAATGTGTAAATAAAGAAAAAAGTTGCTTCCCAAGCTGAAGTTTATTTTTTGCTTCTTTTACTTGTTTACAACAGCTTTAAAACAACTACAAATACAATATTTTTTGGTTATTGAAAATATATTTTACAGTGGTTTAGATGGTACAATGATTCTCTACACTTGCTGGTTTTGTCACAAACTGAAATTAGGTGAACTATTCGAATTTTAGCAACCCGGAATTGGCAGAGAGATTGACAGAGTGCATCATTAATTCACAAGATCAAGACTATGATTTACAGTAGCCTATAAATACTTGTATGCCAACTACATATCACCAACTAATTTCTTCCTATAGATTAATCAAGATCAGCGGTCAATAGTAAATAAAAAAAATATCAAAATAACCGTTTTATTTATCGCTAGCCGAGTCAGATAAAAAAATATATAAAAAAACTTGTCGACACGGTACCTCAATTCTTTGGTTTAAGGATAGTCTGTCGCAGAAGCAGCAGATGTAAGTAGACTGGAGACTTCGATTTATACCCCTCTAATGGTTGTTTTTTTCTATTTTCAGTTTTGTTTGTGTACTTTGTTTTTCAGGTTATCATGTTTATTATCGGGCTATTGATTTCCCCTAATCTAAATAACATGCATCCCTTCTCCCCATAATATCAAATGATTGTTGTAAATCACATAACGCCATGTTCTTCTAATAAATCACATGGCCAGAAGTGAGCAAAGTATCTCGGTATATAGGGGTGAAGGTAGATAACATGTCTTATTGGTATGGGCCTCTCCCTATAAACATTTTGTTCATAGCCTAGGTGTAGTCAGAGAATTACATATATAATTAATTTCTTATAATCTCTGTGGGACGAGTAAAGATGAACAAACAACCATTAATGAATGATGTTCTCATCTGATTGTCAATCACTTTAAAAAAGTGCTCTCTAGACTACCTGTGAATCTTTTTTCACTCACAAAATAATTCAAGCATCCAAATCGTGCACTGTGCACCCACAATTTGATGACGGGAAAGAAGCATATTACAAAACACCTAAACGTGTATTGTAATGGCATTCTGCGATTGTCATTAGGCGTACACTTGTAGTCTAAATTGATGCGTCCACTGCTGTCCGTGCGCGTCTCGGTATGGGCCACTCATCTCCGCCTTGGCAAAGTGTTCTTGTCGAACCACAACATAATTTGAAGCGTATACCACTCGGTTTCAAGTCAATTCGCACATTTTCATGCCTTTGACATGAAGTAATGTTAATGGTGTTAAAGTCTATAGTTCTTGGCATTTTGTGTAATTATTGTGATAGGCTCATGTTTTACCGTTAAGTTGCCTGGACGCTGTACCGGACCAGCTTACTATCACCCCTGTCGGTATGGAACTGTGTTTCAGCCTGGTTTATGGAGATAGGTTAGAGGTCACTGACCGGCAGTGCGAAGGTCACAGGCAAGCGCCAGCTCCAGACCCCCTCCTAGGGCGAAGCCATCCACCATGACAACCGTTGGCATGGGCAAAGTGGCTGTCATAGCAATGCAATGTCCATAGCAACGTAACACCCAGAGAGTAGAACACCATGTGTAGAGATCAGACAGATCTAGTTATTGTTATGAAACCAATAAATAGCCTGTTAATATATTTGATGTGCAGGCAATCTCAACAATGTGCATTACAGGGAAGCCATCCTCCAACCTCAGGTGGTACCCTTCCTGCAGGCTCATCCTGTGCATAAATATAATATATTTGATGTGCATAAATGTGAGTAATAAGCGTAAGCGACTGCCACCTTACCTTAGGTACCTTAGGTCCTTTTTGACCTCTTAATCGGCCAGTCCAAGCAGATTATTATTTGTTCAGATGGTGACGAAACTTAAATATGTACAAAAAAGGAAAAATACCAAAGACATGCCCAAACACAAAACAAACAAAAGGCCTCATGCAGTGTGGAAGTGTATCCTGGCCGTGTGTTGCCTAACTGTGTGCTAACACTAAACTACCCCCATATCATAATATTACATATTATGAGGATGGGGGTGAGATGTACTAGGATGAGAACAGGCTGAAGGCTGAACTAGACTGGGGGAAGCCCCTGGCCCACACACACACCACCCACCCATCTCAGTCAGGAGTGAGAGTAGTCCGTGAACAAATAGATCGGAGTCAGAGTGGTTCATCTCAGCTCTCTCCTTCAGATCAGTTCCTATGGGAGACACACAGAAACAGAAGACATCACACACACGGGTGCGCGCACACACACACGCATATGCATATGCATTCATGTTACACCCACCATGTTCTGCTGCTACCAGCCTTATTATTATTGGTAAATAATGCACAATTTAAACACTTGTCCCCTAATACCCCCTTGCCCAAAACACATGGAAATATTGGACTATAAATTTATGCTAAAATGTTTATTCTAGTCTACTGAGCTGTTTGTATTTTTAGGTTTTAGTATTTCTTATTGTTGTGGCATTGTCAAGAAGGAATCTGGAAGTAAGCATTTCGTTAGACTATGTATACCATGTGTACCCTGTACATACGACTAATAAAAGTTCAAAGTTGAAACTTTGAGCCTCCTAAATCGTACTCCAACCTGTTTGGTCACCCTCCTCTTCTTTTTCTCTCTTTTCATTGTTGGACGCACTCGTCGCCTTGGTTACTGACACACAACACCGACTAAGCATAAAGCCTGAGTTGTCCATGGCTTAAAACTATAGATTTCATACAAGATTAATAATACCACAGCACATACCTTTTTTTATATATATATAGGTTTATCATAACATTGTGATACTAAATAGGCCTACATTATTCTTTAAAGTATTTATGGTCATTGAATGGCAATAAATGTAAACCAATATCTATAGCTGTCGCCAGGGGGCATTCTCCTCACACACACACACTACAGAGACACTGATGCAACCACCTCATGGCCTCTATTTTATTACGATAAGTCATGATTCATGAGCCAACAGTTTTTAACATTATACTTTACATACATTGAGAATTTCAATCAGGTACATGATTTAACACAATAGATATTATGTTTCACATTGAGCAGATCTCAAATGCTACATTCATAGATATACATTCACAGGGTGGCAGGTAGCCTCGTGGTTAGAGCGTTGGGCCAGTAACCGAAAGGTTGCTGGATTGAATCCCCAAGGTAAAAATCAGTTGTTCTGCCCCTGAACAAGGCAGTTAACCCACTATTCCCCGATAGGCTGTCATTGTAAATAATAATTTGTTCTTAACTAACTTGCCTAATAAAATAGAAACACTGAATAAGATGCATTGTCAGTTTGGCACAGAACAAGTGTATTAGCGACCAAAGCCCTGTTCAGTATGACACAATGTAGTCCAAACATACTAGGTTGGAATGGATCTAATGTTTATGGAGGTGTCCATGATATAACGGAAGTGGTTTGCTGAACCACGCTCGCACGATGAGTAACCTTGCCTGAGACCTGAAGACTTGCTATAGCTCCCCGAGCAAATACTAAGGCTTTTGCTTAATGGACTAGCAAATGCGCGGAGGTCCCAGGTTAAAAGAAAAGTCACACACTACTAGCCACACTTGTTCTGTCTTACAGAGTTAATCTGTGGATGGAACCTGTGTTGCCCCTGGCGAATATCTCAGTGATTGACAGCTCCCTCTCGCAGGGGGGTCGACCTCGGTAACGGATGTAGCGAGCTTTACGAGCCTCGGCCAGTGATTGGTTGAAATCAGGCAGGAGGTGGAGCGTTCTGGGCCGACCATCAGCAGCGAGGACATCGGAGGGGGGAGGAGGGAGAGGATAATACTCCTCTTTCTCTCTGTCTCTGTCTGTCCTCCCGTTCTCTTCCTCCTTTCTCGTTGCCCTCCCCTCTCTCCCCCTCACATATTCTCTCTCTCTCTCAGCTCTCCCCTCCCTCCCTTCCACTTCCCCTCTCTCTCCCAGCCCAGTGCTGGTCAATTCTGCTGCAGGCTGCAGTTTGAGGTCTGGCAGGCAGAGTGGCGCCACTGAGCTCTCTGCCCCCTGTCTCTGTGGGTCTGCAGAGCTGCAGAGGAAGTCATGGACCCGAGCCTGGAGTGGAGCCAGACCAGACACTCCCCCACACACAGCTTTCACTGACCTGAGACAATGAGGGGGGAGACAGAGTGTGGGAGAGAGAGAGGGAGAGAGAAATAGAGATAATCAGTCAGACAACACACAAATGCATACACACGTACGCACACACACACAACAAACTATCAGTATCCACCTTGTGTCACCATGTTGTGACTCAGTGTCTGTTTATTGTCTATAACAAATGTTTTTGGACAACAAAACAATCATACCCAGACACACACACAAACAAACAAGGGGCCTGCTTTGTGGATTCAGTAAAATGCTGCATTGAACAACAAAGAAAGAGATAGAGGAAGGGAGAAAGAAAAAAATGAAACCAGGAAGGGGACTATAAATCCACTAGAAGTTGGCAGTGGGATGCACATCATAAAAGAAAATGAGTTTAGAATCAGTCTGTTAAAAGAGCCAGCATGGATCCCTGCCAAGCCACAGCACAGAGAAAAACAGACAAACATCACTGGAGAAGCAGTATCTGTATGTAGAGTAGTATAGAACAGTGTTTGTAAACCGCCCACATACACTAGTTAACAGTAAGAGAGGGGAAAGCCCAGCAGCCTACCAGTAGGAGAGAGGGGAAGGGGGTATGAAGCAATAGAATATGCATAGATATGGGATATGAGCTATAATTGTGAATGTCTCTTAAACGCACACACACTAATTTCTCTCTCTCTCTCTCTCTCTCTCTCTCTCTCTCTCTCTCTCTCTCTCTCTCCCTCTCTCTCTCTCTCTCTCTCTCTCTCTCTCTCTCTCTCTCTCTCTCTCTCTCAAGAGGGTGATAGTCAAACCCACATTGACAGAGAGCTGTGTGTGTGTTTGTGTGTATCTCAGAGTGAGGTTTTAAGCGTCTCGTTATCTGCCCCCTTGATTAGAATAATTAACCAGTCCGCTTGCTTAAAATCCCCATCCACCAATCAGCCTGCTGCGGGGGGGAAACCACACACTCAAGCATACAGTCAGGCAGACACACCATCACCCTATCCTCCCCACAAACGCACACAGAAATATCCTATTCCCACATACAGGGAAGTTACTTCACACACACACACACACACACACACACACACACACACACACACACACACACACACACACACACACACACACACACACACACACACACACACACACACACACACACACACACACACTACCATCCCATGACAAACATCATGAGTAACTTTACATGTGTAGATATGCAATAACAGTGCAAACACATGGATACAGTTTCTGCATGGAAGAACAGGGAGATATACTGTAATCTTGAAAAATGTGCACATCCACTCACTGATCTTGCTGTGCAACCCATGAATGGCATGTGATCTTCTCTTTAAAGTTCAAACTCTATAGATATTTCTGGTGCATTCATTGAGTTGGAAAAATAAATATATGTTAATGTTGCAAAATGTTTTCAGTTGGCCAACTGCTGGGCTGGCTAACATTCCACCTGGAAAGCACTTCCCCTTCTGGTTAAACACTGTGCAGGCTTTTGCTCTGGCTAATCAACATCCTGGTGAGAAGCTGATTAGAATAATCAGGTGTGTTAGAGCAGGGATAGAACAAAATAGATCTCCTGAAGAAGGGTTGGCCATCTCCAGAGATAATTTATTATCAGGGGTTTGATTAGTCAACACTGACATTCTATACTTGTTATTACTTGGCTTTTTCACAGCAACTAAAGTGAAATTATCAAAGAAACTGAAAGGACAAGTACTAATGCCAAGGTTAACCTGACAGCCTGTCAGTTCTTCTCTCAACCATCTGGGCCAGGATTAGATTAGCCCTATGAAGGTCCTGTTATATAATCTAGCACTCCACAGATTAGCTTCATTCTTCTATGAACATGTTACATTAACCCTTTAACAAAAAGAGTCCCAGCTTCACTGTACAGTTGACAGTGTTGTGGTAGCTCTGTAATAAACTGGGGTAGGGCTGTAGGCTGTAAGGCTGTCATCATAAAGAAATAAGCAAACTGCACAGCAAAAACTTCATGCTGTTTCATCTCGTGAAGTAAAGCAATTGCCCTGTGTGGCTTTGAGCTGACACAGTCTGCCTGAGACAGGAACCCACAGTGATTTAAACATGTTTGGTTTATCTCTGATGTGAAGAGCTCACCTGTGTTTCTTTGGGTCTCTGGTGGCCCGTGGGATTGTGGGTAGGGTAGTCCTGCAGGGCATGGAGAGATGGGAGGAGTCAGGGTTGACAGGTTGCAACACCAGAGGGTGAAGTCTCCTCCTCCAGGGGTTACCTGGGGTCACACAGGTACAGGTCAGCTCACACACGCACACATGCACGCGCGCACACACAGACACAGACACATGCACACACACAGGTACACACACGCACAAGCATCTCTCTCACCGGTCTTGATGTTGAGCAGGTCTCTGTGTAGTCTTCGTTGTTCTGTGGTGAGTGTGTTGAGGTGGTAGCTCGTGGCCTGCTCCAGTCTCTGTAACCCCCCCTGCAGGCGAGCCTGAGCTCTGTGCTCCTCTCTCCTTTGGGCCTCGCTGCCCTGCCACAGCCCCCTGCCACCACCACCACCACCACCACCACCACCACCACGCATGGCTCTCTCACACCTCCTGACATACATAAATACATAGAGTTAGATACTGTCTGCTACTGTACAACTGAAAGATCAGATCACCTGGGTGACAACCTGCATCCCTACATCTGTTGAAGGTGTTAGTTTAGGATTTATTTTGTACGATGTTAACATTTTTTGTAAGACTTTTTCTTTGCATTATATCTTGCCCAGACCCACCTGGCCAGACCCACATGCTCACACCCACATCTCCAGCATCACCCATGCACCTTCAACATTTAGATAAAAAAGCGTTTGACCTTTCCATTGTGTTAATGACAGAGGAAAGTACACATTTTTCAAGATGATTGACAAGACAAGTATTATCCAACCCATAGGGTATCTAACTGCACCCTCATATGCCATGTCTTGAAATATGCAGACAGACAGATTAAAAGTACATTTACATTGTAATACTTATGACAGCCAACGTTCTATCTCCGCCCATAACTTTTAGACTTTATAACATTCCCAGAAGGCATGGATTATTGAGTCATTGTTAGTTTTACACTTGAGATACAGTGCCTTGCGAAAGTATTCGGCCCCCTTGAACTTTGCGACCTTTTGCCACATTTCAGGCTTCAAACATAAAGATATAAACTGTATTTTTTTGTGAAGAATCAACAACAAGTGGGACACAATCATGAAGTGGAACGACATTTATTGGATATTTCAAACTTTTTTAACAAATCAAAAACTGAAAAATTGGGCGTGCAAAATTATTCAGCCCCTTTACTTTACTTTACTTTCAGTGCAGAAGTTCAGTGAGGATCTCTGAATGATCCAATGTTGACCTAAATGACTAATGATGATAAATACAATCCACCTGTGTGTAATCAAGTCTCCGTATAAATGCACCTGCACTGTGATAGTCTCAGAGGTCCGTTAAAAGTGCAGAGAGCATCATGAAGAACAAGGAACACACCAGGCAGGTCCGAGATACTGTTGTGAAGAAGTTTAAAGCCGGATTTGGATACAAAAAGATTTCCCAAGCTTTAAACATCCCAAGGAGCACTGTGCAAGCGATAATATTGAAACGGAAGGAGTGTCAGACCACTGCAAATCTACCAAGACCTGGCCGTCCCTCTAAACTTTCAGCTCATACAAGGAGAAGACTGATCAGAGATGCAGCCAAGAGGCCCATGATCACTCTGGATGAACTGCAGAGATCTACAGCTGAGGTGGAAGACTCTGTCCATAGGACAACAATCAGTCGTATATTGCACAAATCTGCCCTTTATGGAAGAGTGGCAAGAAGAAAGCCATTTCTTAAAGATATCCATAAAAAGTGTAGTTTAAAGTTTGCCACAAGCCACCTGGGAGACACACCAAACATGTGGAAGAAGGTGCTCTGGTCAGATGAAACCAAAATTGAACATTTTGTCAACAATTCAAAACGTTATGTTTGGCGTAAAAGCAACACAGCTGAACACACCATCCCCACTGTCAAACATGGTGGTGGCAGCATCATGGTTTGGGCCTGCTTTTCTTCAGCAGGGACAGGGAAGATGGTTAAAATTGATGGGAAGATGGATGGAGCCAAATACAGGACCATTCTGGAAGAAAACCTGATGGAGTCAGCTCTCCATCCAACCTCACTGAGCTCGAGCTGTTTTGCAAGGAGGAATGGGAAAAAATGTCAGTCTCTCGATGTGCAAAACTGATAGAGACATACCCCAAGCGACTTACAGCTGTAATCGCAGCAAAAGGTGGCGCTACAAAGTATTAACTTAAGGGGGCTGAATAATTTTGCACGCCCAATTTGTCAGTTTTATGATTTGTTAAAAAAGTTTGAAATATCCAATAAATGTCGTTCCACTTCATGATTGTGTCCCACTTGTTGTTGATTCTTCACAAAAAAATACAGTTTTATATCTTTATGTTTGAAGCCTGAAATGTGGCAAAAGGTCGCAAAGTTCAAGGGGGCCGAATACTTTCGCAAGGCACTGTATGACTCTGCCGTTGTGCTGTAGAATTTCTGAAATTTGTCTCTTGTATAATAAATTCTATACATTAGTTTATAATGGATTAAACATACATTTTCGTTAACTGTAATTTCATTAGTTATGTTCCAACACTCCCTCCATCTTGTGCCAATATCAGTTATTTATAAGTTGCGGTTCCAATAGTTCATATATTTTTTTTCTAAGAGATTGTCAGTTGGATATTTTTTATTTTTTTACCTTTATTTAACTAGGCAAGTCAGTTAAGAACAAATTCTTATTTTCAATGACGGCCTAGGAACAGTGGGTTAACTGCCTGTTCAGGGGCAGAACGACAGATTTGTACCTTGTCAGCTCGGGGGTTTGAACTTGCAACGCTCTAACCACTAGGCTACCCTGCCGCCTCTCTCTATGCTCTCTGCAAGATTTTCTTTATCTTACCTATCATATGAACATCCTTTTCGGACTCAAATAGCATTCCCTCCAGATTGATCTGATGTCCAATGGGTCTAAGGTGTTGCATTGAATGTTTTTTTTTCTGCCTTGATGGTGTTTCCTGTATGTTTACCATTAGCTGCATCAGTAACATCCCTGGTCAGGCCCTGGGGGACTGAGGGACTAGGGGCCTGGCTCCTGTAGGTCTCAGTAGTAAGTTATGGACGGGCAAAACATCAGGCCTGCCAATTAACACTATACTGTATGTGCCACTTCCATCAACTCTTACACGTCAGTTATACAATTAGTCTATAATACAGTCTATACACTGTATGGAAGCGTCATTCATTTCATCTGTCTCTTTCATTCATGTCATTCGTCTCTTTAATCCTTTTCTCACTGCAGTTTTCCTTCTCTTTTTTATGAATTACAGTCAGATCATGTTAAAACATGCTTTACACTCCTATATTGTGTATGGTTGCATGTAACACCCAAGTAAACACACAGACATATCACCATCACTGACATAGTTCCAAACACGGAGCGTGTGTATTTGTTCTCTCACTTTCTCCCCCTCTCCTCCCCTTCTCGTACTCTCTCTCTCTCTTTCTCCCCCCACCCACTCTCTATATATATGTTTCTTGTGTTGTGGTGTTGCTATGCTGGGCTGTTAGATCATGTTGACTGCTGACTCAATGTAATCATTGCCCATTATTACTCTCCATGGGGTCTGACTCACCCCAACAGGAAGTGTGTGTATGTGTGTGTGTGGCCCTTTCTCGAAAGAGAGACAGAGCACGCGCGCCAGATAGTGTTTTTGGTGCTGTAGTTTGAAAGCAGAGATGTGTGAGTGTGGAACAGAGATAAAGAAGGAGCAAGAGATTTATGCATGGCCTGTGTTTTATCAAAGTGTGTGTGTGTGTGTATCTACAGCCCAGCTTATTCTGCCCACGTAGCACAGCCTGCTTTGGTCAGTGTCTGATGGTGAGACTGATGTTCCCATCAAAGCAGTCAACTTCCTCAGGGTTTTTGTGGGGTTTGTGTGTGTGTGTGCAGTACTGTCCACCCACTGTATTTTGCATTACCTCTCCCCAAGTGCACCATGGGTATCTCACACACTGTCGCAGCTAACCAGACCCATGGGCTATAAGCATCTACACATCCCCTCTCTCTCTCTCTCTCTCTCTCTCTCTCTCTCTCTCTCTCTCTCTCTCTCTCTCTCTCTCTCAATTCAATTCAATTCAAAGGGCTTTATTGGCATGGGAAAAATATTTTTACATTGCCAAAGAAAGTCAAATAGATAATAAACAAAAGTTAAATAAACAATCAAAAAATATCTCAGAAAACCCACCTCTGACACTCAGAGCTTGAACCAGCAACACTATGGTTGTGAGGTAAGTGCACTACCACCTGTGCCATAAAAGTCTGAACCTCTTAGTAGACGGAGTAGTACCCTCACACACAGGGAGGCTACATTAGCAAGAAGGCTCTAGCAGGACACAATCATCTCCATCTCTCTGCTTCTATTAGCTCCAGTGGGCTGGAATGAACCCTGCACAAGGAAGAGGAGGAGAATCTGCTTAGAAAGAGTTGAGTTCCTGGCATAAATTCCCTTTTGTATCAACAGCGGCCATAATTCACCATCAACAGGCGTAATGAGAGAGCAGAGGCAGTCATTAGCTTTGAGTGACCGGCTATGACAAGCAATTTAGTCTCATACACTGTCTGGGCACCTGCAGGAGAGAGGAAATTAGCATTTTAAATGGTGATAATTATGGCAGAGAGGCAGTGGAGATGTTCATATTCTTTCAATTCGCTTATGGATGGCTGTCTCTCTCTCTCTCTCTCTCTCTCTCTCCCTCTCTCTCTCTCTCTCTCTCTCACTCACACACACACACACACACACACGCGCGCGCGCGCACACACACACACACACACACACACACACACACACACAAAGTGGTTCTACAGGCTTCTGTAGTATTGTATGCTGGACTCCCACGCCTCAATCTGGGTTCTACCAGAGAGCTAGAGCAGGATACAACTGGAGAGCACTTACAGGAAGGAGTAGGCTACACTTCAAACTTTCACATCACACAGAATCACTGTACGAACTCTTACATTACACCATCAAGCACAAGCATAAAAAAGCGATGTTACCATTTAGAAATTATTTCAATTATACATGGTGTAGGCTTTGATAAATCAAATGTACACTACAAGAGGGAATTGCCCAAATAGAAAGTGCGCGCCACTGCGCGGATCCTTCAAAATGTACCGTATATAATGTACCCATCAGCCAGGCGATCCAAAATGTAAGGTGTAACACACAGCAAAATTGTCAATATCTCTCCACCATACTCACATATGTTGCTGTTGGAAATAAAACGTTTGTTACAAAACCACAAGGAAAGAAAATAACAAAGGAGGATTTCACTCTGTAAAACTCACATGATAACTTCCTCGAGGGCAGATTGTGCCAGAAGAAAATTACAATGTTTCTGTATCCATAACAGATGATATGCACGATAGTAGTGTATATTCCGGAATTACTGCAAAAATAACTGCGTTTTGTTTTATGACATATAGACCTAGTTTATGAAAGAACCATGTCCGATAGAATGTCAGTATTTCTGCGGGGAGAACGAGGATTTCTCCCGCACCCTTTACCAACCATGATGTAACTATCCGTAACGAGGTCTCGGGACAAAGCTATTTAACCAGTGTCAGTCTCTAGATCACCATGGAAACCAGAGGGAGAGGAACAGAGTTAGGAGATTTATGCAAAATACTTGATAGTGGTTTGAAAACACTATTAGACTAGTGCAACGCTAGGCATTGACCTTGGCCTATATCACGTTATGCTGGCATGGGAAAATAAGGGTAGTTTAACCTTTGTTTAACTAGGCAAATCAGTTAAGAACAAATTCTTATTTACAATGATGCCCTCGGAACAATGGGTTCAATGCCCTGTTCAGGGGCAGAACTACAGATTTATACCTTGTCAGCTTGGGATTCAATCTAGCAACCTTTTGGCTTCTGGCCCAACACTCTGACCACTAGGCTACCTGCCGCCCCAATTAGGGCTGTGTGCTAAACTGCAACCAACCATCACCTGTCATCACGGTCAGATGCATCTGTTATAAGAAATGTAGGGGAATCAATCAGCAAGGATAGGGTTTGAACCAGCAACCTTGTATTAACAGCAGTGTGCTATAAGGATCAGGACCTCTTGACAGATGCTGTGATTGCAGAGGGGTTTCCTTGTAATCTGGGTGATAGGCTGAGGCTGTGGTTCTATTCTAACCCAGGCAGGGCAGGCCATGGGGTTTATGGATGGATTAGGGTGATCAGTGATGGGATGTCAAACTGTCCAGGAAGGGAAACCCGTTTTGTAAGTTATTTAGAGAAAATTATTGGAATGACACAAGTTCCACAGTATTTAATTTGTTTTACACACACACACACACGCACACGCACACGCACACACGCACACGCAAACACACACACACACACACATGCACACACACACATGCACACACACACACACACACACTTGTTTTACTATCCTTGTGTGGACCAAACAGTTGATTCCCATTCTAAATCCTATTTTCCCTAACCCTAACCTTAATGTTTACCCTAATTGTAAACATAACCTTAATTGTAACCCTAACCCTAAACATAACCCCTAACCTAAAATAGCCCTTTTCCTTGTGGGGACCGGCAAAATGTCCAGATTTGTCAGAATTGTACTTGTTTTACTTGTGGGACTTCTGTGTCCACAAGGATAGTAAAACCAAATACACACAAACACACAAACTCCCTCACCCTGCTCTCATGTCGAATCGATAGCGAAGCATCTCGGGAGGAGAGGAGGAACGAGGGAGGCCCATATGGAGGAAAAGATGAAACACAGACTTGTATCTCTCCTCTTCTTTATCTCATATCGATCGGTAAAACTGCTGTTTTTAGCTGCTGCCTCTAGCACCGTACCTGACCCTGCTCTGTTCAGCTCTGAACCACACACCATCACTCTGCTGCCTGTTATCTGTGCTGTGTGTGTGTGTGTGTCAAGGGCGGGATCAGAACTCTGGTCTCCCACAGGAGAAACCAACGTCTTAGGCCGAGGGTGACATTGGTTTTGGAGTCGCAGGCAGGGCTATCTGTTATGTGTGTATGTGTGTGTCAGTGAAGGCTCCTCAGGGGAGGAGGTGGAGGATCATCCTCCTCAGTTAATTTCAGAAAAATGTAAATAGTGAAACTATACTAAATATATTCACATCACCAATTAATTGATTAAAACACACTGTTTCACAATGAAGGTCTACAGTAGCCTCAACAGAGCTCTGTAGGGTAGCACTATGGTGTAGCCGGAGGATAGCTTGTTTCCGTCCATCCTCCTTTGGGTACATTACATTGACTTCAATACAAAGCCTAGGAGGGTTGTGGTTCTCACCCCTTCCATAGACTTACACAGTAATTATGACAACTTTCAGAAGACATCCTCCAACCTCAGAGTTCTGCATCAGGAACTGACATGTTGTCCACACAATCAAAGGATCAGAGAATGAATCGAGCACTGCAGTGCATAAAATGTGGTGAGTAGTTGGCTCAAAGCGAGAGAGAGAGAAAGACAATAGTTTAACAGTTTGAACAAATTAATTTCTTAAGAAATGAAGGAGAAGCGAGTGGGAGAGAGAGAGCTAACTTTATTCTTTTTTTTTTCATTTTCACTTTCACTTACTTAGCTAGCGAATGCAGCGAGCAAGTTAAGCCTACTCAAACACCCTGATCAAACAGAGAGGGATATGTTAGCTAGCTGGCTATCCAACACTGAATGTCTTCCAAGTAAAGGTAAGCTTTTGGTTTTACTAATTTATTGCCAACCGGGCCCGCCAGTGTAACAGCTAAAATCCTTGCTGACTGTACACTGTACTGCATGATTGTAGCATGTTTACAAGCGCGTTAGTTCTAGTAGCTATGTTGACTATGACGTTATAATATGGTGATAATGATGCAGGCTGTGTGTAGCGGTTATGGTATGAAGGTTTGGCTTGGAAAGGTTTTTTCACCTGGTCACAGACAGCTGATGTGTTGTGCACTGAAGGGAAAAGGTGAGAGGAGGAGAGCGAGGAGGAGAGCGTGTAGATGCAAGAAGAAATTATGCAACAATCAAAGGGATCATGCTATATGTATTGTGTCTGCTATGAAAGTGAACTGTGTTTGCGTGTGATCAGAGATGTATTCATTCCACCGATTCTGTTGAAAAAAAATTCTTAAATGGAAGCAAACGGAATGAAATGGGGATAAACATACCTGAATTTGTCCAATAGAAACTCAAGTTTGCAACTGTTTGACTAAAGATTGCATCGTAGATCAGCTAGATGCAGACAAGCGTGCATAAGGCAGTATTGAATGTGTCCATGTCTGTCACCTTGACTATTCAAATTTCTCTTGACCTGTTTAGCTAGCATACCTTGTAAACTTTCATTCATAGGCTAAGTTGTAGCAACCTTATAATGGGTATAGGTTAAATGTAAGTATCATGTAGTAGCCTAAAGCTATCGCTATTACATTGATCTGGGGGAATGGAATATGAATGACAGTCATCTAATATGCTGTAATAGAAATAATACCATGCTCATAAAAATAAAAATCGTTGTCCCCCATCTTAAACGGCACTGACTGCCACTGATCGGTGTGTCTTTGTATGTGATTCAGACAGAGAAAGAGAGCAAGAGAGAGAGAGAGAGAAAGAGAGAGAGAAAGAGAGAGAGAGAGAGATATGTAAAAGGGATCAGGAGGACAGAGATTATTAAATCGCTCTGTAATTTCCTGGTTGCTAAAGCTCTAATAGTTTGCCTAATTTCAGTTTATGTGACAAAATAAGATAGTATAGTGTAGAGAATCATTGTACCATCTAAACCGCTGCGAAACATATTTTCCATAACCAAAAATATTGTATTTTCAGCTGTTTGAAGCTGCTGTAAAAAACGAAAGTAAAAGACACAAAAACAAAACTTAAGAACGTGAGCAACAATAACGGTAGTAGACTGGGGTGGTGCATTATATGCAGTCATTAGTATGAATTATGATAATGAGATTAGTAATAAGCAGTGGCGATTTTAACATGGAAACCTTGGTGGGGCAAAAAAAAAAGAAAGAAGTGGGATGCATGCCAGCAAAGCCACGAAACAATACATTAATTGCACTACACAACACAACACTAAACAATACACTAATTACACTACACCACACAACACTAAACAATACATTAATTGCACTACACAACACAATACTAAACAATACATTAATTGCACTACACAACACAACACAACACTAAACAATACATTAATTGCACTACACAACACAACACTAAACAATACATTAATTGCACTACACAACACAACACTAAACAATACATTAATTGCACTATAACGGTGACAAACGGTGCTCACAAACTGTTTGGGCCTACAGCACATACTGTAAAGCTGGCCCAACAGCAGTCCCAACATCTTACTACTGCTACACCTGGTTATCAGTGGAGCCTTGTCTAGCAGCGAAACAGTTCATTCAGCCTCATTTACTGCCTTTAAAAAAACCATAGCTGGGCCTCCCGGGTGACACAGTGGTCTGAGGCAGTGGTCTAAGGCCACTGGGTTCGAGCCAGGCTCGACCGGGAGGCCCATGGGGTGGTGCACAATTGGCCCAGTGTTTTCCGGGTGAGGAAGGGTTTGGCCCGGAAGGGATATCCTTGTCTCATCGCACACTAGCGACTCCTGTGGCGGGCCGGGCACAGTGCATGCTGACCAGGTCGCCAGGTGTACGGTGTTTCCTCCGACACATTGGTGCGGCTGGTTTCCGGGATGGATGTGCATTGTGTCAAGAAGCAGTGCGACTTGATTGGGTTGTGTTTCGGAGGACGCATGGCTCTCGATCTTTGCCTCACCCGAGTCCGTACGGGAGTTGCAGCAATGAGACAAGACTGTAACTACTACCAATTGGACACCACGAAATTGGGGAGAAAAAATGGGTAATATACATATAGTGCCAAATACAGTGCCTTGCGAAAGTATTCGGCCCCCTTGAACTTTGCGACCTTTTGCCACATTTCAGGCTTCGAACATAAAGATATAAAACTGTATTTTTTTGTGAAGAATCAACAACAAGTGGGACACAATCATGAAGTGGAACGACATTTATTGGATATTTCAAACTTTTTTAACAAATCAAAAACTGAAAAATTGGGCGTGCAAAATTATTCAGCCCCTTTACTTTCAGTGCAGCAAACTCTCTCCAGAAGTTCAGTGAGGATCTCTGAATGATCCAATGTTGACCTAAATGACTAATGATGATAAATACAATCCACCTGTGTGTAATCAAGTCTCCGTATAAATGCACCTGCACTGTGATAGTCTCAGAGGTCCGTTAAAAGTGCAGAGAGCATCATTAAGAACAAGGAACACACCAGGCAGGTCCGAGATACTGTTGTGAAGAAGTTTAAAGCCGGATTTGGATACAAAAAGATTTCCCAAGCTTTAAACATCCCAAGGAGCACTGTGCAAGTGATAATATTGAAACGGAAGGAGTATCAGACTACTGGAAATCTACCAAGACCTGGCCGTCCCTCTAAACGTTCAGCTCATACAAGGAGAAGACTGATCAGAGATGCAGCCAAGAGGCCCATGATCACTCTGGATGAACTGCAGAGATCTACAGCTGAGGTGGGAGACTCTGTCCATAGGACAACAATCAGTCGTATATTGCACAAATCTGGCCTTTATGGAGGAGTGGCAAGAAGAAAGCCATTTCTTAAAGCCACAAGCCACCTGGGAGACACACCAAACATGTGGAAGAAGGTGCTCTGGTCAGATGAAACCAAAATTGAACTTTTTGGCAACAATGCAAGACGTTATGTTTGGCGTAAAAGCAACACAGCTCATCACCCTGAACACACCATCCCCACTGTCAAACATGGTGGTGGCAGCATCATGGTTTGGGCCTGCTTTTCTTCAGCAGGGACAGGGAAGATGGTTAAAATTGATGGGAAGATGGATGGATTCAAATACAGGACCATTCTGGAACAAAACCTGATGGAGTCTGCAAAAGACCTGAGACTGGGACGGAGATTTGTCTTCCAACAAGACAATGATCCAAAACATAAAGCAAAATCTACAATGGAATGGTTCAAAAATAAACATATCCAGGTGTTAGAATGGCCAAGTCAAAGTCCAGACCTGAATCCAATCGAGAATCTGTGGAAAGAACTGAAAACTGCTGTTCACAAATGCTCTCCATCCAAGCTCACTGAGCTCGAGCTGTTTTGCAAGGAGGAATGGGAAAAAATGTCAGTCTCTCGATGTGCAAAACTGATAGAGACATACCCCAAGCGACTTACAGCTGTAATCGCAGAAAAAGGTGGCGCTACAAAGTATTAACTTAAGGGGGCTGAATAATTTTGCACGCCCAATTTGTCAGTTTTAGGATTTGTTAAAAAAGTTTGAAATTTCCAATAAATGTCGTTCCACTTCATGATTGTGTCCCACTTGTTGTTGATTCTTCACAAAAAAATACAGTTTTATATCTTTATGTTTGAAGCCTGAAATGTGGCAAAAGGTCGCAAAGTTCAAGGGGGCCGAATACTTTCGCAAGGCACTGTATATAAATATATATATATAAACATAGCAGATATGGCTGACTTGCTTAAACAAATGTGGTTTCTAATGACAATTAAGATGTACAAACTATGGCATAAGGGGATGACAAATGAATAAGAGATGTGTAATTTCGATTAAGAAATTAATGAGCAAGCTAGGACGGACATAATCAAAATAACTATTTGCTTATCACTTTTGATATGTACAGCGACAGGATTTAGAACATTGGTCATTCTTACAGTGTTCTCTCTGTACACTAAGTCAGAACCGTAGGATAAATAAAGGGGGCATTGCAGACAATGAAAGCTCTTACAATATTCTATGATTACAATTTTCTAAAATAGGTTACAGGCTACATGTGCACCACCAAGTCAGAACAGTAAGCAAAATTAAGAGGAGTAAATAGACCAATGATTAGGGTGAGGCACATGGGCTTTTAACATCTTACTACACAACATACACTTAGTATTACTTTCTTAGCTACAGCATACATATCTCCTTGGAATATTACATAATTTATGCAGCAGCATACAATGCCTTTTTGGACTCATCTAGTTGTGCTGTGCTCACTTGAACAGGAAGGTGGCGTGGCGGTCCTTTGTGGGCAAATTTTGTCATCAAAGTCTGGCATTCTCTGGATTTATGGTGTTTTCAAAATAAGTATCTTTGAAAAACCAAGATTGAATCATGATGGCGTCATTGACCTTCAGGTCGTTGCTCTAGGAAGATGCTGGATGATCGTTCAAAACACATTTTCCCAGTCGGGGCTTGTTTATTCCCGACTTCCCAGTTGTCTTGAACTCACTGAAGTCAAGTTTTCGCAGTTCCGGGTTAACAGTTGTTTTGAGCGCGGCACAAATCATAATTCATTGACAGCATGGTCAATGTTGAATGCTTATAATTCTAATCTTAGAAAAGAGTCCCTTATTCCCAGATTTGGGACCATACAGCCTCTATCACGGATTCCTTCCAAACCACTCATTGTTGAATTTGTCTTATCTTTAATTCTACATTTGCCAGTAGATTGTCGACTTGATTCATGATGATGACTGCTAGCTAAGATTTCGAAAGTACTATATTGACATGATCAGTCCAATCATAGCTACTGTACATATAACGTGATTTGACGTCATTTTATCTGTGGCAAATTACCTTGAGCCTTCTTGGATGGGCACTTCCAATGTAACTCTACGGCAGCACCCAAGGGGATCGAATTTTTGATGTCAACCCTTAGAGTTGGCGGTGACGTAGTGTCCCCATGAGTGACAGAACACTGAGCCAATCATGGTGCAACACTGTATTTTCTGCTGGCTTGCCCCACAACCAAAGAAAGCACTGAGCTAGGCTGAAACACCTGCATGTTGGAGCTGCCTTACTCAAGAAAACAAAAGAGAGACCATGTTTGTATGTGGCTTTATTAATAACTCAATAATGTATTTTTTTTTACATTGTTTGCCACTGATATGTGATTTGTATTAATATCAAAATAACATGCAAAACAGACAAGCCCCCCAAAATGTTTGGGCTCTCCTCCACCTGCCCTGAATGAGCACTGATAATTAGAATGTTTGCCGCTGCAGTAGTCTTATCAGAGAGAGATAGAGAGGAAGAGAAGGAGAAAGAAAGGGAGATATAGATAGAGAGAGACCGAGAGCAAAAGAGTGAGAGGAAATGGGCCAGAGGTGTGTTTGGTCAGTGAGACTAGTAGAGAGAAGGGGGAAGGACGGAGATGGATGGGGAGAAACAGAGAGGAAACTTTACAGTGAGTGTCCTGCAGGACCCTCGGTGCAGTCTAGGCAAACACACACACACACACACACACACACACACACACACACACACACCATAATGTGAGTCCAGATGTGAAACCCTTAGAGGTGCCAGCTGCATTTTAGTGTGTGTGTTTTATGCTCACCATTGTAAATGGCCACTTTATCCAGCCTCCTCTGGGAGGACTAAAACTACACCTGTATGATAAAGAGCCCATCCATCACACTACAACACTATTCCTGGCTCTCTCTGTGTGTGTGTGTGTGTGTGTGTGTGTGTGTGTGTGTGTGTGTGTGTGTGTGTGTGTGTGTGTGTGTGTGTGTGTGTGTGTGTGTGTGTGTGTGTTCATGCATGCATACGTGCATGTTGCATCAATAGTTCATCCATCACACAGCAGTATATTCCTAAGCTCACTGACTTTCTGGCTCAGCAGCACATTTACAATGTTTACTTTTCATCTTTGTATTTTGACCCAGACTCTCAGGCTCTTCTCTCAGCGCTCAAGCCTCCTCACTCAGGACCTCTTCTATACCTCTGTCTCTCTCTTTCTTTTTCTCCCCCTCTCTCTTCATGTGACATGGCTGGAATTGTAACGCTCCGGGTGTCGTGGGTGTGGAGTCAGACGCAGGAGACAGAGAGTGCAATGCTGTGCTCTTTAATGCACAAACGCACCACAGGGTGCTCACAACAATAACGTCCCCAAACACGGGGGACGAAAAATGTACAACTGAAATACACGACCAGGAACAAACAGGTTCCTCTACTACAGAACCGAAGGTCACAATAATTAATCCCGCACAACAAACAGGCGGGCCGGCTGTCTAATAAAGCCCAACTAATCATTCACCAACAGGTGCTACCAATAAACATACAAGGAGGGGGAGGAAAGACAATCAGTGGCAGCTAATAGGCCGGTGACGACGACCGCCACCCGACCGGGAAGGGAAGCCAACCTCGGTCGGACTCGTGACAGGAATTCCTTTTTGTGTGTATGGTATGTATCTGGGGTGACATTTTCATGCGGCAAAATAGTTCAAATCTGTGTGAAAAAATGCCATAAAACTCATTATAATCTGGCAGTGTGATTTCATATTACAATTTTCTTCAACAAAAAGGTAATTATTTAACTAGAGTAAAAACTGTACTTCCTTCAGTTCTTTGTCACTTTATTTTCATAATGCTTGCTTAGATGCATTCTGTTGTGGAATGAATCTGTAATGAGCAATATTGTTGTTGTCCTAGTGTATTTAACCAGTACAACAGTAGAAGCTCATGAGACAGACATTAATTAATCAAACATAAATGGATGAGAATTAAGAGACACATAGATACAGTAGGCTACTGAGGAACATTTTGAATGAGAGAGCTATCTCTTGATAGAGAGAGATAGCAAAAGAGAGAGGAAGACACAGAAAGAGAGAGAGTGTGCGAGAGAGAGAGGGAGAGAGACAGACAAACAAATAACTATACATACCTCGGCTTAAACATCAGCGCCACAGGTAACTTCCACAAAGCTGTGAACGAGCTGAGAGACAAGGCAAGAAAGGCCTTCAATGACATCAAAAGGAACATAAAATTTGACATACCAATTAGGATCTGGCTAAAAATGTTTAATCAGTTATAGAACCCATTGCCCTTTATGGTTGTGAGGTCTGGGGTCCGCTCACCAACCAAGAATTCACAAAATGGGACAAACACAAAATTGAGATTCTGCATGTAGAATTCTGCAAAAATATCCTGTGTACAACGTAAAACACCAAATAATGCATGCAGAGCAGAATTAGGCCGATACCCGTTGTCATGACGTGGCCCTCTTTGGGTATAGCTAGTGGCTTCCTCCTCTCTCCTCTCCTACACCCAGGTTCTGTTATCTCAGGTCGTAAGTTCCTGGAGGAGACTCTCTCCCCCTGGCCATGCAGAAAGAGACACATAGAGAGAACAAAGGAACTTCTTCTACATCGCAGAACTTGAGAACTGAACAATATCCATGTTTTGAAGAATGTGTAAACGGTCGGCAGAGAACCTGTCCGTTTTGTTTCATGTTTGTGACCTCATGAAAGACGATACAGCAGCATTACCATAACTCTGTTTATACAGGAGCCTCCATTATGAGGTTTGCGTCTAATTACTGTATAAAATGAATGAGTAAAGATGAAACTATTGTGAAATTATGTAATGTGATTTTAAACTGTTAATGTGAGAGAATTGTATTCCCTTTCAAGTTGAACTAAGTCATTGGCCCGCCCCCATCAGCACAGTCATGATCTGGCTCATGGGACAGCCCTTTTCTACTGTTACGCATAAAACCCCCACCTGTAGAAATCCTCTTCAGACCGTGCATACCTCGGTCAGCTGAGGGGGCAAAGGCTTGATTAGAGACCACAAAAACCTCAGTTTACGCTAAGGTTGTAATGGTTGTCGAATTCTTAGCCATACCACGTGGAACATTGGCTACACGGGTGGAAATGGTTCAACTCTGAGACTATCGATCCTGACAGAATAAGAGCAAATTTTAGATACTAATTACTAGTCTGCCGCTAGAAATTATGTCAACCTGGGATGCGAAGACCGACAACCGCCAAAACATCTATTCTATAAGAACATTTCTGAATGGTACTCTGAGGTATCCATTCTAACCACGAAAGACTTCAGGGAAGCAGAGAGACGCTCGGATGAACTTTCCGACAGAAAGACGGATGATTCCAACAGAGATCACGACGACACACTGAGCGTAAATATATATTGATTGCAATTATTCCCGAATGAGTGAGCATTCATGTGCAAAGGATTAGCATTTCAATTAATATAATTATCAACTGAGGTGACTCCTTTTTGTCTTTCGCGCCCTTCTCAGTCCACACCCACTTCCCTTTGTCCACCAAGCCGTCATATCGGTTTAGCCCACTAGGGAACCTCCCCTATCATTTCCTTGTAACCATATCTACTGTTTGTTTGTTTATGCATGTCTGTGATTATTTAGTTAGTTAGTAAATAAATGATTAAGACAATTGGTGTTTGGATGATTCATAGTGAAGGCTGGGATCATGCAGATAACCAACAATTTACGATGTTTGGAGTGAGACTAACGTGAGGTTAGGAATAATTCATTAATTAGAAGACTAATTGATCAGATATTAAAATATCTGAAGAGTTATGTTAGGAAAATTATAACTTGGTAATCTGAACATTTTCCTTGGTGCCCGAACTTCCTAGTTAATTACATTTACATGATTAGTTTAATCACGTAATAATAATTACAGAGAATCGATTTGATAAAATAACAGACTTCAATTTAATGATGCCAAAGACACGACACTGCTAAAATCCAGAAAAGAGCCGTAAAATTCTACAAATACCTAAAAGGAAGTGATTCCCTATCCTTCCATAACAAAGCCATCACCTACAGAGAGATGAACCTGGAGAAGAGTCCCCTAAGCAAGCTGGTCCTGGGGCTCTGTTCACAAACACAAACACACCCTACAGAGCCCCAGGACAGCAGCACAATTAGACCCAACAAAATCATGAGAAAACAAAAAGATAATTGCTTGACACATTGGAAAGAATTAACAAAACAACTGAGCAAACTAGAATGCTATTTGGCCCTAAACAGAGAGTACACAGTGTCAGAATACCTGACCACTGTGACCGACCCAAATTTAAGGAAAACTTAAGACTATGTACAGACTCAGTGAGCATAGCCTTGCTATTGAGAAAGGCCACCGTAGGCAGACCTGGCTCTCAAGAGAAGACAGGATATGTGCCCACTGCCCACAAAATGAGGTGGAAACTAAGCTGCATTTCCTAACCTCCTGCCAAATGTATGACCATATTAGCGACACATACCTCTCTCAGATTACACAGATCCTCAAAGAATTTGAAAAAACAAATCAAATTTTGATAAACTCCCATATCTACTGTGTAAAATACCACAGTGTGCCATCACAGCAGCACGATTTGTGACCTGTTGCCACGAGGGCAACCAGTGAAGAATAAACACCATTGTAAATACAACACATATTTATGCTTATTTATTTTCCCTTTTGTACTTGAACTATTTGTACATCAATACAACACTGTATATACAGTACATAATATGACATTTGAAATGTCTTTATTCTTTTGGAACTTCTGTGAGTGTAATGTTTACTGTTCATTTTTATTGTTTATCTCACTTTTGTTTATTATCTACTTCACTTGCTTTGGCAATGTTAACATTATATAATATAATAATATGTTAACATGCCAATAAAGCCCTTGAATTGAATTGAGAGAGAGGGGGAGAGAGAGAGAGAGGCATGATTAGACCTCATTAAGGTCACAGTGAAACAGAAAGGTGTGTGCATGTGCAAGAGTGCTTATGTATGTGTGTGTGTGCGTCAGAGTAGCTCCAGAGAGCCCTTGGGAGGGCTAAGTATGGGAACTGAGGAGATTGAGGTGGGGAATTCTCAATCAAAGGCATCCAAATCTGGAAAGGTGTCGACACGAGCCAACCTGCAATAGAATTGAGAGAGGGAGGCAGGGGGAGGTGTGTCTGTATGCGTGTGTGTGAGTGTGTGTGCGCGTGTGTTTGTGCATGATGGCGGACGCAGAGGGATAAGGGTAAGGCAGGGAGGAGGCAGAGGGGTGAGGAGGGTGAGGTAGAGGGGACCCAGGGGGTGTCCTGTGATGATAATGAGTCGGAGGTCACAGTAGGACTCAGGCTCTTTAATAGGACAGAGCTGCTATAATAAGGGTCAGAGAAACACCATGATGATGATGATGGTAATGATGATGATGCCATCTGTGACATGCTCACCTTCCTCAGCTCAACAGCCCCCATTCTACAGGTACCGGTTTCTGTCTGTCAGTAGCCTCCCACAATTCTACTGCTCGACACCTAGCTAGTGTATGTTACCTGTGAAATGCAGGTCTGTGTGAGTGCAGTAACTCCCCAGAATGGGGGGTCTGCTGAAGGAAGGATATGTAGATATAAATCAGGAGACAGGAGAGAAAGAATCCTGCTGGGACAATCGGATGGGGTTAGAGTAGAACAAACTCAACCTTTCTCCCCCCCACACTCCACATGACAAAGCCTACCGCATTTGTATTTTTAATATTTTATGGGGCTTCCAGATAACCCTGTGGTGCTGTATGCCAGCCCTCACTGCAGTATGACTGACCCGCCACGGTCCCCTCTCCCCTCGGGTTTAATGGCTTGGTCCTGGAGGGTCAATGGCTACCAGGTTACTGATGGGCTGTTCCAAATCTATAGCGGGGATGGTGTCCATCATCCAGAGTGGTCTCCTCTCCTCATCTCCTCTTCTTATCTCCTCTCCTTCACCTGCGCTGATCTGAAAACTCAGGCAAGAAGAAAACAATTTGATGGGTGTACTTACCAGGATTTTGCTGTTCAGTTCTGTCAGATCCAGTGTAAAGGAATTAGAGGAGAGGGGAGAGGAGAAGAATGTTAGACTATAGAGATGCAGCCCTGCATTGTTTTGGGTCTCTGCCCTGGTGACACATCCAGCTGTCAGGGAGCATAAAGAGCATGATGATTATCTGACAGCACATCCCAGGCCTGGCGTTCTGGCATTGGCTTGTCATGTCTGGTCTTCTCTCCTCCTTTACAGCCTACAGTCTCAGTGATACATCACACACTGACAAAGGGCCACGACACACACACACACACCCACCCAACCACACACACCCACACACGCACGCACACGCACACACACACGCACGCACACGCACACACACACGTAATAGAGAAAAAGGATGGCTGTGTATACTGGTGAAGTAATGGTGGAGAGAGTGTGTGTAAGAGGATTGCAGATACTTCACATTGTGTGGTGTGTGTGTGTGTGTGTCCGCATGATCAGGTGGGTGTGTGTGTGTCCACACGTGTGTGTGGTTGGATGGGTGTGTGTGTGTGAGGATGGAGGAGGCTCCACTGCAGTGTCTGACCCATCCTGGAGCAGGTGACGCTAGATAATAAAAATACAGATGCTGCCAGACAGGTGAAGAGAGGAAAGCGAGAGAGAGAGATAAAGAGAGCAAGGGAGAGGGAGAAGAGATAAGGGGTAACTGGGTTTATAATGTGAGGGAGAATCCCTTTGGTGCAGTAAAGGTATCAATACAGACACATATAGAGTACGAGAGAGCAGGAGAAGGAGAAGAAAGACAGGGAGTGTGAGAAGTACAGAGAGAGGGGAAGATAGAGATAAGGATGGGGAGAGGGATGAGTGTATGTGTAGAGACAGAGGACAACAGCTCCTCTCACTACCTTTATGAAGGCAGCCAATACCCTTCTCTCTCTCTCCCTCCCCCCTCTCTTTCTCTCTACATCCCTTCTGCCTCTTGTTCTCTCCAATTTTCTCTCTCCCTTATTCATCAGACCCCTTCTCTCACTCTCTCTCCTCCCCTACCTCCCGCCCTCCCCTCACTCAGGTCCCCCTCCCCTCCCGTCCCTCCACATTTCTAACACTCTCCAGTACCAGGGTGTTAAAAGGCTAAATCAATCATGCCTCTGCCCTCTGTTCACTCCCTCTCTCCCTTCCTTGCCACATTGGGCTGACATAGTGGTAGTTTCACATTCGTCTTGACGCACCCATCCCGTTAGCGGGATAATTTTCGTCAACATCCGCTGAATTGCAGAGTGCCAAATTCAAATTAAATTAATACAAATATTAAATTTTCATGAAATCACAAGTGCAATATAGCAAAACACAGTTTAGCTTGTTGTTAATCCACCTGGCGTGTCAGATTTGAAAAAAGCTTTTCGGCGAAAGCATACCAAGCGTTTATGTGAGGACAGCTTTCAGCAGACAAAACATTACAAACAGCTAGCAGCAAAGTAGATTGGTCACAAACGTCAGAAAAGCAATAAAATGAATCTTCGGATGTTTGCACTCACGAGACTCCCAGTTACACAATAAATGTTCCTTTTGTTCCACAAAGATTATTTTTATATCCAAAATACCTCCATTTGGTTGGCGCGTTATGTTCAGAAATCCACAGACTCGAGCGGTCCCGACGAGGCAGACGAAAATAGTATCCGTAAAGATCGTAGAAACATGTCAAACGTTTTTTATAATCAATCCTCAGGTTGTTTTTACAATATATAATCGATAATAGGAGAGAGAGAAAATGTCTGCTCCAAGCTGTTGCGCATGCAAAACGCTGCTGGCACCCAGCTATGCACTGCTGCGATGTCATCTTTCTCACTAATTTTTCAAAATAAAAGTCTGAAACTATGTCTGAAGACTGTTCACACCATGTAGAAGCCATGGGAAAAGGAATCTGGTTGATATCCCTTTAAATGGAATGAAGGCATGCAATGGAACTGAGAGCTTTCAGGAAAAACAGCACTTCCTAGTTGGATTTTCCTCAGGTTTTCGCCTGCAATATCAGTTCTGTTATACTCACAGACAATATTTTGACAGTTTTGGAAACTTTAGAGTGTTTTCTATCATAATCTGTCAATTATATGCATATTCTAGATTCTGGGCCTGAGAAATAGGCAGTTTCATTTGGGTACGTTTTTCATCCAAACATCCAAATACTGCCCCCTACACTCAACAAGTTAAGAAACGACAGAATCCACAAAGGGAAAAAAAGAAAACACGTTCATAAACATCCTTTAATAATAGTAAAAGATACAATATGACTTAATATAAGTTACTGCAGTTTTAAATAGCTGGAACTGCTGTAGACAAAAGACAATCATGTGTAGAGTCATACAGTAGTAGAGTGGTGTGTGTGTGTATATGTGTGTGTGTGTGTGTGTGTGTGTGTCTATGTGGGTACTGGTTTCTACTGGTAAGGACAGCGTGTGTACAGGTTGTACATCACCAGTAACAAGAAGATTCTGTAAGCCTGTCAAATAACCGTTGTGGTGTTAGCAGTTGAAGGGGTAGCCCTCTCTCTCTCTCTCTCTCTCTCTCTCTCTTCCTCTCCATACTCAGGTTCACACCATACAAACCAAATGTGCTATTTCATGAAATAACATCATTTAGTTGAAAAACACTGCTACGTAATGGACATTCATTTCACTTTTTCATTCCTACAGCATATACTGTATATTGTGAAGTCAATTTTATAGTGGTTCCTCTCATCTCTCCTTTTCTATATCTCTCTCTCCATTTTCCCTTTTTCTCCACTGAGGCCCACCCGAGGACAAGCAATCAAAAGGATTACTGCAGGCAACTAGATTTTCCTGTAATGTCTGACTGGTATGCTGTGCAAAGTGTATGTGTGCTGAACGTAAAGTCACCATAGAAGTGTGTGTGGACAAGAGCAATAGTTGTGTTTAGCTTTCCCCCTCCTTGATGATGACGTGTGTGTGTGTGTGTGTGTGTGTGTGTGTGTGTGTGTGTGTGTGTGTGTGTGTGTGTGTGTGTGTGTGTGTGTGTGTGTGTGTGTATTTTACTATCCTTGTGGGGACCAAACAATTGATTTCCATTCAAAATCCTATTTTCCCTAACCCCTAACCCTAACCTTAACCCCAAACTCTAACTCTTAACCCTAATCGCAACAATAACCCTAAACCTAAGCCGTAAGTCTAAAATAGCCTTTTTTCCTTGTGGGGGGCCAAAGTGTCTCCACTTTTCCTTGTTCACTATTCTTGTGAGGACTTCTGGTCCACACAAGGACAGTAAAACCAAAAACACACAGATATGTTGTTGAGTACAACTCTGCCCCCAGTTATGGAGAGAGACAGAGATGAATACAGAAGGAGATATAGAGAGGGATAGGGAGAGAGAGATAGGTGTGAAAGATTAGAGCCTCGCAGTAGCAGATGTGAGAGAAAGGCACTGGGAAGTAGAGAGAGAGAGAGAGAAATGCACGTGTTATCTCTGAGCCTGTTCTTCTCTCCGAGCCTACCCAGACGCTAGCAATGTGTGTGTATCCAACTTGTATGATAATGGTTCAGTGGACTGCCTGAAACCAGAACTCTCCAGAACAGACTGGACACACAAAAAACAAACACACACACCGGCTGTCTCCTCACGTCCGCACAGTCATCTCTGTCTGGACCAGCTCATTATAGGACAGAGATCTGTGAAGCAAGGCCCCCTAGTATGTGTCTGCGTAACCAGCTCTGTGATTCCCCCGATACATAATAATATTATACATACATAATATTAGCACAAAAAGCTAATTTCTCTAAACATTTGTGCACAAATTTGTTTACATCCCTGTTAGTGAGCATTTCTCCTTTGTCAAGATAATCCATCCACCTGACAAGTGTGGCATATCAAGAAGCTGAATAAACCAAGTGTAACCACGCCAACCCAGGACCACCCATGGCTGCACCTCTGCCCAGTCATGTGAAATTCATAGATTAGGGCCTAATGAATGAATTTCAATGGACTGATTTCCTTATATGAACTGTAACTGAAATTGTTGCCGCAATGTATTAACCTGTTGGTATTTTATGAAGGTTTGGTGTGGTGTGTCTATTATCAGGCTTAGCTACTGCAGGGCTATGAAGGCAGTGTGCACCGGAGCTCCAACTCTCTCCGACAGTTGAACTTGAGGTGAGGAAGAATGTTTTAGGCCTACCAAAGTTACTCCTTTAATCTTTATAAAAAAGATATGAACCAATTAGCCTCCTTCTGTACGCCTATCTGTATCATAGTAGCCTGACAGGATAAAGAAAGCATGTCGGTGTCAGGAACATTTCTCGGCCTCTCTAAGGCTAGGCCTAACCTTCTCTTCCTTTAGATTTATTTTTCTAATATTCATCCACATTGGACACCTTGGTGTATTTGCCTGTCTGCATGTAATGCCCTGGGGGATTTAGTGCTCTAATCTTGGACAGCTGAACCGTAAGGTGGACAATTATTGTTTTAGGAAAGTAAAAACCAATAAAACAATAAGCTATAAAGTTTTTAATATGCTACACATTTGAACACAACGAAACTTTTTTTTGTAATTTGTTAAAGGCCATTTTTAAGGACACGTAAGTAACTGTGGATAATTTCACCAATATCACTAGATTATTGATGGCACTGACAGCGCTAAGACGGAGGTCTACTTCTCTCTTTCTACTCTCGGATCTGAACAGGATTAATATTGTTATTATTATTATTATTATTATCAGTAATCGGTTTCTATGACTGCTCTCCTCAGGTGCACCAGTTTACAGTTTGAAGATTCCTTCATTTCAAGCCCTAGAGAAGCACTAGTGCATATGAAGGAGAGGAGACAAGTAGAGGAAGCCCCTGTAGACTTGAGATGCAGCCCTAATCTGATGGCAAGATCATGACGTTCTGCAACAATGCATGAACGTTGATGGCTGTTTAATATACCAACCCCCTCACCCCTGAGTCAACCAGAAGCAAGAGCCACACACAATGATACACTCACAGGACCTTGGCTGAGGTCACAGCATGCACACACACACACAGACACACAGAGCTCTCGGGGGATGAAAGGGGGCCTCAGGTGCCAGAGGATACTCTTATTGGTCAGTTGCTGACATCAGCAAGATTCTAGTACATTGCCCTTGGCGACTCACTGCGCAACAACAGTTCTGTAACCAAGAGAGAAACCTCACACACACACACACACACACGCACACACACACACACACACACACACACACACACACACACACACACACACACACACACACACACACACACACACACACACACACACACACACACACACACACACACACACACACACACACACACACCCAAGCCTTCCATTTGTAAACACACACCCCCTACATGACCTCTCTACACCCTTACATACCTACCACTGGACTCAAACCCTTTACCACCACACCTCTTACACCCTTTACACACCCCGAATCCCCCTGATCCTGTTGCTCCTTCAGTGATAGTATTTATACCCTGCTCTGTCCTCTCACGAGTTAACATGTACCCCTTCTGGCCCTGTCAACATAAAACCAGCCCCCCAATACATGGAACAGACACCTTAACAGCAGTCTCATCTGTCCTGAGGCTGTGAGTCTGCTGAGACGGTTTAGCTGCTCATAAATCTATCATCTGATATTGACCAGCTAAAGCTTTGACAATTGAGCTGTGTATCTGTGTCTGTGCATGTGTGCGTATGTTTGTGTGTGTGTGTCTGTGTGCGTATGTTAATGTGTGTGTGTCTGTGTGCGTATGTTAATGTGTGTGTGTCAGTGTCTGTGTGTGTGCATGAGTGTGTGAGTGTCTACTTGCTTGTGTGCCTGCTTGTTCGCATGTGTGGGTGCATGTAGTGACAGCTATGGACTCATCTCCCGCGTGTGGAGGGATGGAGAGAGGGATGAAGAGAGAGATGGAAAGATGGATGGAAAGAGGGGTGTTAATGTTTCCAGGCCTGAGGGTCTGACTTTAGCTGTGCCCTTGAGAGGAGTGCATGTGTGTCAGTGTGGATGCGTCTCAGTAGGCAGGGACACGGAGTGTGATTACAAATTACCCACCCAGTGAAACGTAGTGCTGACATCCTCCTAATGCTCTATTCCCACATATAAACACACACACTGCTGCTCTCATCAACTACACTGGAAATAACCTGGCTCACACACACACTATTCTCATGTGTATGCTCTGTGCTAAAGAGTTTGAGGTGGACAGAAGGGAGGTGGGGGAGACAGAGGAGGGGCAGGGTTTGTCTAGACCTATGAATCACTTGTTCCCCCTGGTGAGAGAGATGCTGTGCAATGGTTCTGCCCCAGTTACCGTAGCTAACTCTGGGCAGAACTAGAATATTAACATACTGTAGACTTACAAACTGTGTGTGTACCGGTTTATTCACTATTCCAGGGTCTTTTTGATTTACCA